>NC_069374.1:359375-718750 GCF_021730395.1 Mercenaria mercenaria | reverse complement strand
CATGTAAACAGTATGCTGTATCCAAAATATTAATCATTTCCTAAAATGTTTGCACCGTTGAATCAGAATACAACTTCATTTTTGTCTATGATTGAACAACCACATATCCACTCACGGTGATATTCAGGCACCAACTGCTCCATACATATGAAACAATGAGTTGAATACACCATTTTTCATATGCATGGTTAAAAATAACTTGTATTCTTTGCATTAAAATAAATCAATGAATTCTTTCCCACTGAATGTATTTCCAAGAATAAATACGGTTCTATTTATGTAAAATCTAGTGCCTCTTTAAACCATGAGGACATGCGTCATTCGATTTTGAAAATGTAAGCCTTTTTCAGATTAATGTTTCATGTGTCTGGTAAATTACATAAACAGATCGAATCTTATATATTCAAAATACCAACAAGGCTGTATGAACTAAATCATATAATTATATTAATTAATCTTTAGCAGAAATACACCAATCTTAATCATACTGTAAAAAATTCAGGCCCGGATCCAGGACCAGGTCCCCCACCATTTCATACCTTTATTTGAAAAACAATCTAGAGGGAGACCCGTGACTCCCCTAGGACGAGTGGATGAGCCTCTCCCGTACATTTCTCCACCATTAACCTCGCTGATGACGCCTTCTTTCTAAACTGGTGCAATTCCACTCCAATCAAATATTTCTGGATCCGGACCTGGAGGAATTAAATTGTCAATAATTCAGACACGAGAATCTTTCCTTGTTTTCTATATTGTTAGTTTTGTTTCTATATACCTTCAGCTTTGACCACTAACGACATCATTAAAATCTTTACTAGCACACAAAAAGACGCTTTTGAATGGTTGGTATGAATGGATTTCTGTAGAAATTGAAACATGAGCTTTGTCTGAGGAAAATTACTACTAAACAATTGGTACTTTCCATTGTTATACCACATAAAGGATAGCTCAATTAGCGCAAGGGAAATTAACCCAGCGCGGTACATCTTTTGTCAAGAGTGTGTTTTTCTTTATTCAGATTTTCATTAAAAATATATAAAGTATTATCTTTAGTCCCGAAGAAAACTTTTTTGCTAAAGTCTGTCCATTAATTTGTCTGAAGGTGGAAACTGGTTAAAAGCCCCTTTCGGACACATTTTTTCAACAAAATTAAATTTTAGATATCACGAAACGGTCATTTCTATACGACAAACTGGGATAGTTTCAAATTGATCAAAGTTGCGTTAAGACGCACCGTCTACACCCAACTCTGATTCATACGAGTAAGCCAATCAATTGCGAAGAACAAATCACTATTGGTAAGGAAGTCAGATCGCCGTGTAAAACTAACAGTTAGCTGAAAATGGCGTTAAACACCTGAGATCGGGGCAGAACAAAACTAGAAATAATTAACAGGAATTATCTTCAATCTAACTGCGACACCTAATGTGACATATATTGTATGACATCCCATTTTTCTGCGAAATCCTCGTAAAAAGACATTTCTCCAATATTACTTCAAATCAGACGTTACAGTAAATCACGTATTTTGCACGTACATTCCAACTTCATACGACTACAATCACTCTAGAATCTCGTATATGTGCGATAATTGAAGAAACGTGAAACCTGAGGTGTGTCACCAGGTAAAACCGATAGTGCTGTTTCAACTTAACACGTGTGCGAACCTTTATTTTATATTTTATTTTTATCTCCTTTTATTGTCCTGAAATATTTTTTTGTATATCCTGAAAAGTCACAAAAATTAACAAACAATGCTTTCGACGCCGTTCGTCGATTTGTGTATAATAGGCGTTTTAAATTGTTAAATAAAAAGTTTTAAATAACAAAATTAACAAGAAAAAAATTACGATAACAATTTAAGGCAACTATTATCCGCTACTTAACGCGATCATCTGAAATTTGGGGGGAAACACACAAATGGGGTATTTTCCGCACTTGTCAACTTTTTATCCGCGGGGATCTTGTCCGTATCGTATCCTGATCAAGAGAATGTTATCCGTATTGCGAGAAAGAGGCATCACCCAAGACGTGCCCTTTTGTATCTAAAACTCGTTCAAGTAGGCATGTTTTATTTTCGTCTTTCTTGTAATAAAAACAATTCATAGTGCAAATGCACGCCACCAGGATACGCACGAGAGGACATTACGTTGGGTATGAGAAAGGGTAAGAGATTCTACCTTTTATCCGTTGTACGGGACATATGATTCTTCAAATCAAACCCATTTCGGAAAGCTCGTGAAATTATTAACTTCAGATTAATACTGAAAAAAATATTTAAATTACTTTATCTATAACATTGGAAGTTATACATGCCAGTTGTTGTTCCTTCTCTCTTGAGAAGGAACACTTGTGGTCAACATTTCACACTTGACATATCAGGTAGTGTATACAAGGGTACTGTCAAAAGCATCCAAATACCAGTAGGGCGCCGCCATCTCGGACTCATGCATATTCATTACAAATAGCCTCTATCCCAATGTGTGTTCGTACGTCTTTACGTAAATCTATTGTGAAATGCATGTTATTAACAGCAGGCTGACAAGGAACAATAATTCGTATAGAGTACCATTCTGTGCATTGAATATTTAATACTGCAGAGATTATCATAATGGATATGCGTGATCTAAAAATAGACTCCTGCCAAAATTACCATGTTATGAAATAAATGATATAAACATGCGTGATCTAAAAATAGACTCCTGCCAAAATTATCATGTTATGAAATAAATTATATAAACATAGACTCCTGCCAATTAATCATTTATGAAACGTGATGTTTTATAGCTTCAGGTATATTTGTGCAACTTGCAAATGCTGTAGTTCAGGTTTGCAAATGCTTCTGTTCATTTTTAAGCTGTCTAGATCATTTTCTCGCGTTTCGTAAATGAATATGTGAAATATTTTTTCTGTATATAATATGCAGGTGCTCGCTTGTGTTAATCACGTGGCGAAAACATACGGGGAGTGCTACTTCTGCATAGAATTTCGAAGATTTTAATATTGAACATAAAGTAAACTAACAGGCTTTCATCACTGTCATATTAAACATCTGTAATATGATACTAAAATCAGATTTCATTAAAAGACAAATCATTGTATATGCGCTAGAAGGAACCTTTTGGTAAGCTAAATCTTGTTTTACATATTATTTTTAACACTGCTTGAATTGATAAAATAGCAATGAAATTTTTTTTCTAATAATACATGGTCTCTCTCTACTACTGTGAACTCGATAATTTTAGAACATTTAAACGTCGTGATTTTGAGTTGTCCCCTCGTAAAAACATTACAGGGCGCTGTCATATTGTAAAATATATGCAAGGAAACGAGGCGACGTCATTTAGCATTAGGGTCTATGGGATAAATTACAAAAATGAACATATCAGCTTAAAAACAAAAGACAATTAAAACAAAGATGGTGCCTAGAGGTATGGATCTTCACTGTATAAAAACATATTTTAGAGCATCATAACGTATATCATAACTTCAAAAATGATGTTAGGTCGCCTCGTTGTTGAACATTAATTATTGCTTGCGTTTTAGCAAAGCTTTATGTAAATTGAGGACATTCAAACAACATTACTTCGAATCAAATTAAGATTCCCATTTTCAACCAAAAAAGGTTTGCACGCGAGTTTTATGACATCCTTGAAAAGAATGCTTAAGTTCTCTCGTATTGTTGTAGTCTGTTTTATAATGGCTGCAAATAAAAATATAAGCTTTTTATACAATATTGCTTCGTCCACAGCCTAACAGACAGACACGATCGTAAAATATTTATCAACAAATCTTAAACAACACTTAAACCCTTCCATTTCAGTTATTTTAAACATAATTGCAATTTGAGTCAATTAGAAACACGCGTCACAAATTCATGATGAAATAAATATGGGGTAAGCCATAGAGGTTTACTAGCTTCTACGCGAGTAGTCATCATCTAACGTTTTAAAATGTAATGGTCTGATGGGATAGAACATCCTAAGGGGCAACAGCCAAATGTACGTATACCTTGTTACAAATTCTTCCTTCGAATGATAGATTATTTGAAAATGATAAAACATCGTGTGTATCATTGTCAAGTTGCGCAAATAAAGATACAGATCCTTATCATAACTATGTCTGAATTCATACCAACTGCGGTATTTTGTTCCATGTAATACTTGTCCAGTAGAGATTGACTGTTGCTTCATTTTGCACCTCACGTAATACACTCAAATGCTGAATGAATTTTCGCCGTTGGATGGACGATTCAGGAAACACTATAGTCTAGACTATTACTAAAACAATCTGATATACATTATTTTGTTCAACACATTGTATTTTAATCTGACTAAAGTTAAAGAACCCCTCCATATATATACAATGATGTATTGTGTGCAATTGTTTTGCTCATCAAATATACATACAACAAATGAAATGGGAAATATGACGGCAAGTGGAGATAGCTCTTTTGGAGTGTAGCTTACAATGTATATGAATTACGTTGTTTGAATCCAATAAGAATCTATTCTGATCAATAAGTCCTCAAGAAACATTTGTTATTTTACTTTGTTAATAAATCGCAATGTTCGGTTGCGTGACTCAGTCAATTATAAGTATACTGAGTATCGAAATATTACAGGTAGGAAGATATTTTCAGGTAAAAAAAAAACATTATTTTTTTTCTTGTGTTTTCAAACATTTTACATCTTATTGGCTATGAGCTGGATGATTTGTTTGTTTTGTTTGTTTTGGGTTTAACGCCGTTTTTCAACAGTATTTCAGTCATGTAACGGCGGGCAGTTAACCTAACCAGTCTTCCTGGATTCTGTACCAGTACAAACCTGTTCTCCGCAAGTAACTGCCAACTTCCCCACATGAATCAGAGGTGGAGGACTAATGATTTCAGACACAATGTCGTTTACCAAACAGTCACGGAGAACATACGCCCCGCCCGAGGATCGAACTCGCGACCCCGAGATCTGTAGACCAACGCTCTTACCTACTGAGCTAAGCAGGCGGGCTCTATGAGCTGGATGAAGATATTCGATAGAACAAAAAGAGTCAAATGTGACTTGCATTTTTTTTCATTCGCCGGCGACAGAAATTTGGATCATAAACAGTTTATTATGTAACATGTGATTATGTTTTAAGGATTCAGTTTAAATAATTATTATCATTATCATAGCTTTTAGAAAATCCACATTGCATCATGTATGCTAAATCAAGGGTTTAAATATCCAATAAGAACAATTATGTCCAAAGAACGCAAACCGCTTAAATCGTAACCTGTCAGACTATTTGACTATTGCCCGGAAACGATCCAAAGTGTGTAGTACTAGCTTATTCTGATACTCGTTTGTTGAAAAATGTTTTTGTAATGAGTTGTTTTTTAGTTTATAGTCAGCATCTGGCAATTGTAGCAGCACTTTTCAGCAAACATGTCTGTTTTCTATTTTACTTATCAGCAAAAATCATCTGACCAGAGGAATATATGTTTATCTGCGCCCATGAAAATTTTACATTACAACACATTTTGATATACTCCTGGTTAAACCCTCTTTTACAACAAATTATGAATGTGTGTTCAGTTCTGTCAGGATAAATGTGTCACAAATTGATTTAGGGGCCTTATTTTATTTGTAGTTTAAATGCAGGAAATTCATCATTTTTTTTGAAAATTTTTTTGAGTTATTGAGGTAAATGTCAAATTTCACGCAGAAAAACCTCTCATGTTTTTCTGAAATTCAAAATTTAAAAATTTCCATGTAAATTTCATTAAATTCTGTTCTAAAAAGAAAGTTGAATTTTTTAAACTTCAGAAATTTCCCGTTTTTTTTACCCCCAAAAACCCCTTAAGGGGGCCCCCAAACCCTGCCCAATTTTAAAATTTCGCGCCAAAGTATTAGTTTCCCCCGGCTATATCGGGAATCCCGGGAAAAATGACAATTGGGAAAAGTCCAGGGGTTTAGCCGTGAATCCCAGGGAAATTTTTTGTTTTTGGGGGGGACATTACCCCTTTAAAAATAGACGGGACTAGTTTTGCCTTGCGCACACCACCTTACGACTTTATAGACGAATAAAATGCCCTAAATTTAAATTTTCTTGCTAAAAAATTATGCTCGTTTCGAGGTTAAAAATTTTTTTTGTTAGTTTTTTGGGTATGTTTTTTACTTTAAACAAATTTTTTTTTTAAAAAATTTTTTTGTGCATTCTACAAAAAATTCTGTAAAAAATTACTTTTGGGCCCATGTGTTTTTAGCTAGTTTCTTATGTCAGGTGATTTTTTAAAAATTTTTTCAACTTTTGTAAATTATTTGGGGAAAGAGGAATCTAAAAATTTTTTCTTTTATTAAGATGGAAAAATTTGTACTAAAATTTTGGGTAACAGATTTTTAAAAAGGGTATTTTTTTAAAAAAAAATTGGTCAAACATTTTTGTTAATTAGGGGAACGCCTTTAACTGCATTGTTTTGGGTTATGTAAAAATCTTAGGGCAAGCTAGAAACCATGTAGGGAAATATTATTGAAATTTTGAAATTGTGTCCCCAGTCTATACCCACATCTAATTAAGCCCCGTTGTAGTTTTGGCATTTGATATTTTTGGGGATCCCAAACCCAAATGATATAACTTTTGATTTATTTTGAATTTTGTTAATTTGTTTTGTAAAAAAAAAGCTCAGTTTACCCATGTCCAAAATCTATAATTTTTTAAATCTATACTTTTCATATTTTTTTCCCTTTATTTTAAAACTTTATTTTTTAAGAAAGTAATCTTTGTAATAAGGGAAAGTAATAAGTGACCGTTTTTTTAATCAGGACTTTTTTGAACTTAGTAGCACATATTTTTTTGTATAAAAAAGCACGTTTTATTTATGGGAGCCTACGGAGGTTTTGGTGTCCCCAAAGGAGCATTTTTAAAGCCCTAAACTTATTTTTTTTGCTAGGGTGCTTCCATTTGTTAAATTTTTTGGGCTTCTTCCCCCAAGACGTTTTTTCCTGGTGTGTCATAACCCGGAAGAAAATTGCCCGGGGTTTCATTGTCTTAAACTCGCCTGGATGTGATATTCCCAGCGCAGAGCTTTCGTCCCATGGTTTTTCCGAAAACCCGCAAAGACGAAAAATTTTTGTTATCCTCTGAAGTCACCCTCAGGGATGAAAATTCACCATAGGGAGCCAACAGGAATCAACTTATTCAGGGTTTTTAAAGGGCCCGTATTTTAAATTTTAAAAAGCTATGTTTTGTTTGTGCCTACAAAAAGGGTTCAAAAATTACATTAAAAAACCTTGTCACGTCGTTTAAAGGGGACTAAAAAAATTTTTGGGTTATCTAAGATACTGAACTTTTTTTTTTTTTCTTTCTTATAATCATTTTTTTTTTTTTTTCATATCTATTCATTGTTTAATTTTTCCATTTTTTGTAAAAAAATTTGTAAATATTGAAAGGGTTTTTATTTTGTTTTGATTTTTTCCCTGCGCCGGAAAGGGCCCTTTTTCCTGTACAATGGGGTAAAGAATTTGGGAATTGTGCCCAAGACACAGTAGCTTTTTTCCGAACATTATTAACCCCCTTTTTTAAAGGGCAGCAATTTTTTGTAAAGACCCCCTCTTGTTTTGTTTTATTTTTTCCACATATAAAAGTTTTTTTCCCATTTTTCAGAGTGACGCCCTTACCTCAGAAAAAGAAAAGACGGGGCCCAAATAGCCAGCTAACCAGCTTTTGGGGGTCACAGATGATAACAGTTTTTTTACGACACTTGGTTTTCGGGGGGTGAGTTCGTTCCTTTTATTTTTTTTTGGGTTTTTGTGTCATTTAATGATTAACCATCATAAAACTTTTGCTGAGAGTGCCCCGCCCTTGCAAGGGGGAGTTTTTCCTACTCCCCTTTTAACTTGTGCGTCGCCCTACTTCTCCCCAGTAAATCCTATTGGGTTTTATGGGGCTGTTTACTTTCCCCCAGAAAAACAGAAATTATTATTTTTTCATTTGGTTGTTAGAAGCTTGTTTCCCTTGCATTTACTTTAACCAAACCTTATTTTTAGTGCAAAAACGTTTTTTTAATACCTATTCTTTATCTTAGGATAAAGCACTTTGGTTTATTTTTTTTTTTATTTTTACACTAAAGTGTAACACCAGTTACAGTTGTTGTATTTGTTTAGGCTAAGGTATTTTTAAACCCCTACGCCCCACTGTATTTTGTTTTTGTTGCCTATGAAACCTTGTTTTTACCCCTAGAAAGGGTTTGCGCAACTTAGTGAAATTATTATTTTAGGGGGACGTTTTGTGTAGTATATACGTAGGTATGTACTTTTTTTTTGGATTCATTGGAAACTGTATAGCCTTGGGGAAAAACGTGGGGTCAAGTATTCCCCCCACGTTTTTTTTAACTGGGGGCCCTCGGGTTTTTTTATAGTAGCGGTTTTTCGTAGTGTTTTATGGGTTTTAAAAGTAGGGGAATCTTGATTTGTGAAAGTAGAGCAAAGAAGGTAGGAAAGAGTTAGGTTATGAAGGAGGGGATTAGAAAACTTTTTTAAAGGAAGGCAGGCTGGGGAAAACGTGGGGGAAAGACATAGTAGATTAGAAGCAGAGAAAGAAAGGTAAAAGAACAGAGAGAGAAAAGAGATGGGAAAAAGGGTTTAAGGGGTTGGGAAGCTGGGTTGCAAAAAGAAAAGATAGAATATGAACACAAAGAAATTTTAAGAAGCAGAGAAGGAAAGTTTAAAAAATTAAGCTAGGTTACGGGGAAGGGGGAAAAGATAAAATAAAAAACAAAGTAGTTTAGAAGAAAAGGAAAAAAAAGTTTGAAGCAGAGGGGAAAAGGTTAGAGTTAGAATCTGGGTTTGCAAAAGGGAAAAAAGATAGAATAAAAAAACGAAAGTTAAAAACAGGAAAAATTTTGAAAGGGAAAAGGGATAAGAAAAATTTTTCTAAAAGTTAAAAACCCAGAAAAGGGAGGAACCCAAAAAAGTGGGAAAATTAGAAACAAAAGAAAAAGTTCAAGACAGACTTAGAAAAGATGAGTAAAAAAAAAGGAAAAGGGTTTTAAGTTTGTCTCCCTTTGATGAAAAAAGGGGATTCCATGGATGCGAAACTTGAATTTTTTACAAAAACGTACGCTTTTTTGCGGGGATTGGTTTAAAAAATTTATAGTCATTTAAAATTCCCCTTTCCTTCAAAAGGGGTTTACGGCAAGAGAGGTTTTGATAGGCCCTTTGGGAAAAGATGGGAAAGGATTTTTGAAAAAATGAAACCCGTTTTGCTACGTCAGTTCAAACTCACTGCCGATGGGCTATAAGAAAAGTTTAGAATGAAAAGGGCCTGGGGAAAAAATGAAAAACCCCCCTTTTTGATGTTTCTAGCCAGAATAAGTAGTTATTTAGTTTGGTTGGCTTAGTTGAGAAAGGTAAAAAAACGTATAAGGATTATTAGTTTTTTATTCTTAGGGCCCAATTTTTAGTTTTAAAGAAAATAGAAAAACTTTTACCAGAATTTGAGAATAAGGGGTTAGTTAAACAAAGGGATGTGGGCGAAGATGCAGGTTTTTGCAAAGACTCGGGGAGGCCCCCAAGAAATGTGGGAAATCAAAACCAAAAAGGACCGGACTAAAAAACCATAGGAAACACCCCAGAAAAACAGTTCCATTAGCGAAATTTTAGGCACTAGAATAGAGGTAGTAGCAATGTGCAATAGAGGTAGGGGTTTTTTCAACCCTTTGGTGTACGAAGTGTTAAAGTGTGGTCGAATGGGCATAGTTCATTTTTCCTTAGGAGGGGAAAGTACGGCGGTAACAGTGCAAATTGCAGCGCAGGGGTTTTAGAAGTGAGCAGGAACGGGAAAAGGAGTAAAGGGGAGAAAAAAAGAAAGGGAAAAGAAGAAATGGGAGGTAGGGGGCCGTGCCCGATCTAGGAGTAGAGGTAGAGGGAAAAAAAAGAGTAGAGATAGGGGAAAATCAAATAGGTCAGAGAGTGGAAATAGTATTAAAAGAACTAAGTGATGTTGGGAGGTTTTGGAAAGCTTAGTGTTTAAATACATTCCCACAAAACCCCGGGACTTGTAATGGTAGGGATGTAATCGCAAAAAGGGATTTAAAAGGGTTTTACTGTGTGGGTAGTGAAACGGGGCTTTTTTTGAAGCCAAAATCATTTTTAGAGAAAAACCCCCAGATGTAAGTTTTCATAGTGGGGGTGAACATAGGGGTAGATGTAGCCCAGAAAAAGGGTATTTATTGTCCGTATTTCAAGGGGGCAGTAGAAAGGGGTTGGTTGTAGAAAACCCACCAATGTGTTTAATTGGTAATGTAGAGGGGGGGTGAAAACCTCAGTTTAGAAATTTTTGCGTCAGAAATTTGAAACTAGGGGGCAAGCCAAAAATTAAAAAAGCCCCGTAAAGCTTTAAAATTTGCTCAGAATTTAGATTTTTAGAGAGGAATTTTTAGATAAGCAACGAAAGATAGCACTTTAAAATTTTGTTTGGGAAAAAAGGGGTGGGAAGGGGCGATTAAAACAAAAAGGGGGGAAAAAGGGTTTATTGGTTTGAGATTTTGGGAAAAGATTGTTATAAAAAAGAGTATACCGCCCAGAATTTAGGGGCAAAAGAAACAGTTGATTGTACCCAAATGTCTTTTAAAACTGTGATGGGAAAAATTTCACAAGATTCGTTCCCGTCAGGCCCCTTTAGGTTAAAGGAAAACAGTGATAGGGGAAATTTGGCGAAATTTTTCTGGCCCCGGGGGTAATGGCAGAGGTTGGAAAAGGGACGGGCAGTAATGTAGTATTTGTCAAAGTACTATTTGCCCAAGGGTTTTTGAGTAAGAAAAATTTTTGGTTTTGGGGGAAAAAAGCCTTTGATTGTACCCCGTTTTAAAAGATTTTCTGTCGAAAATCGTTGGGCCCCATCGAAACCCATTTACTGATGGGAAAAAAAAGGTTTCATTTTTGACATGGGGAGATTATGTACAAAATATCCAGAAACAAAAACACTACCTAGTATTGAAACGAGAGAGTAGCAGAGGGTTTAGTAAATGTAAAAAGTAGAAAAAGGATGCCCGAGGAGATGCTTTCCGATTGTGGGTCGCATTTACGTTTAACCTTATGGCCAAAAAGTTAGTAGGTTATTGTCATTAAAAGGGAGTTAAACTACAACACCCCTATCACCCTATTGTAAAAGGGTTTAGTAGAAAGTTTTAAAGGTAGTTTTAAGCAAAAGTTTTAAGCGAAAGGGTAGGAGGACCCAGAGAATTTGGGAAAAAGGGATTTGAAAGCTATGTTGTTTGCTTACCCGGGGGAAGTTCCGCAAGAAAAATTTGGGGTTTTCTCCCTTTGATTACTTTACCCGGGAGAAAAAATCCCGGCCCAAACTGTGTAAGAGAGTTAGGGGTTGGGTAAGACGGAGAAAAGATGAGGTTTAAAAAACCCCTTTTCCAGTATGTTTTGGTTTGAAAAAAAAGTTTGGGGGGAACGTGTAAGATTGCTCAGCAACAGTTAGAAAAAGAAATGCTAGATACAAGAAGTATTACAATAGGAAGGGTAGAGAAAAGGGGGTTTAAGGCAGGTTGTAAGGTACTTGTATTGTTTTTCCTCGAAACCCTAATAAGTTGTTGTTTTTCATTGGAAAGGGGCCTTAAAGTATGTAGAGGTTTGTAAATAGACAGAATTTTCACGATAATGTAGACGGAAAGTTTTAAAAAAGTTCATGCAAAAATGCCCGAAAAGTACTGGGGAAAGGAAGGATGATAGTAAGTCTAACCCAAAAAGGGTATAAAAAGTAAGGTTGGAGCACTATTGTAGAGGAGGGTCAGAAAAGATTATAAAAAGATTTTTATCCGAATGGGAAAAATTTTGATGAGTTTTTTCGATAGAGTAGAAAAGGTTTTAGTTTTTTTGTCCTTTAAAGAAGGGGACAGAAACGTACAAAGATTAAAGATAAATCCGGAAATTACCAGTAGAATGTAAGAAAGGGAAATAGTAACTTGTTAGAAAATTTTTTCAGATGTAATGCAGATATTCCCCGGAAAAACTAACTTAGTTGAACATGAAAATTTTAGTTGTTTAACAAAAGATTTCCCATAAGAGTAAAAGGGGTTTTCCCATTCCTTTTCATTCGCACCAGTAGGAAAGAGGAAGAAAAAAAAATGGTTTGGGGTTTGGGGGTAATCGAAAACCCTCCAATGGGTTCCCCTTTTTCCCCCCCCCTCGTCCTCAAAAGGAAAAAAAATAAAGTATAAGGTTCGTTTAGATTTTTTTGTCAGGTCGCAAAAAATGACGGTTTTCGATGGAACCCATGCCAAACTTGGGAGATGTTTTCAAAAAATTCTAAGTACAGGGGTATTTTTTTCCCAAAATGCTTGAGCCAAAAGGTTTTCTGGGGAGGGTTTCCTTTTTCCCGAAAAGGCAAAACCCTTTAATGCTTTTTAAACCCGAAAGGTTTGTTCCAGTTCCGTAAGAGCCTTTTTTGGTTTTTTTAAAGCACCCCGCAACGTTTTGTAGAATGAAAGCGGGAAAGGTTTTTTTAAGGACCTAGGGGAAATTAATTTGCTTAAAGAAGATATCCGGGGGTAAAACCCAAACACATGGCCCGAACATGAAATTTTGCCCTTCTGGTTGTTAACCAGACAAAGGGGAGGCTAAGTTAACAGCAAAAACCGACTAAGTGTTTTATAGGTTTTCAGAATTTAGAAAGTTTAGGGGACATGATAGGAGATGTTCAAACCCCTTTAACCAGTTCCCCAAAAAAGGGGAAAGGCTAACAGGATGCCGAAAAAAACCGAAAACCAAGAAGGGAATACGTTCATTTTTTAGGTTTTAGTTGGGTTTTACAGAAAAATTTATCCCCAAATTTTTCCCCCATTTTCAGTTCCGCTCACAGAAATTTTACGAAAAATGGGGGCAGCCAAAACTTGTAGATTTGGGGGTTTAAAGTCAAAAAGGTTTCCAGACTTTTAAGGCTAAACTTAATGGGTCCGCCTATTTTGAAGTTTTCCAGATTTTTGATAAAACTTTTATATTTAGGTAAAAGGGTTCAGATTTTGGTTTTTGGCTCAGTATTGCTTCAGGAAAAGGGGATTGGGGGGGGAAAATTTCCCTTTTGCGTATGTAGTAGAAAATTGCTACCCAGGGAGCAAAAGTTTCCCCAGTGATAGAGAAGGAGTGTTTAGCGATGTTGGGCTTTGCTTTAAATTTCACCGGTAAAATTTTTTCGGTAAAGACTTTTTATTAGGGACAGATCATCACCCTCACTTATTTTAATAAAGCAAAACTTAGCAATTCCCCCGGCTGTGGTGGCATTTGGGATTACAGCCATATAGGATCGTATTAGAGCAATTCCTGGAAAAATTTTTGGGCAGATTTTTTGATAGAGTGTTGACAGGGGGCTATATTATATTGTGTACGATGTGGGCAGTGTTTTGTTTTCTTTTGGTTTTTCAAATTTTTTGTATGTCATTTTGCTTTCAATTAAAAAAATTTAAATTTTTTTTTTTGGGGGGGGCGTGTGTCACAAATTTTACAAAAACGGGCCTTAAATTTTTTATGAAAAGTAAAAGCAAAGGGGAAATTTCATCATCTTTTTTTTAAATTTTTTGGGGGGTTTTTTTTGAGGTAAATGTCAAAAATTTTACGCATGAAATACCTCTCAAGTTTTTCTGTAATTTTATAAAAATTTAAATTTTCCCTGTAAATTTCATTAAAAACCGGGTTTAGTAATAAAAAAGGGTTTAAAATTTTTTAAACTTCAGTAATTCCCTGTTTTTTAAACCCCCAAAAAACCCCTATAATGGGCCTCAAAATGTCAATTTAAATTCGGCCAAAGAGTTAGATTCCCCCCGGGTATACGGGAAACCCGTGAAAATGACAATAGTGGAGTCCACGGCTTTGCCGTGAAACCCATGGGAAAATTTTGTATTTTGGGGGGGACAAAAACCTTTAAATTGGGCGGACCCAGATATCCTTTCGCACACCCCTTCGACTTTTTTAGACCAAAAACTATGTCCCGAATTATTTTTTGCTAGAAATTTATGCCCCGATCGGGGGTAAGAAATTTATTTGTTTTGATTTTTGTTTTATTTTTACATTACGATTTTTATTTTTAAATTTTTGTGCATTCTACGAATTTTGGAACATTTACTTTTCGGCATGTGATTTTAGCTAATTTCGGTTTTGCAGGAA
The DNA here is from genome assembly GCF_021730395.1 of Mercenaria mercenaria. Classification (NCBI taxonomy): domain Eukaryota; kingdom Metazoa; phylum Mollusca; class Bivalvia; order Venerida; family Veneridae; genus Mercenaria; species Mercenaria mercenaria. Next base: position 704,606 of record NC_069374.1, on the reverse strand, counting down.
GATTTAAATTAAAAATTTTTTAGACTTTTTTAAATTATTGGAAAGAGGAATCAAAAAAAGGTTTTTTATTTATTAAGATGTAAAATTTGTACTGAAATTTGTAACATGATATTTATAAAGTAATTTGTTTCAAAAACTTATGGAAAACATTTTTTTTTAAATTTTGGAACGCCCTTACTGCTTTTTATTTTTATGTTAAAACTATAAAGGGAAAAAATTTTTTTCCTTTTATGTAATTATTTATTTTTAAATTTTTAATTGTGTGCCAGTCTATGCACATTAATTAATGTCCTTTTTAGTGTAAAGGCATTTGATAAAAATAAGGAAAGCCAAACTATGATATAACCCTTTTTATTTAAAATTGAATTTTGTTATTTGAGTTGTAAATAATAGCGCAGTTTATCATGTCCGTATCTATAATGTTTCATCATAAACTTTCTTTTCTTTTTCATACTTTAAAAATTTAATCTTTAAGTAAGGGAAACTTTTTAATGGAAATAATAAGTGGGGGATTTTAAAACCTGTGAAGAAGAACTTAGTAGCACATATGTTTTGTATAAGTAGCACGTATTATTTTGGGGGGCCACGGAGGATGGTGTACCCAAAGGAGCATTTTTATGCCCTGACTTTTTTGTTTTGCTATGGTGCTTACCATATGTTATATTTTTTAGCTTCTTCCGCCAGACGATTTTTCCTGGTGATGTCATAACCGGAAGTACAATGCCCGAGGTTCACTGTCTTCATTCGCCTGGATGTGATATTCCCAGCGCAGAGCTTTCGTCCATGGTTGTGCCGTAAACCCGCAAAGACGATGATTTTTGTTATCCTCTGAAGTCAGCTCAGGGATGCAATCACTACCACCATAGGGAGCCAACACGGAATCAACGTATTCACGGTTTAAAGGGACTGTATTTTGAATTTAAGCTAATGTTTTTTTTGGCACTTAAATTTCACAATTACTTAAAGACCTGTGTCAGTCAGATTAGAATGGACTATAAAAAATTTTGTATCAGAGATACGAACTTTCTTTTTTTTTCTTTCTTATACTCATTTTTTTTTTTTTTTCCATATCTTTCATTGTTAATAATCATCTTATGTAAAAAAAATTTGAAAATATTGTAAAGGGTGTTATTGTTTTGATGGTTACTGTCGCCGGTACGGCCTTTCCTGTCACAAAATGCTAATTAAGACATAACGTGTACAAAAGGGATTTTGTACGGATTCCTCACATTGAAGACGAACGAGGTAGTAATGTTTAAAAAATATTCTAGTATAAATTGTTGTGCTCTAGCTGATATTTGGCCTGCAAAAACAGGGAAAAAACACGAACAAACAAGGAGATGCTCATGAGCGCACGTTGTTGTTAAATGTTTTATGTTTTCTTCCGGGTTCACCGTTAACCAACAAAAAATGCAACTCGATTCAATTTTTGCAGGAACGCCCGTGGCTCTATGAAGTCTTTTAATAAGACTTTTCTTTAACACATCATACATCAGCCAACTTTACTTTGCAATTCTCTTCATACGCATCTGCATTGCAACAGGTCGCGATTTAGATAATATATATTTTTACTAGATCTTTATAAATATGTTCTGTGTAATTTACATAATTATCTGTGCAGACTACTGATGTGTAATGTCAAACATAATATTAAGGGTATATATAGCCTACTTGTAAACTTTGCACTTGGCGGATTTTTTAATAGTTGTTGAACATTTGATGATCAAAAATTGTGGTCTGTCATTTCTAGAAACGCAAAAGTTCTCTTTGAAAATGCTACCAAAATGTCAAGCATAGATCCACAATAAAATACAAACAGGAATTGGTTTACAATAAACATGAAAATACCACATTAACTGGAAAAAAATAAGTCTGTTTTTCTTTCCGCCATTATCAGACTAGCCTGAATGACAGTGCTGCTGTATTACCTATTTAGTAATTTCATACCTAAGGTGAATGCTTTCGTTGTCTACGGATTTTACTATAGCAGGGAAGTCACACTTGTTTTACAAAAAGAATGATAAGAAATCGACACGTGACAGAAATGTTAAACTAAAAGTTTTGTAAATGACCGCTAAACATGAAAATAATATGCACAGTAACTATAGATCCCGGTGCTGCATAACTCATGGGAAAGTTCACATGTAAGCTCTAGGGTAGAGTAGAGACCGACTCTATACTCGATAACCCATTTGAACGGTATAAATTAGTACACCAATCGTACCTTTCCTGTTGAAGAGCTGAACTCTGCAAACTCCACGGCGAGGTAGGGAATTACTGGTTCCTTGCTTTTCATCACAGCGCTCAATGTGCAGGGGAAAAACAGTTTTACATATTTCCAGGGCCTAATTTTTGATTGGTCGGTTACTTTACTGGTGGGAGTAAGTATCATTTACACAACAGTCTACTCTTCTCTAGAGCTCCGATGTGAACTTGTGCCCAATGTGTCTACAAGTCGAAAGATTTCCTGAGGCCAGAAGTTATACAGACCAGAAATTGTTATGGATGTATATGTTACCACTCAGCCTAAAACGTAACTTTTGAGTGCATAACGTGCTTGATTTTTTACTATACCATTCCGCTTTAATGTAGGAAATATTACTCCATTCTAAATGATGACCTCTCTAATTGCGACCAGAATTTATTCAGATTTATAATCCTGTTTTGAAATTTGATTAAATACCTCAGAAATATGTAGGTTTAAAAATAATTGTTCAAATGGCTTTCCATAGTACTTCATCAACCTTAGCTGTAATTTGCCTGACAGAGAGAGAAATTTTGCATTTCTTAAAGTTTATGATCATCTGCAGCTGATAAGTAAATCTGCAACTTCACCTATGGGTGGGTTAAATAAAGTTAAGATGTTTATTTTTCTGTTACAAGTAAGCAAACCAAACTACAAAATTTTAACAAAACATAAAACAGTGGACAAGTGTGTGAAGTTTCAATCCAATGGATACTGAGATACCAGCTTACATACAAAAACTTAACCAAAAACTGCCAAGTCGAAAAAGGGGCATAACTTTGAAAAAAATGCAAAGTAGAGTTATTGGACCTGCACAGTGCATGTCAGATCATGACAGTGAACAAGTGTGTGAAGTTTCAATCCATTCCTTTAGTGGATACTGAGATACCAGTTACATACAAAAACCTAACCAAAAACTTCTAAGTGAAAAAAGGGGCATTATATTTTTTTTTTTAAATGCAAAGAAGTGTTATGGGACCTGCTTAGTGTATGTCAGATGATGACAGTTAACAAGTCTGTGAAGTTTCAATCCAAAAGGGCATAATTTTGTAAAAAAAAAAAAGTAAAATAGAGTTATGAAACCTGTGCAGTGTAAGTCAGTTTATCACAGTAAATAAGTGTGTGAAGTTTCAATCCATTCCCACAAGTGGTTACTGAAATACTAGCTCACATACAAAAACTTAACCAAATCGGGACGCGGACGCAGACGCCGAAGCACAGGCGAGTCCAATAGCTCTACCATTCTTTGAATAGAGGAGCTAAAATCAATAACCAAATTATCGACTAGTTAAAAAGAAAAACGAAAGAAATGGTTTCAAATAACAAAGAAACAAATGATCAATCATTAAATGTGTGCTACTGGTTCTTATAACTTTAAACTTAAATCTATTAAAAACAAACATAAAAGGAAACAAACATGCAGACAATATCTCAGAAACAGCTTTTATAAAGAAAGGTATGGCTAGATCCCTTGCAAATAAAGATAACAAAATCAGTTCCAAAACTAACTGCAACAGAATGTTTTATTGCACAATATAATAATGATGATAAAACAATTATGAATTTTAGATAAAGATCAAAGGTCATGTTATCTGTTTTTAAAAATACTCTGTGGAAATAGGACATTTCAATTTTTTTAAGTTCTTAATTTATTGTCAACAAACATTTTTCATGGGGTATTTTCCATATTTTGGACACCAAAGCTTGATTCTGACTTTTCTGTTTGACAAATTTCTCAGTTGGTATAAAAGCATTATGTCCAAAAAAATAATATATTGAAATTGCCGAATAAAAAATAAAACATAAAACATTAGCTATTTGAAAAAATATAATCTTTTGAAATACAGAGGTAAACGAGCTGGCCGCCCGAGGATAAAATCTAAAGCTGATATTCACTTGACAAATTCGACCCAAATTAAACTAGATCATACATTTATATCAAATGCACACAAAAAGAAACAACAGGAACGTTCAAAATTGATCCAAATTAAACTAGATCATTCATTTTTATTGAATGCCAAAAGAAAGAAAGAACTGAAACTTTCAACTGTGAACATAAGGTCTGTACGAGGAAAGTCTGCTGACCTTCTCCAGCACATATTAGAGGAGGGTATAGACCTCTGTGTGATCACTGAAACTTGGCAACAGCCGGATGGTGATGACGTTGTCATGGGGGGGGGGGCGGGGGGGGGGGGGAAATTGTCTCAGGATTGTTACTGCTTTGATGATATCCCGAGACCCGACCGTAAAGGTGGAGGACTTGCCCTATTATACAGAAACAATCTCAAAGTGTCAAGATGTCCAGCAAAAACCTTTCAGTCTCTTGAATGTGCTGTTAGGAAAGTACGTAGCCAATCATCATTCATCCTCTACATCTTTGGTACATATAGACCGCCATATTCGGAGAGACACCCAGTCACCCGAGCTATGTTTGTGACAGAATTCACTGAGTTTCTTGAACAAATAACGACCAAGCTATGTTTATGACAGAATTCACTGAGTTCCTTGAACAAATAACGACAAGATCTGAGTCTGTGGTGCTGTTAGATGACTTTAACATCCACATGGATAATAAGTCAGACTGCTACACATAACAATTTCAGCAGTGTTTGACATCTTTTGGACTGGTTCAACATGTCAATGGTCCTACTCATTCTGGTGGTCATATTCTTGACCTGATTATCACAAAGCTAGAAGACAAACGTGTGAATGTCTCAGAACCTTTGCCAGACTATTACAATTCTGACCACTGCTTTGTTAGTTGTAACATTGAACAGTGTCGCCCTCCCTTGATCAGGAAAGAAATCAAATCTCGCAATTGGAAATCTGTATCCAGTGACATATTACAAGCAGAATTCGGTCAATCCAATGACATTGTAGTGAACTCGTCTAATGTCAATGATCTTTTATCTGTCCACTAGACTCACGTCCGACATTGTTCAGAAACATGCCCCTCTAAATGAAAGAACTATTCTCTATAGACCGACAGTTCCTTGGTACTCAGTATACCTAAAACAGCTGAAACAATACAAACGATCAATAGAAAAAATATTTCTGAATGATAAATCTGACCTGTCAAAGAATGTATACAGTGCTGAACTTTCTATGGCCAAGGATGAGTACTACCAGAACAAGATTGGAGAAACAAAAGGAAACATCAAAAAGCTATATGCTGTAACATCCAATTTACTGGGAATGTTGAAGGACAATCAACTCCCAGTACACACAAGTGCAGTATCTTTGGCAAATGACTTTCTACGATACTTTGGTGATAAAATAATCAAGTTGAGAAATGATCCTGACAACATATTAACTGAAACACCCAATGGTAAGTCTTCCTACTCAAATCCACCTGTAAAATAAGAATACATTTACTGCGTTCAAACCGCTTTCCGAAAACGATATTTTGAAACTTGTATATTGATCAAAATCTACACCTTGTGAACTTGATGTGATATTAAAGGAGCATTTTTCACAACTTGCTCCCGTTGTGACAGAAATTGTAAATCGATCACTGCTATCTGGTGTGTTCCCTGAGGAATGGAAAAGTGCTATGATAAAACCTTTGTTGAAAAAGAAAGGTCTACCACTTGCACTGCAAAACTATCCCTCAGTGTCAAATTTAACATTTAATGCAATAAATATATTGAATTGAATTGAATTGTTTAGCGAATATAGACCGCTATTTGACCATATTTTTCACAAATCTCTTTTTAGAGTGACACAAAATAACATTTTCACACCTCAGTTTTTTTTTTTTGTTTTTTGTTTTGTTTTTTTTTTACGAGAAATTCTACTGTTTCTTGTGTCTTAAGAACACTTGAGGCCAAATTGTATATATAGCCTAAATTAAAAGAGCTGTACGTAACTTTGAAAAAAAAAATGCAATATATATATGTGCAAGCCACGTTGTAAATGTTACAGAAGAGCGTGACTTTTTCTTTGTACTGATTTTATTTTTCTTACCGTAAGTCAAGACAAAACTCTATTTCTTTTATTTCATTCATTCAAAATTCGTTATAATGTGTTAATAAATTTGAGGAAAGATCATACTTCCAGTCGTATTATACAAATAGACATACATAAGGTTTGCAGTAGATGGAGAAATACGTTTCAGTTTTGTAAACCAGTTTGTAACGAATACGCTTCTTAAGGCTGAGCTTTCGTCCGTGAACAAAGCCTGCAGCAGTTTCATTTATGTCGGGTTTGGCGACCTGGGGTTTTCCATTTTTTTATTTTATTTGCACAGCAGCGATGTTTGGTTTCCTACAATTTAGTTAGCTTCAATATATCATGTGGAAATAGGTGTTGTTATGGGCTGGAGCCAACATCAATAAGATAAATTGTCATTGTGATTACTCTCTTGATACGTAGCTATACTGACATTCCTTGTGTACTGACTTTCCTTATGTATTGATATTCCTTATATACTGATACAAAAATATATTTGGAGAAATATAATTTCGTTATTTAAATGAATTCGGATCGTGGAAGTTAACCTTTTTAATTCAATTTTTATACTTTAAATTTATATATATGCTATGTCTAATTTGCATATCTATAAAGCCTACTAAGGTGTTTTGTCAAACATAAATGGTATACATACGCTCATTGTAAGCTTTGCATTTGACGGATTTTTAAAATTAGTTATTGAACATTTGATAATCAAACATTGTAGTCTGTGTTCCTCAAGACACTTGTACGTTATGTAAAGCCGGGATGTCTTGCGAAGGTAGCACAGTAGTAAAACATGTTACTTTGTGTTCTATATGAAATTAATAATGTTCTGGGAGCTCTAAAAAAGAATTACTGGCCTTTTATACTTAAATGGCCAATAAATCACAAACATATCAAGAAAAATAGGTTATCATGTATCCTCTTGGAGATTTTTATCGACGCGAAGGAACTTTTTTCAAACTGACAGCTAAACTGTGGGTATGAATACAATGTCATGTGTAATAAAGTTTGTTTACACTTCTAGAAATGCAAAAATTCTCCTTTTAAAATGCTATCAATAATCTAGTTTCTTTACAAATAGCAGATCTAGAACATTGTTGGAGAATCGCCTATACTTTGATACAATTCTTCGAATAAATTTCGTTCTCTGTTTATCATGTAAACGTATCTGGAGTCTACAAAAGTATTTGTCATTGGTGATTTTTGTCCATTTACACAAAATTGTGCTTTTCACTAATTACACTATAGCTGTTAAAAATATTAAACAAACGTGTGTTATCTATGTAAAATGTAACACTAGGATAAAAATGTGCTTTGTCGAAATTTGAGAAAACCATTAAGACATATAATTTGTGTTCCTTTTCATTCGAATATATTAAATTATTTTTGAAAACTCATTTGAAATAATTATAACACAGCTTATGCTTAAATATTTGGCGGTTAACCGACGCGCATGATTTACTTTTGAATTATTAATAGAACTATTTGACAGTACTAGCTTTATTTCGTTTGGACGCAAATATCTCTTGAAATAAAGCGATTTATTACAAAATGTGTTGATTTCTGAGGAAATAACGTAAAATCATGGATCAAATTTATGTAATTATTGTGACTGTAGTTGTCATAAACTTTGATCAACAGATGGTAATGTACAGTTTTCAATTATGTTTATTATATATTTGTTTCTATTTATTAGAGAATAATTGTTAAACAGAACAGATCAGAATATACATTTTATCTTGATAGGCACATATTACATCATATACATATTGAATTGAAAATGTCAAGTGCAAATTGTAAGGTAACGTGACATAATTAAGGAATCTGGAATACTTATTTTATAAATGGAATTGAAATCCAACGTATATATAAATCAATGCTGATTTCTTATATCTTTTTTCAAAAATATCTGACAAGTAGCCAAGCCATCATATCAACATTCTCACATTCCAGAGGTCTACCATGGTTGTTCGTCTCGGGGATTTTGACGAACCTCTGATGAATGAGACTGTTGTATCAGCTGTAGTGTACTTAAACATCCCGGCATGTAGAACACAAAACTACAATCAATTATTACCATTAATAATAGCATAATGTGTTTAAGTTTATTCTTTTATATGCCAACCTAAATTTTCTTTTATATGTAAACCTAAATTGAATCTGATAGTCTTTTTATTTGCAGTAGTCAATTCAGTATTTACGGTCTTTCATAATAGTATTTCTTTTTTGTATCAATAAACATTGCAATAATGTTACGAGTCACACTTTGGCAGCAAAAAAAATCTTTTAGCAATAGCAAACTTCATTGAATTTCTTTAGAAATTTACAAATGCAATATTTAAGCAGAATAGCTGAAACAAAATCCTAATATTTATAATACCCAAAACAAAATCTTCCTTGTTCTTGGTTTTATAACTTAAACTAAATTCTTTTAAACACTAAATCGTACCAACAAGTTGGTGAAATGAAGTCTGATAGCTCCAAGTTATCTGAACTTAATCCCACATTTTGGTGATAGTCAGTTTATAAATGTTTTAACTGTTCGAAATGTATTTCTTTTTCAAGTTACTTAAAACTTGTAAATGCAAAAATGCCTAGTCAAAACATGTAAGTGTATTATCAAACCTCGCACATGAAACAGGTAATAACCCAGTCACGCATACGCACCGTACCTCAACGCACGGACATATCCGTATATGTGACTGTAGCTGGGGTCTTTAATTATAAACATGCCGGGAAAAATTGCAGTATGTTTTATTTGAAAATAAAAAAAAAATTCGCGTCAAATTGCAATATACAGTTTATTTGGAAAAATAATCGCGTCAAATTGTTGTTTCAGGCTTTTTGGATTAGGCTTTTACGCTTTTGGAAAGACTTTCTACCTCGCCATTATTAAACCTAGCAGCACAGTTAAATGAAAATCTTACAATTTCTGGTTGAATGATACTTACCGATTAAAACTGGAACTTTATTCATTTATTTACGTGCCACACAGCACAGCACAGCTAATGCCTCCTGACGCAACTGAAATAAATGCTTCAGATATTTTTCTTGTAGAAGCATTGTAAACAAAAGAAACAAGATGATTTTGTATGTTGTGGGCAATATTATTTACTAAAAAGGATACTCAAATAGAGGAAATGACCTCTGAAATAATTATTTTCGATGTAAGTATTTTTAAGAAATTCTAGCCGCAGTATTTTGCTCCATGTGCGTGTGGGTGGGTGGGTGTTTTGCGTAGGGTGGGTTTTATATATTATCTTTTAGTTTTTTCTTTTTATTTATTGTTTTTTTGTTTTTTCTTGCGATGTTTTTTTACTTTTACAATCTGCACGTATATGCTATACTAACACTGTAAAGCTTCTTTCAGGCAGAGGAGACATGCGATGACAGTCTACGAGCAGCTGTTGGGGTTAGTGGCTGCATCAACTACGAACAATGTAATCCGAAGTCTAGCATGCATTGGGCTAAAATAAATCTTCGGGGAGGGTACTTCGAAATTGCATGCTATATCATTTTGCTCGAGATACTACACCGACAGGGATTTTATAGTTTTAACAAGTATGTTTGTCGTTTCTGTGTGACTCTTTTTACTTTTAATTGTAATATACCCTATGTGGAAGTTTCAGATATTGAAATTGAGCCTGATGATGAATTCCAAAAGTGAAATTGGTTTGGTTTCCAAATTTTGTCAAAATTTGTTCTTACAAATTTGTGTGCTTTATGTCCCTGCGTATAAATGCTTTTTGTTGCAACACAATTTACCATACGTTTTCAGGTAAGACATGCCGCGAATGTAAGAAGATGTGTATTCAATAAAATCAATTGAATCACTGTCAAGTAAACTTAGGTGTATGATATTGAAAAATGGAAAACAATTTTATTTTTATTATTTAACTATTTCTTTTGCGTTGCCTGTACTGATCCAGTTGTGCATATGTTGATTTCCATGGTCTAATTAAATTGCGTTATAGAAAAGTAAATAACTTTAATTGTACCTGGTTAAAAAAATTTTGGTTTCAATAGTGAAACATTGACAATTGTCAAATTCGGCGTACTTTCAAAGATTTCAATGGTAAACTACTATCTGTCGTCGACGACACTTAGCAGTTATAAAAAAAGCAAAGCAATTACTAGCATTTAGGAGTGACCTGTGGCTTTTATTAATAGTTTTGAAAGGTTACTGGAATAAACAAAGTAACCAAATGAAATTTTAATAAAAAATCTGAAACCATAAAGAAAATATAGAAAAATGACAAGATTGCTTGTTATTCCAGGGAAAGTAGCTTTAACATTCCTAACTCAACGAAATTGTTCAACGAGTTCAACGACAGCACTAGCGGCCGTTTTCGACAGTCTTTTTTTTCTCGACCATGCCTACTTAACGGCTAATATACTTTTTCAGAAAAAAACGTAGAACCCGGAAACTTTACACAGATGTTCCGAAAGGACACGTCTGTTAAACCAGATGATAAAAGTTTTCACAGGTTGTTCATAAACAAAACAATCTGCGCAAAACGTTGAATGTTTGCTCGATTTTTTCAAACTGAAGAGATTGTTAGCGAATATCTCAAAACATAACGATCGTTTTTGACCCAGAAATTGTAAATAAAAGCAATGGTCATTCCTTGACAAAACTGTCAAGTTGATTTGCAAGAATTGGCTTCGTTTTAATAGAAACAAACGAAAACCTTTACCTACCGATTTACAGCTGAGTTACATTTCCAGCGGGCGTGAGGATAGCCGGTTATCCAGTGTGCTAATATTAGGCACAATATTAAACAGCGGCGAAAATAGTAACGGATGTAGATTTATTCTGGATTCGTTCTTTCTAACCCCTGTTAATGATTCTATGGTCTTTATATCTAACTATAATTATCCTGTCCCAATATTTCTACTCAGCTTGTACATATACACGGTCATAAACTGGTTCCCTGTTCTATAATGGTTCCCAAATGGCTGATCATTATTACACTTTAGTCCGAACATTTCAGTTCATTTGTATATCTTTTTAATAAATTGGATAATGTTTTATCATTTAAGAGCTGTTCATGACGTGCATTCTCCAGTTCAAACAAGTCCATTACACCTAGATCTGCAAGAACCCTACAATATCAAATATAAAGGGCGGAATGACTGATTGCAACAGGTGGCGCTGTGCTCAATGTTTCTGTTAACTACAATGACAAGCACATAATTTAAGCTGCAGTAGCAAACAACCAGTGCTGTGAACAATTTCACGCTATAGCGGTGTGGAGTTTTTGAACCAGTGAATTCAGGATAATCGCTGGCAGGATACGAAAGAGAAATTTCATCTTATTCTTTGAACTGTATTATAAGAACATTACAAATCGTACCAAAGCCATTCATTATACGGAGACAAATAATATAAAGCCATTTAATCAGTTATAGATACATTTACTTTGATTAGTTCTCTTTTTCCCATTTTTACTTTTTTATTTTTCTCTTTCAAATCGCTATAAGCCTTCATTATCATTTTCCCCTCCTTGTGTTTGTTTTTCCCTTTCAACAGACGTAGGTAGTTTTTTTTACCAAAATTAAAAAGTCATGAAAGGAAAATTCATTCTAAATAAAAGTATGTTTGTCATCTAATTGTTATATTATTTAGGTTCATGTTTTTTTATTCTTTTTGATCCGGAGCCATTAAGATATGGTGTTGCGGGTGGCGGTGTTGTCATTTCATTTCTTTTCAATCAACCGAGCGGGCAATTAATTTCCCTTTGGTGGGGTTTTTTATAATTCTTTTTATGGGGTATTAAAAAATAAAGGGCCCTTTGGGTAATTAGAAAGAAAGTACAAGTATTGAAATTCTTGTTTTTTACATTTTAGGGTCAGTAATTATTTACACATTCTGTGATTCAAAAAAAAAAATTTTTCATTCTTTTATTTAAAAATATTACAAATTATTTTTGGATACCAGATATAGGGGCCCTTTGGTGTAAAAAAACGGGGCCCCATTTTGGATCCCTACTTACTATAAATGTAACCATTTGCATATAAGAAATGAATTCACTGAAATGCGCGGGGGCTTTTGAATTTTATTTTTTTAAATTCATCTTCCTTTTTAAAAATGACCCCCCTTGCTATTTATATCTCCGGGAAGTATATAGAGCTACTTAATACCTACTAGGGCGTGTTCGCGCCAAATTGGGGTCTGCTACCCTCGGGGAGTAACTTTAAAAAAAAATTAAAGAAAATCAAAATAATTTTTAATTTTGTTTGATAATTTAGATTTTTCTATAAGTAAAAGGATAAAAAAATTTGGATGGTTTTCAAAGAGTTTTAAAAAAATTTTAATGCAAAATTTCTTATATTTGTAATTAAAACCCTTTAAAAGCTTTATTTAAAAGTTTTGAAACATTAAGCTTTTTCAAAAAGTCACGTTGAATAGCTTAACTGAAAAAAAGTATTCTTTTTTTTTCGCGATGTTTCCCCCTTGGCGCCCACTGAAAAAAATACCCAATCTAAGCGTATTTTTCCCAAAAAATGGCATGCTCGGCCCTATTTTCAAAATGACTTCTAAGCAAATTTTAGTTAAGTCATGAGTGAATAAAAACGTGATCAGGGTCAAAACGTCTAGCGTTGTTGATTTAAGGCCGGATAGGCGGCAAAAAAAAGTAAACATGTCAAATTAACCCCTTTAAAAAGTCGCCAAAATGTTGGCGTTTTTTATTTAAGGGGGTTACGTTAACAATAGCCTATTCAATATAAAATTTTAAAACCCGTAGTGTGGGGCTTTTGTTACTTAGGACGGATGTATTAACAAAGGCCTATTGTCTGTCCAGTTAATCCGTGTATTGAGTACGGAAGGGAGCACATCGGGCCTGGGTAAAATTGGAGAAGTGCCTCTTTATCCCATCAAATGATATGATGTTAAAAAAAATTTTTTTTAAACAATTGCCACATTTTTAAGACCACCAGGTTTTTTAGAACCAGTAAAGGACATTTTTAAGAATGTTGCAAAAAACATCAAAATAAGACTTTTTTGGGGGCCCCATTTTTACATTTTGGGATTGAAATTTTTGAAAAGCCCAAAGGGGCACTTTACAAAAATAGGGGAAACCCGGAAATGAGGTCTTTTAAAATTTCAAAGCCCCATCTATAGACTGGCCCCGGTACCGTTAGAAAAGATCTTTTCGAGTAGGTTCAGAAAAATATGTAAATTACGTGTTATCTCTATCCGTTTTCCAGATATTGAGGTTTAAAACCAAATCATTCACCCGGAAAAACACCCGGCTTCATGCCTTTTATTATTAAAGAAAACCCTAGGCATTTTGGGTTTTAAAACCGAGGTCTCGATATATAAGTTGGTCACTAAAACCCGGAAAGGGAAAAAATTTTCAATCCGCGAAAAATTCACATTTTTGGCGTCCCTAACTCGAACCTGGTCAATAAGGTACCTTTGGGAAAAGGTCTTTACAAGTATTCGACCACGTACACACACACACGTTCAGACGCACAACACAACCCACCAGACACACACGCACACCCAACACCCCAAAAAACCCCAAACATGCACACCACACGTACACGCGCACGCGCACGCGCACACGCAAAAGCACACGCCACACACAAGCCACGCCCCACCACAATACAGGGCCCCAAACCCCCCCCCCACACCCCACACGCCCGCACGCAGCACAGCACAACAACACACGCATACATGCAGCACGCAAACGTAGCGCTTTTAAACAAATTGTAACACATCAAATATTCAAAATTATCAAACATTGGGGGCCTATTACCCTAATACACAGATTGGCCCTGTAATTTATTAACAGGTATCAAAAAACTATTTTCCCTTTTTGTAACTTTACATTTGTCTTTTTTTTATTACAAAAAACTCATAGTTCCAAAATTTAAACATGATTTCCCACACGGTGTAGTACCCCAAAAATACAAAATATTTTCAATATTTTTTTGGAACTTCCTTTTTTGAATTAACAAGAAACTTCAATATAACGTACTTCATGATGAAATTCAACCTTCATCGGTTTTTAAGTATTAATATTTTTTGACTTGAGATGGGCTTAAGAATGTATAAAGAGAAGGGCCAATGTTGACCTAATACTTTGAAAACTTTTTAAAAGCGGTTTAAAATTTTGGGTCAATTTTATGACTTTTAGGAGAAACTTATAAAAAAAGAGTTTTTTGTGTTATAAAACTTTTATAGTCCTTTGGATACTGTCTTAAGAAAAGATAGGTTCTAGAAAGGCTATTTGACCTTCTGGGAAAATCGCAAGATTTTCAATGACAGAAATACATTTAACATTGAACAATCATTTTTTCAATTTCTGACACACTTTCTATTCATCCAAATTTAGATTTTAATTTCTGTGAAGAATTCTAAAAATCTTTCTTTAATCCACATTCTCGATTCGTTTTTCAACCGTTAACGGGTTTGACGTTACAGCGTTTTTAATTTTTTTCTTAAATTTTGCAATAAACTCTTAAAAAAGATAGCTTTGGGAAAACTCGTCGATAGGTCAAAAAATGTAACATATTTACCTCACTTATCCGTTTCAAGATATTGGCGTTTAAAGATTAAAAGTGACGCATTGCAAACGTTTTTGAGTGGTAAATTTTAAAATTTTTCGAAACCCCAAATTTTCAAAAGTAATTTTCCCTTTTTGTGGGGCCCGTTTTTGTGATCTTGGTGTAAAAACCAAAACGCGGGGAGACCTCGTTTTGGTAGAATACAACCGGAAATAAAATCACCGTGCGTGAATATCGATTTTCTTTTTTTTAAAAACCGATATACCCGGTTTGGTATCCTACGAAAGGTTTTGACTAGTACTATTTCATTGTTTGCACTAAAAGAATAGGGGGGTCACTCCGCGTAAAATGCGTCAAAGTAAGCTTACGACCCTTACATTTTTGAGATAAAAAATGAAATGAACAAATTTCACGGGGTAAAGTAAAATAAATGGAGTCAGAGCAGGGTTGATTAGTAAAAAAAAGGGTTTATAGCAATGTTTGGTACGATATGACGCATTTGATTGGTTTAATTTCAAAAGAAAGGCTGCTTACATGTTAAAATTGTCTTTTCCCAAAACTAGAATTTCTATTTTTAACTAGCCAATCAAAATTTAAAAAGGGAAATGCCCATGTTACTAAAATACCTGAATTAAAAGTATAAAAAAACGCTTTCATTAGAAAAAAAATTTTTCAGAAGTCAAAATCTGAAAATAGTCGGGAGTATTTGAAAATATGTAAATTTCCCTTTCGTTGCGCCTAAAGAATGGGTTATAAAAAACAAAGCATTTTGTTCTTTCAGTCTTCTTTGCAAACTTGTATCACTTACAGGAAAAACATGTATCAACTAAAAAAGACAAAATAAATCATCATTCAACTTTTTACAATACACTCAACGGTTTTACAATGCCTTCATTTTCGTCCGAACCGGTTATAGAAATAACGCAATACAGCCCGCATATGTTTGAATCTGTACCCGTATTTGACTGAAATTCACCCAATAACGCTTCTTTAACCTTGTCAAAATGAACTTTGAGTTCTGGCTATTTCCTGTGAACGAAAAATTCGTGGGCCCCCTTTTTGGGAAAATAAAAGGCCACCAATGTTTTCCTGATCCCGGGCTCGTGTCTGTATTTGAAATGACGTATTGTCCCCTACGTATTGAAGTTGGCCCGCCGCATATTGCAGGGACTTTTTTACTTTTTTCGAGCTCGTAGTTATTCTTTTTAAAAGTATAGGTTTTCCAATCCTATATTTTGGGGTTCTATTTTGGCGTTTTTTCTTACGTCGTGGGGGTCTAAATCACGACAAAAAGGTTGTCCTTTTTCCCTTTTGCTTCAGATCACTATGCTTTTGTGACCGTTTATTTCCGACCTAGCAATATAAACCCTTGGGTAGGGTGTCCAAATTTACTACGGGGAACTTACCTTTTTGTTTTTGGCTCTTTTTTGTTTTCTTTTAGTTCGCCATTTTCTTCGATGTGCCCGCCCCCTAAAAAAGTAACGGCCCATATGATCAGGATAACAATCCGCCCCTAAGTTTTTTAAAATTTTGTACCTTTTTTCCGGGCCCGGTTTATCGGTACCCATTTTTCTTGTTTAAAATCTTTTAAACCTTTGGAACCCATTTTGCATGATGAAAGGTAAAGCACCCCAAAACCTTCTTACAACGTTCTTTCATCATCATCTCCGATTCTTCTCGTCATCACTTTTTTTATTTATCTTTGAATTTCTTTTTGCTTTTATGATCGGGAACAATCATCAAAAGGTCCTTTTTTAAGGCAAAGGCTTGCCCAACAGATTTTTTGACAGGGGCATGCCCTGCTGATTTCTTTTTCTTAGCCCAGTAGAACTGTGCTGGGTTGGGTGTTTTGTAGCTCATAAAAGTCAATTAGAAATCGGGGATATTTTTCTCAGCCTTTCTTAATTGAGGCAATTTTATTGCAGGCGACGGTACGCTTTTTTTAAAAAGAGCCCTTTTCTGTATAGTTGTTAACTTTGCTTTAAATGTTCTTTAATAGATGTCTGAGAGGCCTGAAAACGCTTTATTATTTTTCCACTGCGTGATCGCTCTTCAAATCCAACTTTCTGGTTTTTCTGGGGTCCCTTTATCAAGATCGTTTCTTTTCAAACGTATCATTTTTTGTTTTCTGTTCATCACACTATCATCATCTCATGCACTAAATTTCCTCCTTTCTTTAAATTGCATATTTTTTAATAAATTTTCCTTTTTCCATTGAAATGTCTTTTTGTTTTAATTTTTCCCTCTGTTTTGTTTTGTTTTTTGGAGTTTTGCCTCGAAATGTTTTCCGTAAAAAGGTGTTGTTTGGGGTGCTTGATTTTTTAAAATTATTACTAATAACCGGAGGGCTTGATGTCGCTCGTTCAAACCGTTTTATAAAGAGTTATAAAAGGATTATCTTTCGAAATTTGCCACTTTCTTCTATCAATAGGATTTTAAATAGCACCGATACGCGTATTCAAAAGGGTTCCTGCAGGGTTTTCCTTGAGGAAACAATTTTTGGGGGAGATATACACGATAGGGTTCCCGTGGTGACTGCCCTTTGGTGAAGAATCAGCAAATCTTTGATGCATTTGCTTTGTCTCAAGTCGTCAAAAACCACAGGTTCTGACTAATTTATATACGGAGAATTCAAGTAGTCTGGAATACCGGTACAAAATTTGCACGGGGGGGTTTCAGCTGAATTCATCATACAAAGGGTTTCCCTTGTCCAAAACCCATAGATACGCTGAGGCTGGGTCTTACAAGATTTGATATAGCAGTTTCCCTTTTCCTTCAGTTTTTCCAACCACTTGGTCCAAAAAGACCAAGAAAATGGATGTTGAAAGTGTCTCTCTTTAAGTGTTCAAAATTTTAAGTGGGGAAAAGTTCCGTTGGTCGTCACTCCCTGCTTTTAGTTGATGCCACATGGCGTCGCGCCTAGGAAAGATGGTGAATGAGGGATTATTCATTTGGGGAAATAATGTAAAAATTTTTTTCATCAACAAGACACTGCTTTGTATTCTTACAAATTTTAAAAAGCCATTTTTACGCTTTTAAAAAAATATTTTGCGTCAGATTATTGTCATAAAGGGGTGGTGGAGGTGGTGGGGTGGGGGGGTGGAAATGGGGTATGATACTTGCGGTGTATTTTTGAAGGCTCAAACCCTAGGGTTTCACTATCTTGTTGCGACAGTTATATATCGTGTTGCAGTATATCGAAAATGTTTCATATAGTGGCAGGCAGTTGGTTTTCATTCACTTTAATTTCATTAAAACTACGTGGCAGTTGAAATTTTTAGTCGCAAACGCTAAAGGAAAAGGGAAGGTAAATATAACAATAAGTATAATCGTGCATTTGGGTTGCTTTTTTCGTTTGTGATGACTTTTTTAAGGCGGGGTTTTCCATACCTAAGCGTTGACGCTAAAGCAGACTGATTTGATAACAAAAAAAGTGCTCTAATAACTTTTTGAAGGGAATCATTTTCAAAGCAAGGCTTAGTAGAAAGGGGGGGGATTTCATGGCTGGTTAAAAAATGAAATTCTAGTTAGGAACCTTTGAACCAAAGCTATGCATAAAACAAATTTAAAAAGTAAGCTAGCCTCTTTGAGAAATAAACCAATCAGAAGCGTTTTTATCACTGCCAAACAGAGCATTTGCTATAACCTTTATGACTAAAACGAACGCTGCTCAGATCCATTTAGTTTACTTTCCCGTGAAATTCGTTTATTGTCATTTTTTTATCTCAAAAAGTATGGATCGGGAAGTTACTTTGACGCATTTTTTCGCGGGGACCCCATATTTTTTTTAGTGCAAACAATGAAAATGTATGTCAAAAACCTTTCGTAGGAACCAAACCGGTATAGCGGTTTATAATAAAGGGAAAAAAACGAATTTTTTTGATGAGTGATTTTATTTCCGGGGTATGCTACCAACATATTCTCGTAAGGTTTTTGGTCTGACACCAGATCATCAAAATCGGTCCACAATAGGGAGAAATTTAATTTTTTAAAAAATTTTTGGGTTTCGAAATTTGAATTGACCCCTCAAAAACGTTTGGGATGAGAGTTTATTGCAAAGTTTAAGAAAGAAGGTTTTTTAAAAGCTGTAAACTATAAAGCGTTCGGGTTTAAAAAACGAATCGAGAAGGGGGATGTAAATAAAGTTTTTATGAATTCTATCCCCGAAATTAACATCTCGAATTTATGAATAGAAAATGTGTCATGAAATGGAAAAAAAAAAATTGTTTTAAGTTTAAATGTATTTCTGTTCATTGAAACTTGCGATTTCCTAGAAAGGTCGAAAAGGCTTTCTAGAACCTATCGTACTTAGACAGTATCCTAAAAGGCATTTAAAAATTTTTTTAACACAAAATATCTTTTTATAATTTCTCCTAAAAGCATAAAATTGACCGAAATTTAAACCCCTTTTTCCCGTTTTCAAGTATAAGTGTTAACATTGGGGAGTTCTCTTTCAAATTATCTTTAAACCGACTCAAGTCAAAAAATATTATACTTAAAATCCGCTGAAGTTAATTTTTAGCATAGACTTGTAGTTATATTGAAGTGTTAACTCTGTTAATTCAAAATTTTGGGGTTCCAAATCATAATATGAAAAAATTGTGTGATGTGTTGGGGTTTCTCACCGTTGGAACGATGTTCAATTTTGGGGACTTGATTTGTTGTAAAAACTAAAAAATGACAAATGTAAAGTTACAAGGAAAATATTTGTGATACCGTTAATGAAGTTACAGACAAATCTGTGTTTAGGGAATACCCCAATGTTTTGATAATTTTGAAAATTTTTTGATGTTAAAAATATTTTTTAATGGGTGTAGTGTGTGCGTGGTGAGTATGCGTGTGTGTTGGGGGGTGTGTGTGTGTGTTGTGCGTGTGCGTGCGTGCGTGCGTCGTGGGGGTGTGTGCTGGGGTGCGCGGTACTTGTGTTGCGGGTGCTTTGTGTGGCGTGTGTTGTGTGTGTGCGGGGGTGGCGTGCGGGGTGGGTTACGTGTACGTGTGATGTGTGGTTTGTGTGTCTGTGCGTGTGCGTGTGGTTTGGGGTGGGTGTGTGGTGTGTGCGTGGTGAAAGTGTGTGGTGTACTTGTGGTCGAATCATCTTTTAAAGCCTTTCCAATGGTACCTTACTTGACCAGGTTCGAGTTAGGGACCCCAGAAAATGTGAAATTTTTCGCGTGATTGATTTCCTTCCCGGTTTTTAGTGTACCAAAAATTTTAGTATAGTCGAGACCCTTCGGTTAGATACCCCAAAATGCCTTGGTTACCTTTAATAATAAAACATGAAGCCGGGTTTTCGGATGAATGATTTGGTTTTAAACCTCAATATCTGGAAAAGGTAGAGTGACACGTAATTGTACATATTTTCTGAACCCCACCGAAAAGACTTTTAACGGGACCGGCCCCGAGTCATCATGACTTTGAAATTTTTAAAGATTCATTCCGGTTGGCCCTGTTTTTGTAAGTGCCCCTTTGGGCTTTTCAAAAATGTAGATACCCAAAATGTAAAAATGGGCCCTAAAAAGTCTTATTTTTAGATTTTTTCAACATTCTTTAAAAAAAGTCCTTTACTGGTTCTAAAACTCTGGATGGTCATTAAAAATGTTGGCAATTGTTTAAGAAAAATGTTCTTTAACATCATATCATTGATGGTATGAAAGAGGTACTTCGGTCCATATGTGACCCAGGCCTGATGTCGTCTCCCTTCCCGTACTCAATACACGGATTAACTTGGACAGATCAATAGGCCTTTGTTAATACATCCGTCCATAAGTCAACATAAGCCAGACACTACGGGATTAAATTTGATAGTTGAATAGGCTATTGTTAACGTATCCGCTCTTAAATAAATAAACGCCAGACATTGTGGCGACTTTAAAGGGATTAACTTTGACATGTTTACTTTTTATTGTCCGCCTATCCGGCCTTAAATCAACACACGCTAGACGTTCTGACCCTGATCACGTTTGATTCACTCATGATCTTAACTAAATATAGCTTATGAAGTCATTATGAAAAATAGGTCCGAGCATGCGCATTTAGGAATAATACGCTTATGATTGGAGTCATTTTGTCAGTGGACGCCAAGGAGGAAACATCGTCGACAAAAATGTAATACTTTATTTTCAGTTAATGCTATTTCTAACGTGACTTTTTGAAAGAAAGCTTAATGTTTCAAATCTTTTTTAAATAAAGCTTAATGGTTTTAATTACAAATATAATGAATATTTTGCATTAAGTTATTTTAATAAGCTCTTTGTATACCATACAATATATTTATTCATTTACGTTATAGAAAAATCTATATGATCAAACATAATTAATATGTATTTAAATTTTCTTGAAATATTTTGTTTTAAAGTTATCTCCCCGTCTAGGGCTGAGCACCTGACCCTCAATGTGCGCGAACACGCCCTAGATAGGTATATAAGTCAGCTCTATATACTTCCGGGAGATATAAATAGCAGAGTGAGGTCATTCTTAACATAGGAAGATGATGTCATTCTAAAAATAAAATTCAAAATGGCCGCCGCGCATGTGCAGTGAATTCATTTCTTATATGCAAATGAGTTACTATTTATAGTAAGTAGGTCATCCAAGATGGCGCCCGTTTGTTTACACACAAAGAGGCCCCTATACTACTGATACCACTAAATTAAAGATATCATTAAATGATTTACAGATATTAATAATTCGAATGTTTGATATCTTGATAGCAGGTTATCGTTTGCATTTTATGTCTCGTGATCCAATTTAAAAACATCTTTAATTCAGTTTCATATTTATTTTATTTTGTTGGGTTTAACGTCGCATCGACACAATTTTAGGTCATATGGCGACTTTCCAGCTTTAATGGTGGAGGAAGACCCCAGGTGCCCATCCGTGCATTATTTCATCACGAGCGGGCACCAGGGTAGAACCACCGACCTTCCGTAAGCCAGCTGGATGGCTTCCTAACGTGAAGAATTCTACGCCCCAAATGAGGTTTCGAACCCACATCGATGAGAGACAAATG
This sequence comes from Mercenaria mercenaria, assembly GCF_021730395.1. Classification (NCBI taxonomy): domain Eukaryota; kingdom Metazoa; phylum Mollusca; class Bivalvia; order Venerida; family Veneridae; genus Mercenaria; species Mercenaria mercenaria. The sequence goes on along the minus strand of NC_069374.1, from coordinate 682,878 downwards.
GTTTGAAGTCAACAACTCTAACCACTCGGCCACGGAGGCCGCCTAAATCAGTTTCATGATATCGGTTACGGTAAAACATTTTGTTCTTTTAGTAACTATATTATTATTTACTAAAACGCACCGCAAATCTTATAAACCAAACAAAATTGTGACTACTGACAGAAATTTATGTCTAGAAAAACACCAATCTGTCTTGATGAAATAACCAAAAAATGTGAATGAAACTGAAAGTACAAAAAAGCAACTACAGGTTTATAAGTGGTTTACTTGAATTTACCTGTTGATTGTATCATAGTAATGCCAATGTTTCAAACAGTGTGAGATTATCAAATATAATTTCAGTTCTGAACTACTTTGTAATATGTAAATGCTAATTTAAAAGTAATTTTAAATGCTTGTAACTGGAATAAAAATTTTGAAAAAATCTACTACTTTCTCTTATTTATATTCTTACACTTACTTCCTCACTCAGCACATAAAGTAGGTTCTTGTTAAATAAATGGGAAACATTTCATTCGACGTTGGATAACCGTATCGTGTGTCTGATGTATAACATGTTATATACTATGTTTCAGATGTTTCCAAAGTTTCAAAAATGAGTACGATACAGATTGTCTAACACATGGGCACCTTTGTTGCTTTCCCATTAATGTCAGTAAAAAGATAATATCATACCCGGGTGTAACATAGAGTACTAGTAATCAGTCGGGGTTTTTTTTCAATAACGCTCTTGACTCAAGCACGGGACACTCTCTCTCATCATTCTTTGAATTCCTTTACATCGTTGTTCGGACTGAACAATGAAAGAAAGAACTGACGGTTAGCGTCTGCTTTGGTGGCCATGAAAGTATTATTTGCAGTCTATTAACATTTGTATTTTATACCGAGATCTACACATACCTATCTACCTGCCGTGTGTCTGGCATCAACGAAAAATATGAAAATAGAGAAAAGTGGGTTTAAATACGAGATGGATGGCCGTTATATAGTCTAGTCCTTAGGGATTATAACGTGCTTCTTTCATGGCACACTAAACAAGACTAGTCTCTTGTGGTTTCACTCCGTCCCATCCGTTCGTCAGTCAGTCACACAAAGAGGGATCCTACGATAACTTCAGAAGATATTTTCATAAAACTCCGTATATGGATAGATGGCAATATGGAAATATGTACGTCCTTTATCTTACTGCTTTGGCCAATAATGCAGTTGATATGGCAACAAATACTTAAAATTATAAAAAAAAAAGTGACAAAGTGGAATCCGGTGATGACTTGAAAAATACAATATATATTTAACAAGCAAATTCGATGAATTGGTATCCCCCGCCGAAAGGGCTTGTGGTGAGGAATGGCCAAAAAATATATCCGGCAAGAAGTTAAGGATGTTACTAAGAAGCAAATAATTTCATTAGTCAAAATCATTTTTACAGAATATCAATGGTTTTTTTGGGGGGCGGGGAGTGGGGGCAGCGGGGTTGACCAGGTGAGGATACAACATTTCACATGTTGATTATAAAAACTTTGCATGCTGATAAATATTCATGGAAGGTTTGAAAAGAAATAATAATAAAAAGGAATGATTTTTTTCTTTTTTTGTGGTGGGGGGGGGGGGGGGGGGAAGAGAGAGAGAGGATGTGACCAAGGCAAGGTGGTGACCAGGTGTGGGCACAGAACTTCACATGCTTATAATAAATTTTCATGGAAAAGAAGAGTGAAAGAAATTTTAATGAAACTCTACCAATTGGTTGGTTTTTAATGTACAAATCTGTAGATTTTTAAACAATTAAAGGGCAGTAACTCTAAGGAAAATTGACTAATTGAAAAAAAATGACAGGTATCATCGAAGTATGTTGGTTCATATTTATTTCAAGTTTCATGAAATTCTACCAGTTTATTACTGAGAAATGGCTTCAGACGTGGATTTTTCATTAAATCAAGGGCAATAACCCTAAGGGAAATTGACCAATTCATCATCGCAGTATGTTGGTGCGTGTTTATTTCAAGTTTTATGACATTCTACCTGATAGTTACTGAGAAATGGCTGCGGACGGACATTGCATTTTTGGGGCATTCATTAAATCAAGGACAATAACTCTAAGGGAAATTGACCAATCCAAACAAAAACTTGACGGGCATCATCGCAGTATGTTGGTTCATGTTTATTTCAAGTTTCATGAAATTATACCTGCTAGTTGCGGACGGACTGACAACACCATTTCAATACCCCCCCCCCCCCCCCCACTCCCGATTTCATCGGTGGTGGATAATTTAACTTCATATAAGGATAGATGGCAGTACGAAGAATACGCGGCACGTCCTTTTATATTGTTGAATCCAAATATTGACAAAAAATGATACCGAGAGAACTTAAATAGTACAAGAGATGTTTACTCGACATTTGGTAAATTTGAAGAAGAAAATGTGGAAACATGCAAATTGTGTTTTCTTCGTTTATAAGTCTGTTCATCCTGTCACTCAAAAATTGGTGGATTTTGTCATAACTTTAAAAGTAATGATTTTCTTCTTGAAACCTAGGACGTAAGTAGAAAGCACTGTATGCAGAATAATAGTATACAGTTCATTCTATCTTGATTCTGACACATCAGCAAGACTTATTATCTACCTCCTTTAATATATCTATCAACGTTTGCCTGTTCTTTTTTGTGGCATTCTTTTCCAGCGCGCCGCTATGGCGTCTGGCGTTATGCCGTAATAATGGTGTTGTTTAAACAGCGTGTTTGATTGCATAGGAACATTCAGTTTTCCGAGTAATAAATCCTGTCGAATTAGAATCGCATATATATAGCAATAATATGTTTAAGTAAAATAATCATTTCCATAAGCGCTGTTAAGCGGAAACAATGTCAACCTTGACGTCATTGTAATTGAAAATGGAATTTAAACAATTGTCAAAACTCCTTTCATGCATAGGTTGACATTCAATATGTAAATATAAAATTGCGTTCACCATCTAATGCACATAGAAACTATTTCGACAAACTGGTATGCAGATTATACAGCTCTTTGTCACGAATTCCGCCACTATTTTTATTCAGCAGCGACAGTTCATTAGGCCTATTCATACAAGTTTCGTCAGCCAATTTTATTTTTATTTTAAGGTGCATCCACATACGTATGGTCATATGACCACCTTTACGTTTTTGATGATGAAGGAAGACCCCAGGTGTTCTACTGAATTTCAGACAGGGGCTGGTACCTGGGTAGATACGCCAATCTACTGTATGCCAGCTGGATGGCTTCCTCACATGAAAATATTATACATCAAAAGCAAGGTTTCAAACTGACAGTAGTGAGGTATAACCCATAAAATGAAAAGAAAACAAGACAGTATTTTCAGAATTTCATTCTTTTTATTACTGTCGAGTATAAAATCAGATTTAATATATAAATATAGTAGGTTTTTTATCCTCACAGAAAATATTACAACAAACATCTGTACATATGTCTGCATTCTCTACATACATCACATGTTGAAGTCACAAAGGTAAAGTTAAATATAGAAATAGAACAGACGAACCAAGGTTAAAAAACAGACTTTGAAACCAGTCTCGTTTTCCAACCTTACCATTGGATAATTTCGAGACAGATCTCTAAATCAACCAATCAAAACTTGTCATATTTTAAACTTAAGATAACCAACCATTTCTCTTTTTATTAGTAATAGCTAAGTATAAATCCTCCTAAAATAAAAAATAAATTATTCAGTGACCACTCTTTGGGTATGTGCAATAAGTCACTTACCCTAATTTCATTCTATTCTGATATGTACAGTACTATATTGAAGGCCTTTTAAACAATCAATGAGAAACTAAGCCTCAGTTTAAGAAATTATTGTTCAAATGGCTTTCCATAGTACTTCATCAACCTTAGCTGTAATTTGCCTGACAGAGAGAGAAAACTTGCATTTCTTAAAGTTTATGATCATCTGAAGCTGAGGAGTAAATCTGCAACTTCACCTATGGGTGAGTTAAATCAAATTAAGATATCCATTTTTCTGTTACAAGTAAGCAAAAGAAACTAAAAAAAAATTAACAAAACATAAACAAAGTCAATAACCAATTTGTGGACTAGTTAAAAAAGGAAAGAACAGGAACATGGTTTCAAATAACAAAGTAACAATTGATCATTAAATTTGTGCTACTGGTTCTGATATCTTTAAACTTAAATCTGTTAAAAACAAACAAAAAAGAAACAAACAAGCAGACAATATCTCAAAACAAAGAAAGGTATGGTTAGATCCCTTGAAAATAAAGTTAACAAAATCAGTTCCCAAACTAACTGCAACAGAAAGTTTTATTGCACAATATAATAATGATAATAAAAAAAATGAATTTTAGATAAAGATCAAAGGTCATGTTATCTGTTTTTAAAAATACTCTGTGGAAATAGGTCATTTCAAAATTTTCAAGTTCTGAATTTATTGTCAACAAACATTTTTCATGGGACATTTTCCATGTTTTGGACACCAAAGTTTTAAAATTTTGACTTGATTCTGACTTTCTCTTTGACAAATCGTTGTAAATCTTTCACAATTTCTCCATTGGTATAGAAGCATTATGTCCAAGTAAAAGAAAAATAGAAATATAAAAGAATACCTATAAGAATATCATCTGGAAGTACAGCTTGCAACAAACTATAGAGGTCACAAGGTTTTTCTATTTTTAGATCTACTGACCTAGTTTTTAACCCCACGTTACCCAGTTTCGAACTTGACCTAGATATCTTCAAGGTAAACACTCTGACCAATTTTCATTAAGATCCATTGAAAAATATCGCCTCTAGAGAGGTCACAAGGTTTTCCTATTTTTAGACCTACTGACCTAGTTTTTGACCGCACGTGACCCAGTTTCGAACTTGACCTAGATATCATCAAGGTGAACACTCTGACCAATATACATGAAGATCTCATGAAAAATATGGCCTCTAGAGAGGTCACAAGGTTTTTCTATTTTGAGATCTACTGACCTAGTTTTTTACCCCACGTGACCAAGTTTCGAACTTGACCTAGATATCATCAAGATGAACATTCTGACCAATTTTCATGAAGATCCATTGAGAAATATGGCCTCTAGAGAGGTCACAAGGTTTTTCTATTTTTAGACCTAATGACCTAGTTTTTGACCCTACGTGACCCAGTTTCGAACTTGACCTAGATATCATCAAGGTAAACATTCTGACCAATATTCATGAAGATCTCATGAAAAATATGGCCTCTAGAGAGGTCACAAGGTTTTTCTATTTTTAGACCTACTGACCTAGTTTTTGATCACACGTGACCCAGTTTCGAACTTGACCTAGATATCATCAAGGTGAACATTCTGACCAATTTTCATGAAGATCTTATGAAATATATGGCCTCTAGCGAGGTCACAAGGTTTTTCTATTTTTAGACCTACTGACCTAGTTTTTGAGGGCACGTGACCCAGTTTCGAACTTGACCTAGATATCATCAAGATGAACATTCTGACCAACTTTCATAAAGATCCCATGAAAAATGTGACCTCTAGAGTGGTCACAAGCAAAGTTTACGGACGGACGACGGACACCGCACGATCACAAAAGCTCACCTTGTCACTTTGTGACAGGTGAGCTTAAAAGCAATTCAGCAACATCAACCCGAATAAGGAATTAACCCTTATGCTGGACACAATTGATTCTGCCTTTGCGACCAGTGCAGATCATGACCAGCCTGCACATCCATGCAGTCTGATCAAGATCTGCACTGTCTGACATTCGGTCAGTATTTTTTTGGTAAGCACCCCTTTTAACTGTTAATGGTACTGTCCAAACTGAAAGAAGGACAAGTTCATTATAGAAATTTAGCAGGATAAGGGTTAACAAAAACATACAGCAATTTAAACATGCTAACAAATCTGATATTCTCTAAGTGACAATATTGTGTAATACATAATGCTGAATATCGGGTACATATCAATGGAATGTTTTATTTTCAAAGCTCTTTATACATATTTTCTGTTAAATTGTTCTGATGGTCCCAAGACACAATCACAAAGTAAAAAAAAATTGAACAAGGGCAAAAAAGCTTTACCATCACAAGCTGTGGAATGTATTTCCAAGTCAAAATAAAGCCGTTATCAATTTTGTACATCAATAATGCATGTAACAGTTATATATATGACAATGTAAAGTAAAGAAGTACGAGTGGGTTTTCTGGTTGAAGAAAAAATTGTTAAGTCTATCTCAGATTTTACACAAATTCCATCTTCATGTTGATTGTTAACTGTACAATATACTTTGCACTTCAGCTTAAAGCTAGTCTTTTGAAGTCAGTGTAGAAAAATCAAAAATAATTATTCAGACAACGCTTTTTTTTAACATGATCATTTGATAATGTTGGTAGGTCTATAAATACAGCGCTCTCAACACTTTACAAAGTACAATTTCAACACATTTTCACAGGACCTCAATAATTGTTTTATAAAGGAATATGAGCAAGCCCCAAGTTGTAACAATTCCTACTGTTTCAAAATCCGTTCCCTTCAAACACAAGTACTGTCTTCACTTCTCATTAACACGTGTATAGCTATATATACCCCTTCCAACTGACATGATTTATATACCCCTTCCAACTGGCATGATTTACAGTGTATGAATAATACATAAAGACATAAAAAAATCACATTATTACAGTATAGCATTATGATATGGAAGAGAAGTCAGTAAAATGCACAGAAAATGTAATGATAAATGGTTTATAAATGGTCCGCTGTCCACGCATGTATTACAAATATATAATCCTTTAGGCTAAAATGAATGGTTTTCAGGCCTAAACTCAGATTTTTCTTACAGGCTTCCACTGAGAAAGTCTGTTTCTTTACATATATAATACTTTCAATAACAAATGACATAACTTGTGCATTTTTGCTTGTTTGACTACTTAAAGCTCTGTTTTACATAAACATGATTTTTTTCAACAAGCACAAATATTCACTTTATATAAAAAAAAAAGTTGTAGATAATTGCACTTAATACATTAACATAATCTGTTTGTTCTACCTTCTGTACAGACAATATCTACAATAATTATACAAAATAAGTATAAAATTTAACCTATAGCCTGCTGGCGGCCAGTGCAGACCAGTTATAGTAGGCTGATCATGGTCTGTACTGTTCGCTATTCAGTCAGTAAATTTTCAGTGAACACCCTTTCAAATAATAATTGTATTGCCTAAATTGTATGATGGGCAAACCCATTTTAGAAATTTAGCAGGCTAAAGGTGGTTCATTCAATGGACATAGTATCCCCACTAAAGGTAGCAGTCAGGGTATAAAAAGATTGTAACAAAACAACAAAGGTCCGCAACTCCAGGAAATATTAATATCTGAAATTAAGCCTTTTGAATAGTAATCTACCCTAGGAAGCTGATCTTCTGTGTAAGTATGCATAAAATTGAATGATTTCTATATACTAAGTTTTTGGATGAGGGAAATCTATACCCATTTTGAGGGAGGCACAGAAATGTACCAATATATCTGTGTTGTCATTTTCTTAGTACATGTATTATGCAAAAAGATCTTTTCATGTATTAACATAAAATGCAAAAAGGTAAAACATTTATTTCATCACTAATGAATAAATAAGTTGTATCTGCTTCATTAATCACTGATACAGCTGCATGTTTCACACAATGGCAATGATATATACAAACTGTGTAATCATCTGATATGTCCATATACTTATAGGCCAGTTTAATTCCAGCTAAATAATTCAAGTGAGTAACTGTGATAAAATAAGATGTATTCATAATCTAGTCACTAGTTTTTTTAACTAATGACCTCTGAAGATAATCTTTGAGCTCTGTAACTTCACAAACATTATTATCTATAAGGGATTCATTTTTCTTGATTTCCTGGTTGAGTAAATTGCAGCCAAAAAAAATCCCATTCATTTTATATTTAAAACTTTAAATCCTTTCATTCATGTGCTCACGACATAGCTGTTTTGGTCATAACCATGAAACTGGCCCTTAGCCTGCTAGCAGCAAGTGATTCTGCCTTTGTGACCAGTGCAGACCATGATCAGACTGCACATCAATGCAGTCTGATCACAGTCTGCACTGTTCGCTATTCAGTCAGTAAATTTTCAATGAACACCCCTTTGAATAATAAATGGTACTGCCCAAATACAGTATCACAAAACAAGAGAAGTCCAATGTAATCATGATTACCTATTAGAAATCCATTAACAAATTAATGACTTATAAAAAGGCTTTACTTTCATGACATGGACATTGACAAAAGGCTGACAACAAAAGCTGTAATATTTCAAAAATTTCAGTCGAGCTAGAAGTGTGACTGCAATTTTAATGAGAGACAATATTCACTTTGATAATACAGATGGAAGTCTGACAATAGCACCAAGCATACCACATTTAAAGCCCTGTTGCAGACATAACCACTAGTAAGCAATTGCAACTCTTGCCTACTTATCTTCTAAGTAAACTGGTTTCAATTTGAGTTGTTTAAAATAATTATTTGGGTAACTATTTATGTCTACTAGCTCAACAGTAGGAAGGTTGTTACAGTGCATGCTGATGGCAGAACAGAAAATTGTCGTAACTGCTTGATTTAATAAGAGTTACAAACATTTTCCATTCAACCCCTTGACGTATATTTTCAGTACTAGTATTTTTGTTAAATTTTACATGTTGCAGTTGAAAATAAAAACATACTGATCAAGTACACTTTTACATGAAAAAGGTTGCTTCTATCATGAACCGGCAGTGAAGATCAGAAAATCAAAGTTGAAACTTTATATAAAATATCTTTCAGTTTTCCTAACGATATGTCTTCTTACTACCATGTTATAATAGCACCATTTAATATCATGCAAATATCATTCTTTCTTTTGAAAATATCATTCTTTCTCTATCACAAACTCTGACTGTGCTTCAAAATAATTATCACTGTTACAGGCCAGGTAACTTGCCCAAAAACTCATCATAAGCGGAAAAGCTGAAATTTGCTACTAAATATAATAATTAAAGATATGTCTTTCCCCAAGATAAAATAATAACAGGAAGTTCTTCATGTCTTACAATAACACAAATCAATAACAATTTGTATTTCAGACATGAAAAAAGCTGCAGTATTGTGACGTAAAAATAGTTATTTTGCATTTCACTTCCTCTTGTTCCTCATCCATGTACAGCAGGATGCAGCCACTTATTCATTATCTGTGATACAATGTCAGTCTGGCTCCCTGGCTGCATGGGTATTTTTTCATGTACTGCAAACCTTTTATAAGTAAATCTTGGAGCCTCTTAAGAGACAGGCGCCAGTCTATTACAATTTAACAGATGAACTGTTGTCTCTATACAACCGTCTATGTCCTGTGCTAGCTGCCGTAATCTTGTGATGCTGACATTAACCGGTATTTCATGCGGAGATTTCGTGCACGTACGTGAGAGTTGACAATCTCGACAGTGTGATCCTTGGGGAACCAGCCCCTTTCACCATCTCGTAGTCTTTCTCCCTCATACATACCTGTAATAAACACAGCAAATACATAAAAGTCAAACCAGTATTGTGTCATTTTGTATGATCCCTTTGCATAAATATTAATTTACACAAGTTTACCTGCTAGACTTACTAGGTAAAATGCTTACTTTTTTATCATTGTTTCACTTTGTTTGTTGCAGAATTATGAAAACTGCCCTTTTGTGTTAATTCTTGCATAACTTTATAACATAAAGGAATGCAAGTGCCATTTTTTTTTTTTTTTTACTTTTTCTTGAACACCTTTACCGTTTACAACAAATATTAATTTTACATGACAGGACTCAAAAATTAAAATGCAGACATTTCCTTTCTGTTTTATTTACAGTAACCACCATTGACATAAGATCATGGGCAGCTTCTCTCATCTTTTAACATGCCAAACATGGGACTCCAAAATGATTTTAGTATTTTTTGATGGAGGAGCTTGGGCTTTAACTCAAAAGCCTAGTTCTGTAGTCCAGTAGGTTCTGTCAGATGTATTAATTTTTCACACATCTTCGAAAATATGTTTACATTACAGAAACACAAAATTCTGCATCACTTTTTCCCATATTTTTAACAAGAGGACCATGATGGTCCTGAATCGCTCACCTCTTCCCACATGACCCAGTTTTGAGTATGACGTCATTTTTTCTATTATTTGACACAGTGACCTAGTTTTTGAGCTCATGTGACCCAGTTTTGAACTTGACCTAGATATTATCAAGATAAAAACTCTGACCAATTTTCATGAAGATCCATTGAAAAATATGACCTCTAGAGAGGTCACAAGGTTTTTCTATTATTTGACCTATTGACCTAGTTTTCGAAGGTACGTGACCCTGTTTTGAACTTTACGTAGATATCATCAAGGTGAACATTCTCACCAATTTTCATGAAGATCACATGAAATTTATGGCCTCTAGAGAGGTCACAAGGTTTTTCTATTTTTATACCTACTGGCCTAGTTTTTGATCGCACGTGACCCAGTTTCGAAACTAACCTAGATATCATCAAGGTGAACATTCTGACCAATTTTCATGAAGATCCATTGAAAAATATGGCCTCTAGAGAGGTCAAAAGATTTTAATAATTTTAGACCTACTGACCTAGTTTTTGATCGCAGTTGACCCAGTTTCAAACTTGACCTAGATATCACCAAGATGAACACTCAGACCAACTTTCATACAGATCCCATGAAAAGTATGGCCTCTAGAGAGGTCACAAGGTTTTTTTATTATTTGACCTACTGACCTAGTTTTTTAAGGCACGTGACCCACTTTCAAACTTGACCTAGCTGTCATCAAGGTGAACATTGTGACCAATTTTTATGGAGATCCATTCACAAGTATGGCCTCTAGAGAGGTCACAAGGTTTTTCTATTTTTAGACCTACTGACCTAGTTTTTGACCGCACATGACCCTGTTTCGAATCTGACCTAGATATTATCAAGATGAACATTCAGACCAATTTTCATACAGATCCCACGAAAAATATGGCCTTCAGAGAGGTCACAAGATTTTTCTATTATTTGACCTACTGACCTAGTTTTTGATTGCATGTGACCCACTTTTGAACTTGACCTAGATATCATCAAGATGAACATTCTGACCAATTTTCATGAAGATCCAATGAAAAATATGGCCTCTAGAGAGGTCACAAGGTTTTTCTATTATTTGACCTACTGACCTAGTTTTTGAAGGCACATGACCCACTTTCGAACTTGACCTAGATATCATCAAGGTGAACATTCTGACCAATTTTCATGAAGATCTCATGAAAAATATAGCCTCTAGAGAGGTCACAAGGTTTTTCTATTTTTAGACCTACTGACCTAGTTTATGACCGCACGTGACCCAGTTTCGAACTTGACCTAGATATCATCAAGATGAACATTCAGACCAACTTTCATACAGATCCCATGAAAAATATGGCCTCTAGAGAGGTCACAAGGTTTTTCCATTATTTGACCTACTGACCTAGTTTTTGAAGGCATGTGACCCAGTTTCGAACTTGACCTAGATATCATCAAGGTGAACGTTCTGACCAATTTTCATGAAGATCTTGTGAAATATATGGCCTCTAGAGAGGTCACAAGGTTTTTCTATTTTTAGACCTACTGACCTAGTTTTTGATGGCACATGACCCAGTTTCAAACTTGACCTAGATATCATCAAGGTGAACATTCTGACCAATTTTCATGAAGATCTTGTGAAATATATGGCCTCTAGAGAGGTCACAAGGTTTTTCTATTTTTAGACCTACTGACCTAGTTTTTGATGGCACGTGACCCAGTTTCGAACTTGACCTAGATATCATCAAGATGAACATTCTGACCAACTTTCATAAAGATCCCATGAAAAATGTGACCTCTAGAGTGGTCACAAGCAAAAGTTTACGGACGCACGCATGCACGCACGGACTGACGGACGGACGGACGACGGACACCGCGCGATCACAAAAGCTCACCTTGTCACTTTGTGACAGGTGAGCTAAAAACAATATTATATAAATCTGTAAATAAGATCTACATCCTCTGCTTGAATGGACAAAGTCTGCCAAATTCTTATGTTAAATGTATTCTTCACTTAATTTTATAAGAGAAATTTGCAGATATCTAATTAAACAAGAGCTGTCCATAAGACAGCGCGCCCGACTTTTTTCAGCGCTTGACTCTGAATTAGAGCTTTGCCAGTAAAAAAAATCCAAGTTTAGAAGGGACATAACTCTGTCAAAATTACAATCAGAGTTATGGGAATTGTGTCTCCTGGTGTAGACTTTGATAATAAATAACTATTTAGAGTTTCAAGTCAAAAGCTTTAATAGTAACAGAAATATTTGACTTTTAACAAAAAATTCTTAGTTAAAAAGGGGTATAATTCTGTCAAAAGTCAAATCAGAGTTATGGGGATTGTGTCTCCTGATGTAGACTGTGATAGTAAATAAGTATTTTAAGTTTCAAGTCAAATGCTTTGATAGTAACAGAGATATTTGACTTTATCGAAATCTGTAACCAAAAATACTAAGTTAAAAAGGGGCATAATTCTGTCAAAATTCAAATCAGAGTTATGGGAATTGTGTCTCCTGGTGTAGACTTTGATTGTAAACAACTATTTTGAGTTCCAAATAAAAAGCTTTAATAGTAATAGTGATATTTGACTTTATCATTTTTTTAAAAAAATCCTAAGTTAAAAAGGGGCATAATTCTGTCAATATTCAAAAATCAGAGTTATGGGGATTGTTTCTCCTGGTGTAGACTTTGATGGTAAATAAGTATTTTAAGTTTCAAGTCAATAGCTTTGATAGTAACAGAGATATTTGACTTTATCAAAAACTTTAACCAAAATTTCTAAGTTAAAAAGGGGCATAATTCTGTCAAAATTCAAAATAGAGTTATGGGGATTGTTTCTCCTGGTGTAGACTTTGATAGTAAATAACTAAGTTTCAAGTCAATAGCTTTGATAGTAACAGAGATATTTGACTTTATCAAAAACTTTAACCAACGGTGACGCCGACGCTGACGCTGGGGCGAGTGCAATAGCTCTACTTTTTCTTCGAAAAGTCGAGCTAAAAACAATTAATAAAATGTGTACCATCTTCAAGCTTCTTGAAGACATTGACAACATCTGATTCGTCTAGGGTAAGTTCATCTGGTTCTTGTGCTGTATACGGCTTTATACACTGTACTTGTGGACAATCTGTCAGGCAAATATATCGCATTATTAACTACTGTGTTCTATAAAATTTAATGATCATTTATCATTCTTTACTAAATGTGTCTAAATTGATAAACACAGCTTTAACTGCTCCTGTGTATGAAGAACTGTTCCACGTGCAGCAGAGATATGCAACAAGTCTCATTGAACCCTTCTTTTTCAAGTATTTTAAGGGATTAAGGCCAGGTCATAATCATGTATAAATACTGGAGGCAATTTCTACTTTCTGGCACTAACATGTCAATATAATAAGCCGTGATCATGTATATTTAGATTCTGAAGCACTGCTGTTGTTTATTTCAGCAGCTGTTACACAAATGATTTTTTTAAAGAAATATTATTAATTCTAAGCTTTTCAGTATTTCTTTCAGGTAACAAGTAAGGTGATTTCCTGGGTGTTTTGGGAACCATCATAGCTATTTTCCCTGAGTATTTTTGACTGCCCCCACAACAACAATGACATTAATAACGTTAACAAAGAAATACCATGTAAATACATACATTTAGAAAATTCTTATTTTCAGTTGATATTATTTTTATCCCATAAATTTATTGTATTTTTCACTAAAACTGATAAAAAAGAAAAACGTCTGTAGCCATACCACACTGGCAAAAACCAAAAGTAGTGATTTTAGAAGGTGTTTGTTTACATATAATAAAATATATGAAAATTCATTACATCTGTTTAGACAAAGGACTAATCTTTAGTGTCTGAACTAATGTATGGAGAGTTTGACAAAGAACCTTATCTATCTGTAAGCCTACATTTAAACACTAGCATAAAAACTGTAGTAGATAAAGTATAGTTTTACCCCATTCTTCATATATTCTCTGGTCATCAGTTACTTTAACAGGTGTCACGGCATCTATCCAGCGAGCTCTATCACTCCTACAAATATGGTTTAAAATTCATGAAAATCATACAAAACATATCTATCAAAGTGCGTAATGAATTGACAAGTTTTGGACATCACATCTAAGAAGATAAATCAGAGATTAAAGAAAGCTGGTGACAACCAAAATTGAATACTGACAAACTGAACTTCACAAAATATAAAATCCAGAACTTTTAAATGCTAAATTACTAAAGTCCAATTATGACTCTGAAACAATTACAGATTCAACCACCATTTTAAATTTCAGTCTTCAATTACAGTCCTGTAAAGAATACACAAAACTAACAAAGAACGCTGTGAGGTAGTGTAGTTGGGGGATACCAGATTGCTAAGTTGGTCATGACAACGCGGCTTAATATTAATCACTAACATCTGACTCATATTCATGGAAATTTAGACTCTACAACTTAAATTTAAGACACTAAAATGGTAATTTTTCGATTTTTCCATTTGCTCAGTTATTGTTATACGAGAGCAGATACTAATGAAACTGTGTATGGAAGTGTATTAGAGAAGTATATGCAGTTAACTAAGTAATGGCATTCTGAATATTTGTTATTTATAAGACCTAAGTTTAAAGCTTCAAACACTGAAGAACCTCAGGGCCCCAAGAAAGAAGAGTGATTCAAATAAGCTGTAGGCTTTTTTTCCTGATCAAGCCAGAATAAATAATTTAATCCACTCACATTGAATTACAGGCAAACACTGTCTCCACTTGTTTTTTCTCATGGTTCTCTAGTATAACAAGAAGGAATAGATTTTTGCAGCCACTTGGTACACCATGGGGAAGAACTCTTGCATTCTTCTCTGGGTTGTCTATCAATTCGATATGTAATGTGATGCGTTGACCATAGTCGGTAACAATATATCTATCACTGAAATACAAAAACAAGTTTCATACTGATACTCAAATGAATCAGAAGAAACAGTAGCATAATTTATTTTATCCTAACTGATGAAATACAGTTTTTTATCAGTGAGATATAATCCATATCACTCACTGCATATCACTCACTGTAAATGCCAATCTACTTGTACATCGTGTATAAATTTTAAATTATTTGCTTAAAATAGGATGAAAATTGTAGTCGCACTTTGTTCTTTATAGTATATTTCTCCATTCAAGTTATTTTACTTCATGAGAATTTCATAACGTTGTGCTGCAAAATATAAAATAAAATAGAACTTTATGTTGTGTGCGGCTTTCTAAAATCACAACACGTCTGATATCAAATCTGTTAATGCGCATCTGTTTCCCGCAATTAGATTAAAATTTGGTGCAAAATTCACATCTCAACGTACTTAAGCAATAAAAAGAAAATCTGTTTGTTTTTCATGAATATGGAATATATCTCACGCTGGTCCTTTTTGTCATAATGTCTACCAGGTGTCTGTTTGAGACAATAAAGATCATATACAAAGCTGACTTCAGATTTTCTTACTCGTTTCCATTTTATCACAAAATAAAACAAGTGTAACTGCTTTTAATGTGTACTGTGGCTTAAGGTCAGGTACTTCACTCCTTACATACAAACTAAATTAGAAATAAATCTTACTCACAATCAGACATTTTTTCATTTATTTTGTTGGGTTTAATGTTGCATCAACATAATTATAGGTCATATGGCGAGTTTCCAGCTCTGATGGTGGAGGAAGACCCCAGGTGCCCCTCCGTTCATTATTTTATCACAAGAGGGCATCTGGGTAGAACCATCAACCTTCCGTAAGCCTACTGGATAGCTTCCCCACACAAAAAATTCAATGCCCCAAGTAAGGCTCGAACACACATCGATGAGGGGCAAGTGATTTGAAGTCCAAAACCTTAACCACTCGACCACGGAAGCCCCTATCAGACATCTTAGGTGTTAAAAAAAAACACAGGTTATCTCAATTGTAACTAAACATCTTTTATAATACTTCTGATTTCAGCAGCATGGAACAAGATCAATCCTACCTTAAAAACTTACCCTTTTTTCTTCGTGATTAATATCATATCATTAAATAGGTAGATATGTAAGGACTGTTTTCCAGCTCTAGCTTTGCCGAAGGGAAGACGACTAGCTTGGTCATTCGCAATCTTTGTTACCTCCCCTTGTTTTACAAGGTAACGTGAAGATGATATGAGGGGTATCTGAGCAATTTCCTGGAACAGATTATAATCATTGCATCTAACACAATTAAAAATATGCAAATGAAAATGGATAGTATCAAATCGAATTATGTGACAATTTCAATTTTCAGAGTCAAAATATATATATTTAAACAAGAGGACCATGATGGTCCTGAATCGCTCACCTATCCCCACATGACCCAGTGTTGAACTGAGTATGACATTGTTATTTCTATCATTTGACAAAGTGACCTAGTTTTTGAGCACATGTGACCTAGATTTCATCAAGATAAAAAATTCTGACCAATTTTCACGAAGATCCATTGAAAAATATGACCTCTAGAGAGGTCACAAGGTTTTTCTATTATTTGACCTAATGACCTAGTTTTTGAAGGCACGTGACCCACTTTTGAAGTAGACCTAGATATAATCAAGGAGAACATTCTCACCAATTTTCATGAAGATCTCATGAAAAATATGGCCTCTAGAGAGGTCATAAGGATTTTCTATTTTTCGACCTACTGACCTAGTTTTTGACCGCATGTGACCCAGTTTCAAACTTTACCTAGATTTCATCAAGCTGAACACTCTCACCAATTTTCATGAAGATCCATTGAGAAATATGGCCTCTAGAGAGGTCACAAGGTTTTTCTATTTTTAGATCTACTGACCTAGTTTTTGATCGCACGTGACCCAGTTTCGAGCTTGACCTAGATATCATCAAGATGAACATTCTGATTAATTTTCATGAAGATCTCTTGAAAAATACGGCCTCTAGAGAGGTCACAAGGTTTTTCTATTTTTAGACCTACTGACCTAGTTTTTGATGGCACGTGACCCGGTTTCGAACTTGACCTAGATATCATCAAGATGAACATTCTGACCAACTTTTATAAAGATCCCATGAAAAATGTGACCTCTAGAGTGGTCACAAGCAAAAGTTTATGCACGCAAGGACGGACGGACGACGCGCGATCACAAAAGCTCACCTTGTCACTTTGTGACAGGTGAGCTAAAAAAACAAAAAACACATAACTTAACAAAGTGTAAAATACCGAGCTATACTGAGTCCAGGGATATAACTGAATTGGCCTTTGCTGATAGAGAATTATAAAGATTCATGACTTTGTTCCTGCCTGCTCAAATTTTCAATTAACCTATCAGCACTAATTTTTCCAGCAACCCTTGACTCAATGAAATGTACAACAATCTGTCATATGAAAGGACAACTGATTTAATTGTATATTAACTAATAAGTTTTCTATATTGCAACTGTTAATATCAACTCTTATTTCTAAAACTGCATACCTGGTTTTGTCCAGTGTATTTGTACATACCTTATTTGCAGGAAAGTCTATCTGTTTTGCTATATGATACATCTGTTCTGTCTGTTGCATCTTTTTAGCACCATCATTACATTTCTTTACAACCTAAATTATATATAACATACATTTTTCAACATTTGCAATTTGGTATTACACACAACTAATAAAACCAAAGTCCACTACAAATGATAAAGATACAGTCTAAACACTGTTGGAACCTATGCAAATTTTCAAATGTAACAATATTCTTTTAATAATATGAAACCTAGTCCAGAGGACATAATTCCATGCAGAACAATATCAATTCTACAAGGCAGTCTGAAAGACAGCTAAATCCCCCGCCACTGCTATGGATAGTGAAAGGGTAAACCTTTGATTTTAGCTGTGACCCTGACCTTGAACTGACATGGCTGACTCATGAATTCTGCACAACGTCTTGATGAGGTGATCATTTGACCAAAGTTTCATGAAAATCCTTCAAGGGGTTTAGGAGATACAGAGCTGAAACCTTTGACCTTCAGTTGTGACCTTGACCTTGAGTTGACATGGCTGACTCATGAGTTCTTGATGAGGTGATCATTTGACCCAAGTTTGATGAAAATCCTTCAAGGGGTTAAGGAGATACAGAGTGGACACCAAATTGAAGGCTCAAACCTTCGACCCTTAGTTGTGACCTTGACCTTGAGCTGGCATGGTTGACTCATAATTTCTGCATATCGTCTTGGTGAGATGATCATTTGACCCAAGTTTTAAAAAATTCCTTCAAGGGGTTTAGGAGATATAGCGCGGACACAAAATGGAAGGCTTAAACCTTTGACCTTCAGTTGTGACCTTGACCTTGAGCTGACATGGCTGACTCATAAGTTCTGCACATCGCCTTGATGAGGTGATCGTTTCACCCAAGTTTTATAAAATTCCTTCAAGGGGTTTAAGAGATATAGAGCGGACACAAAATGGAAGGCTCAAACCTTTGACCTTGAGTTGTGACCTTGACCTTGAGCCGGCATGGCTGACTCATAGATTCTGCACATGGTCTTGATGAGGTGATCATTTGACCCAAGTTTTATAAAATTCCTTCAAGGGGTTTAGGAGATATAGAGCGGACACAAAATGGCAGGCTCAAACCTTTGACCTTGAGTTGTGACCTTGACCTTGAACCGACAAGGCTGACTCGTGGGTTCTGCACATCCTCTTGATGAGGTGATCATTTGACCCAAGTTTCATAAAAATCCTTCAAGGGGTTTAGGAGATATGGACTGGACACGATTTTGTTACGGAAGGAAGGACCGACGCAGACCATTCCTATAATCCCTCCGCCACGGCGGGGGATTAAAAATGCAATGAACTTTCATCAACCAGGATGACACATTTCCTGAATTTAATGAGGCAAAGAAAAAATATGTGAAATGTGTATTTTTATAATTCTGCCTAAACAAGGTTTATAAAACTTTTATCTTCCTTCAATATATTCTGTTTTTTACTAAAATTGGGTTATTATAGCAGGACCTTGATCAGTAATACTGTGAGATCATTAAAATTCGCTGGCATGAAATTTCGCGCAAACGTGAAGAAGGACTGTTTCACGCGGGCTTAAATTTGCGCATTTTCAATTTTAGAAAGGGGAAATATAATCAAAAAATAATATTAGCGCGGTCTTAAATTCGCGCATCGGTCCTAGCGCAAAATACACGAAAATTCGTCCTACGCGAATAAAAATGATTTCACAGTATTGTATTTGACTTGAGCCGATTTTGTCAGACCCACTTGCACCTTGTGTGATCCGATCTTGCAAAATCCACAACAGCCGAATCCGTTGCAGATCAAGGGTACTGCTTTTATGACCCTTTTATCAATTGCATACCTATTTCTGGTGTCGCACTGACCAAGATTGGCTTTAAATTTAATTTTAGACAAAAAAGACTGAAAACTTGTTTAAACCTGTGATTTTTTTTAAAGCAATCAAGATCAAGACACTACCATTAAGCCATTTCTTATTTGATGTCATAACTAAAGCCAGTAGTCCCATTATTTAATCTGACTGGAGCTGAAAATGGGGTTTTGTATCCGTTAGCCCTTACCGTGCTGGACACGACTGGTTTTGCCTTTGCGACCAGTGTAGATCATGATCAGCCTGCATATTTGTGCAGTCTGCATAAGATCTGCACTGTTTGCTATTCCACTAATATCTTTTTGGTAAGCAACCGTTTTAACAGTTAATGGTACTGTCCGAACTGATCATTACAGAAATTTAGGAGAGTAAAGGTTAATGAAATACAAGCTGTATTTCAGACAGAAAATGTGTAGGTATATAACAAAGGACAACATTGATTTCTCCAGATCAATACTACCAACTGTGCTTACTTTGCTTTGAGCATTAAATGCATTGATAGCAGATTTGTGTCTCTCTTTGTCTTTGATAGGGTCCATCCTGTGACAGATAGCATCTACTAGGAGTGGAAGACGGGTAATTCTCTGCATGGGTAATAGTAAGAATGAGATCATCGGCAATCCCTGGCAATCTGGATGGCTTTCTAACCTCTTCAATGCTTCAGCAAACTCAGGCTTTTTCCTAGAGAAAACACAAATATTTAAGAAATCATTTTTTTCGGTGGGCGCTGGGAATGCAAAATGAAAGACAGAATAGTGCTACTTATTTGCTGCACCTATTATATCAACAGTTTCAGTTCTTTAATTTACATAATATTTCCTTTCAATTTAATTACCTTAATCTTTATATTCATTGCATATATATACTGTTGTATTTAACATTAGGATGAGCCTCCTGGCCCTTATTTCATGAAAATATTTTAAATTTGTAAACTGATTAATGTATGCTAATTTGCTTATGTGATTACAAATTTAAAGTATTTTTGAGAAATTAGGGCCTGGACATTCATCTCACCAGTTCGAACAACTGCAATGTCATCTTAGGAACATATGCTCGGACTACATGCGGGTGAAGTCAAAATGGCAGCATGTCAGCAATAAGAGGCAGTGACATAACTTCTGTACTTTTCAATTTGTAGTTCAAGCAAAATGAATGCAATATATTTCAATGTAACAAACTGGGAAGATCTTAATATACATTTCAATATTTGGTTAGTTAATTCTATACAATGATCATGACAGACTTTTAACTATTGCAGATAACCCACAGATAGCTTGGACTTAACTTACATTAAATCTTAATAGTCCCATCTTGGAATGCTAACTTTCTTTAACCTTCAGCCTGCTAAATTTCTAAAATGGACTGATCCATTATTCAATTTAGGCAGTATCACTTATTATTCAAAGGGATTTTCAGTGAAAATTTACTGAATGAACAGTGACAGTGCAGACCACGTCCATGCAGACTGATCTTGGTCTGCACTGGTCACAAAGGCAGAATCTTTTGCCACCAGCAGGCTAAAGGTTAAATTTGTAACTGCCCTATTTTGGAATGCTAACTTACTTTAAATCTGTAACGGCTCTGTCCTGGAATGCTTGGTTGCTACAGTAATGTACATAACACTCAAAGTATTTGGAGGAATGCTCAGTTATAATATCACAGACATCAGATAAAAGTACAGATTCTTTCCACCGAGACTCCAGCGCCGATAAAAATCTGCAATAATAACATTATCATCATTAATTTTGGAGAAAATATTTCTTGCATTTTTCAAAATGTATCCAAACAAATATCTTATGTCTGGAAGTAAAATACTGGTACAAAATCTTCCATGCTTGCAAACCAAAAATTTGATTCACTTTGTTTCATTAAGCTTATGACAATATGTCTTTTCTACTTGAGGTAGTAGACATGAAATGACTTTGGCAAATAACACATTCGCCTTTCACAATTTTGGCACTCTATTGTTTTTACAGAAAATTATGTGCGTGTTGACCTACTTTACAAGCTGATTTGCCTAAGAACATGTAATCTTATGGAAAATCTTGAGTGACAGAACAGGTCTACTAACTTACTTTGGCAATCATTTAAATCTTGTACTAGTACCATCTTGCTCTCTGTATGTAATTATCCAGAACACTAAAGTCTTATGTAAAACCATCCAAAAGAATGTTTGCCTAGCTCTGGGGATCAAACTCATCGTGTTTATGATTGTTTACTTGTAGATTTCTCTACAGATTAATCATCTGATCAGTCTATTAACATAAACTCTAATACGTGTTTCTCTGTTAAAACATTCTTGTGCTAAAATGACGTCACATTAACGTGCGGCGACGTCAATATTTTGTTGCGACCAAGGAAGAATGCTACTATATCTTATCTACTGTTTAAGATTATGGGCATATAAGAACTGAAATAATTTATACCAAAACCGTATTTAAACACTATTCATGCATTCTGGCAGTTATACGTCATACAAATAATTTCACACGGGCTACGCCCTTGTGAAATTATTACGCCAAACGTATAACCGCCCACTGTATATAAATAACTGTTAAAACACTCTCTTGCTTTAAATTATTTCTTAAAATGCCAAACAGAACAAAAACTGAATACTTCTGTTTCATTCATTTTGTCTTTAAAGTATGCCTTAAAATATCTTCCATTAAACTTTACATGAAGTCATTTCTAATACCAACCTTTCACTAGTGTCTCGTATGGCACCAATATTTGAGAAGATCACATGTCGTTCTTGTCGTGTGATCACACATTTGTTTGACAGATCCGAACCTAGCTCATCGGACATTAGGAACACGTCTATGAGAACGTTTAAACTCTTGAGGTATGTTGCTTCAGACGTGATGATCTCAAACATCGACTGTAACAAGAAACAAACAAAATTTAATATCAAACTTAAAGTACAACTGAGCTTAAATTCCAAACTGTACTACATTGTATCAGTATGCTATCAAACAGCCATGTCGGCTCAAGGTCAAGGTCACAACTGAAGGTCAAAGGTTTGAGCCTTCCATTTCGTATCCGCTCTATATCTCCTAAACCCCTTGAAGGAATTTTATAAAACTTGGGTCAAATGATCACCTCATCAAGACGTTGTGCAGAATTCATGAGTCAGCCATGTCAGTTCAAGGTCAAGGTCACAGCTAAAATCAAAGGTTTTACCCTTTCACTATCCATAGCAGTGGCGGGGGATTTAGCTGTCTTTCAGACTGCCTTGTTATTTTATGTTTTTGCCTGTCAAAAATGAAAATCGGTACAGACGAGTTAGATAACAGTAACTGGCTGTATTGGAGTAATGGGTGATTGTCAGAAACTTATGAAAGTCAGGCGTTTTTCGTCACTAGCGTACAAAACTGATATTATAAACTTATGTGCATGTAGTTGTTCTTTTGTACATTTTACACGTAACTTTACGCTTTTGACCAGTTCAAAAAGACTTAATTCGAGGATCGGGGATTGTGTTCGAACGTCTGTAATAAGAATTGAAAGACGATCAATTACTATGACATGCCATTTGCTAATACTAATTGCTACCTGGCAGTAAATATTTGTTAAATATTATTGTCAATTGTTATTTTCTTATTGCCTTTGTTATTTAACATAATGTCAATAGCCATCTGCCATTTGATATATCTAAGTTGAATCTTGTCACATGACTACGGATGGCTGGTACGCCAAATTAATTTCCAAATACTAGATGACACATATTCAATGCTAAAAACCAATCACTCATCGCTAAATGCTTTGTATTAAATGCTATAAGCAATACACTCATGCTAAATTCAAATGTAAAATATCAGTTAATGCTTATCGAATGAATAAAATTCTTCAACTTGGTAAGTTATTGAACAAATGAATGTTCAACTTGGTAAGTTAGAGAACAAATGAATGTAACTTTAAATTTTTGAAAGCATATAGCTTTCCACCAATCTGACTTTACTTATCATGCTTATTAGAATGTAATATTTGTCAGTCAGTATTTATCATCAAGCATCAGACAAAAACATTTTGCAGTACATATTTAGCTTTATGGCAAATAAACATGGTGTATTGGCCTTCGATATGTATAAAACGCCGGCGCGCCATGCTAATTGTCAAATGCTAAATGCAAAACTGTTACTGCAAAATGCTATTTGCAACACAATGAAAGTCAAATGTTGACTTAAAACAGCAATTGTCAAGTGATAAACACTAATTGCAAAGAAAATAATGAATTTTAGAGAAGTGTGAGTAGCATCTAGCGTTTCATGAATAACCTTAACCGAAAGGCATGAGTTATCAAGAACCTGAACGGTTTTGCTTTATAAAAACGGCTCATTACTAATAATTTTTTCTTGTTTTCTATGCTTTAGAACATGACAGTTTCATTAGGTACAAACACCCCTGCTTTTCGTACACTTTGCGAATTGATAAAATTCTACCAGCTGAACAAATTGCCTCTTCAAGATGCAGACATGATCCTAAAGCTAAAGGAATGCGGAAATGAGTACAACAGACGAAGACCTATGATAGCCTATGTTTGATTTTTACAGACTGTAACGATAATGTACAAACACTACTATCTCAACAAACTGTAGGACTAGGAATCCTATTGTACAACATAGTTGACATGTAATTTTTTTAACAGTAAAAAAGTGTTTTTGAATAACTGAGTCGCAGAAATTGTCTACAACAGTAATTTTTGTCATGCATTATTTAGAGATTATAATGAACGCACGGATTTTGTTTGGCATTAATGATAGTCATACGAATACCTTACATATTTACATATGCTTCCTGAAAATTGGCTTTGACAAAAGGTAGGTCATAAAAATAATGATTAATTTCAGTTATTAGAGGTTTGTGAACAGACTTTTGCGACGATCAATGTCTGACTGAATGGCTTGTCGTATATATATTTAGTCAAGATACTCATTATAAAGTTATAAGAATAATGAAATGCTTATATGCATTGTCTGATGATATACGTTAGTGTACTACAGACAAAAATATCAAAGGTTGCTTGAAACGTCACTGCGAAAAATATGTGCATATACGGAAGTATACGGTCCCGTATATGTCTAATATATGAATAACATATAAAAGGTATCTTTCCTGAAAGTATGATCTAAACCTACGCCTTAAACATACTTTTGGACCTTGACAATCCCTAACTTTGAATACTGACATTAACTGTTGAAACGTATGCTAAATATGAATGAACGGATCCATGTGAGAAAAACGTGAATGTCCAATTAAATAATACGGGATTCCCGTATATAGAATGATTCATATACGGAACAAATGTTTTCGTATACACCCGTATATTAGGAGTATACGGAATGCGTACACTACCGTATACGGAACCATTTTCCGCAGTGCGTGTTCAGATTATTGTTGACAAAATAAAGAAAAAAAATCCCCAACCATACGTTGTAAAAATAGTAATGGTTCATCCGGAAGGAAGTTTTCATTTTATAATAAATACTATAAAATGTCTTGGCGATAGAGCTGATTCTGACTTTTTGAGTAGATACAGAAGTGATCTGAATGATATCAATTGGATAGATATAGTAAGATATGCAATTAAATAAGGTACATTAAGAAAATGTCAATATATTTTTTATAAAGAAAAACCGTCAGAATATAAAAGCTAGGCCTCAATTTCCTGGAAACACAGAGCACCCAAAACACAGGCATATAGCCGTGCATGGCAAAGTGATCCCACAGCAAAAAAAAGCTGTAACGGAAAAAATATTGTTATGCATATGGCATTTGTGTCTTAGGCAATTATCTGTTTATAAACCTAGTTTTAAAGCATCTTATAAGTTATAATCCTGAATATTCTATTGTGTTATGTAACAATATCATACTTTATTATAAACAGTGTATGACAGTTATTTTTAGAAAAGATTGTCCTTGATTTTTCAAGAATGTACCCTTTATTCTCATTATAACATGAAAGTTCTAGAACCTTCAATGATACAATTAGTGATCTCTTTTCAAGATTAAGACAGAACCTACAGCATAAAACTAAAATTACAGATATGGATGAATCTTTCCTGTATTTCTTAATGACAAAATATTACAGTTTGGATATTTAATATTTTGAAGGTTTATTTGAAGGTTTTACTAAAATTTGTGGATTTAAAAAGATATCTTTGAAGAGAAGAATTATAAATTTGATACACTTAAGTTATTGTTTGTCCTTATATGGAATAATTCTACCCGTAAGATTGGATTTTACGGCTCTTTGACATTTTTAAAGATATTTGTTTTGTTAATTGAATTCATGAATGAAATCTTGTTATTGTTAGTAGTTGCGTAATGCTTAACTTTAGAACTTAATATTTTGCTAGACTTTTCAGCTAAAATTGATAGATATTATTTTGTTTTGGAAAACTTCCTGACTTTTTAAGGACACCAATTCTGATTCTTATAATAGGTAAGGGCAGATTTCTTGGAGGCACGGAGCATTAATATCTGATGATTCTATATCATTTTTCGAGGATTCTACCAAGTCTACTTTTATTTAAATCCTATGGGATACTGAAGCTTCTCTTCTGAAATTATTTCTCTGGCTCATGAAACGCCCTTGTCAGGTCATTGTTGTGTAAATAAATCATACTACAAAATCTTGAATTATTTTTATTGGCCTCATTTAAAATCTGATATGTCGAAATTGTGTAGGTCTAGTCACACATGTCAAATTGTACCTAATCAGAAAATACCTAATGCACATCTTCGGTCAATACACGTATTTAATGAACCTATCAGTAGAATCACAGAGGACTATGATAGCCTCTTGCCTAAAACCACATCAGGGACCAGTACCTTTTGACAATAATGTGTACTTTAACAAGATTTCCGGAAGCTATTCCTTTACGAAGCATTATAGTTAATAAACAAGGAAGAATATCCAACAGGGAAAGCCACGTTCCAAAAACGCAGCTTCCCCAAACGCGCACACGATCAACACACGCACACCACACATGCACACACACAAAATAATCACACAAGGACAAAACAAACAAATCCAGGAAAACACAAAGGCACAGCCTTATGTGGCAAAGGGCACCGCCTTATGTGGCAAAACCTCCACTGGGGAGTTTAAAAAGAAATTATTAAATTTGTTTGAAAAAACAATCGCTAATGATTTAAACAATATTTTCGACTAGAATAACCAAACCCCATAGAACTATAAATAAGCAAATGCCATCATCCGCCTTGACCAAGTAAAAGCAGGTATCTCCCCTATGAAGTGTTTGGCAGAAACTGAAAATGCTCATGATTCAAAAAGTATTTCAGATAGAATCACCAAGCCTCGTAAAATTATTTTACCAGCATATGACCTTTGCACATAGTAGTATAGCTTTATGCCGGTACAAGCAGAGCTTTTTCCTTGATTTGGTAACAATGAAAATGCTTTCAATTCAATAAGTAGTTTGACTAGTATCTATAAACTGCAAATAATAATGTTCAACACATGACACTTATTCAGATATAGTATTACTACCTTTACCCTGTAAATATAGAAATACCCATTGATTTGATAAAGTAGTGATTTTTACTGGATTTAAGTAACCTTTTGATGGAGCAACATAAAAATGATTAAAAATGCAGATCACTGTAGGGTAGTGACGAGCATGCAATTTTGTCAGCATATTTTCATTAACCAGAGTTACTGCCCTTTAATTATTCAATATCTGTAAATTCCAACATAACAAATTAACCTATTGATGAACCTTCATGAAGTTTAACACAAAATTGATATAGATCACTGAATGACGGTGATACAGGCGTATCTTTCACTACAATCTGTTCAGGAACTGCAGAGTTATTGCCCTTTAATTGTTTTAAGATTCATTTATTTCTACTGAACAATGTCATCCATTAATGGATCTTCATGAAATTTATAAATCACTACAGACTAACAAAGCAGAAATGTTCCATAAATTTTATATAAAAAAAAGTTTTTTCATAGCTGGTGTGTATCTGCAATTTATACAATATCATTCGAAATACCGCCCCCTTAAATCCCCTCATTCACAAAACTAGCTGCTTGGGATATAGATTTGGCTTTGTATCAGGAAAGAACATTGGTTTTATACATATCACCAAAACTTATGATTTAACATCATTACACTTTTTATTATAAAAAATGTACTTCAACTTTACAAGTATCTGATACGAGGTATCAGGGTGTGCTTATGTCACCCGGTGTATCTCCGTCGTAGTCGTCCGACGTAAACAGTTTTCGCTTTGAACATTCCAGAGATAACATATCGCCCGGTCGTTGGCAATTAAGTCAGAATCATTGTCTTAACAAAATATCGGACACCCCAGATTTCTCACAGATAATACTATTTCTACATTTATTAAGAGAAATGTTCTGACTAATATTCATGTATAAGATATAACATCTAGACTATTGAGATTTTTTTATTTTCATTTTACTGTCCTACCTTTTAACGTTAGAGAACCATATTTCATACTTGGCCTTGAATTAATTGTGGCAAATCTCCTGACTGTGTTTCATACAATTCAAAGATTTAGTCTGTATGGTGTTTACAAGGCTTTTTTTTGCTATTTGCCTTGATGACATAGATTCCCACCCCGCTTCAAAGCCAGCATACATTTTGAACCGGGTTTGGGTCCAATAGAAAATATTGCCAAAACAGTATTAACATCTTTTTATTTTCTACGATGCAGCCTCATGACCCCGTTCTAAATCCCAGAAAATCCAATTCCAAGCTGTATGTAGACTTAATAATGTCAAATATTTTAACCAGGTTTTATAAAGATCGAAACTTAATCATGGGTTAACGATGCTTTTTAATATCTTCGCCTAACTTCATCTAATGAGCAGTGACCCAGATAATCTAGTTTCAACGTAATGTAGATTACATTAGGACATATCCTGACCAGGTCATATACAGATTCAGTAGAAAAAAATTGAAAACAGAATGTTAAAAAGTTTTTCTATGATCTGACCTTGTCAGATAATAACCTAGTGTCGAAACCTACACAGCATTCTGACTAAGTTTCATGACGATTGGACTAGAATTGCAACAACTAGAGTGTAAACAATGAAAATGAAAGTATGAACGACGAACGTCGATGAACGTAGATGGACAACAAACACAGCACTAAAGCTATAGCTCACTTTGTGCTCAGATCAACTAAAGTCTTGTGTTTGCAACTCTTAATGTTGAATAACATCCCCGCACAAATTCATTCTTGACGGTCGTTTAATACTTTTAGCGATACGTGCGTTACAAATTTTCTCTGGCAGACAAACGTACGGAATAACAGACAAAGCCAAATCTACATCCATATCGCATAGTGGTGGCATAATAAGCCAGATATATCACCGCTTAGCACATACTATAATTAAGTAATGTTGAAGTGGTTCCCGTGAAAAATCTATCGTCATAGGTGTTCAAACTCCACTTCGTCTTAATTCGCAAATGTCTAATTGGGCCACTTCAATAACGAGAGAAGAAGGATTGAGATATATCAAGTGCGTTAGAATTATATTTCGGCTAGCACTTAAGTAATTATAAAGATATCAACTGGGGTATGGCAAAATTTCCTTAAAATCATCGCACACAAACGAGTGTAGAGTAACTTTTCTTTGCGCAACTTCCGTAGCCTCACATTTTTTTTAACGCTGGACGTTGTTGGATGAATGTTTGAATCCCAGATGATGCATAGACATATTTTTCTGTTATTGATTGGTGAGACAAAAGGACAGAACATGGCGCTGACGAAAGCTTATGTTGTAAGGAACTGCGAATAGTTGTATACAGATCCTAATTATAAAAAGTATACCCTATTTGGTACATTAGTTTATTTGTCCTTACTTTTTATGTATTTTGCTGCCATTTTTGTAGGTATATTTAAATCTAAATACATGTACATAATAAACATGTTTTCATTTCTCGGGCAATTAAAGCTTGTGTATTAAACTGTGTAACAGTGTCTTGTCATTTCTGATGCAAATAACAGCATAGTCTTCCCATCTAATTAATTAAAGGTCCATAATGCCTTTGTTCATACTGTGGCTACCATCTATTCATTATGATCATAAAATACAGTAATATCTCTTAAACCTGTTAAAGGTTGGAGTACAGTTTAACATAGTATACATCTTTATTTTACACATACGTTTTGATAACGTCCCTTTACAGTTTTAGCTGTATACGTTCATGTACTTTATTTCAGGTAGTTTTTTAACTATGTAATTATTCACACGAGGGGAGGTCAAAAAATTCGCAGAACTCAGTGTTTATAATAGAGGTAGTAGTCCAGTAAATCTAGTTTTAAAAATGCAAATAACGGAAAAAATTTGCACAGAAATGATTTTTGTGTTTTCATATTCTACAAGATGTGCTGAGTCTATAGTGAAAAATCTACCAAAATCTAAGTATGCAAAATATGATTTTTTGGGCAAAAAAGCTGGAAACTGTATCTAAAACTGCGATTTTCTGGAATATTGATAATACGCCTATATCTATGAGTAAATTGAAATTTTTAAGCTTAAAAATGTTGAAACTTATCTTGTATATTGTTTTCAATGACTTCTTAACATTGCATGTATAAAAAGATATACAGAAATACCTTTGATACAATTTTATAGTGCATTTTAAAGTTCTTTAACTGTGTTGCAAATATTTATGTTTTAAATTTGTGGATCAGATTTGGAAGAAAAGGGTTGGAACCCTATTAATTTCTTTAACATGAAGTATAACTAGTATAATAATATGAAATCGCGTTCAAAGTCAAATTCAGGACCGTAGAAAGCATTTTAAGATTGGGGGGATGGACGCACACATTATGAAAATCAGCTAAAATTGACTCGTTGTCAAAATATTTGCTATGATAATTACCATAATCAGTCAAATTATTGGGGGGACCCCGCCCCGACTGTTCCTACAGCCCTGAAATACACATTTAGGAAAGTACGCATGCGGATATGAATGCATTCTTTTTTTTCGATTTCCATGTCTAACTTACATAGTTACTTCCTGTATGTTTGTAATCATGATGTCTGCTAAACATTTAACATTAGGAAAGACTGTCTCTCAGCAAAACAGATATTTCTGAATTAATCTACCGACCTACTCACCAGAGATATTCTACAAATATGTTACCCTTTATTTCTTCAGAAATATTTAGTAAAATGCGGGTGGGTAGAGGGGAATGAATGTAATCTTCTTGTGTTTGGCTAATGTCCGAAACCTTCGGGACAGCAGACAAATAACTCTGGGGCTGTTAGTTATCTACTGTATCCAAACTTTAGTCTTGAGGAAATCATTAATGAGTATCCGCAGAGGAGCAGTACATTGACCGGTAACCAGCTTGATGACTGTATCAGATGATGGTGGGAGTAATATTACTGACACCACTAATGCTAGTAGGCCTGGTAGGAATAACACCATATTTAATCCAAACAAGTTGATTAGTACTGGAGATCATTAAGAGACTTTATCCATTCATAATCTTAGCACTATATGAGTTAGTGCAGATATTGACTTTCTTTGAGTGCCTCTTACAGTTTAGAAAATACGGCAACCGTATCAACCCTTAATTCCAACATCCAAAGGAATCTGGCCAGTAATACAAATACTGTATCTACCATTCTGCTCAAGCCACGTGCAATTTAGACACTGTGGATACCTATTAACCCTCAAGTCTAGCACCCATATGACTTATGCCATAAATCAGATACCTTACTTACCCTTTCTTTGGATGCCCTAGAAAGAATGGATACTGTAGTCAGCTCTGTTTCTAGCGCTCAGTGTGCTCTGTACAATAATGCAAATACTATGTATCTAACTTTTCTCCTAGTTCCATGTGTGCTATAGACAACACGAATGTTGCATTCATCCCCCATCTGACACTAATATAGCGAAAATGGCCATCACTGTACCAGGTCCGATACTCCTTTTAGGGGCGGAAGAGGTTTAACTGACAGATATACATACAATGCAGTCACTAACTACCCAAGATGGCCTTGGATTTCAGTTGGTTATACAGAAAAGTTCCAGTTGGTGATACAGAATGCGTGTAGAGTCAATGGAGTCTGGAATTTGAGCGATG
Organism: Mercenaria mercenaria; assembly: GCF_021730395.1. Lineage (NCBI taxonomy): Eukaryota > Metazoa > Mollusca > Bivalvia > Venerida > Veneridae > Mercenaria > Mercenaria mercenaria. The sequence continues at coordinate 651,320 of NC_069374.1, read as the reverse complement.
CTGCTCGTCGATGATTGGTCCTCCTGGCCAGGTGATTGGGATCCTCCTCTCTGATTGGCTGTTTCTCCTGTGACCTCTTACAGTGATCTAATTTAACTTAACTGAATTCCCACTACAGAACTTTAGATTGTTAAAGATTTAGTCAGTACTAAACTCCGGTACAAACGATTTATCACAACTAAGTCCTCTGCACGTCGAACAGTTGTCATGAAAGTTGTTTGCTGTATTTGCCAATCAGGGTCCAGTTGTTCGAAAATTTAACGGGCTGTTGAGCAAACCGCTGGTTAACTTTTGATATTAGTTAATGTATAAAACACTAGTATGATGTTTTGACTTAATGGTATTTGTTGTTCATATTCCTTAATCTATAACTTTGATTTACAGAGTCTTCTAAAATGTTGAAATATAACCCTAAATGTTAATCAAACATTAGCTTAATCGCCCGTTAAAGTTTCAAACAAATGAGCCCAGGTAACGAGGTGTAAAACATTAGCATGTAGTTGCAGAAAAGTAGGTTTGGAATGTAGTTCACATGCAGAGGACTTGACAATCTAAAGTTCACTACATCTACAAAAATTAAAAGCTCAGAAATCAGGACTTGTTTGATTATTTGCATTGATATTGTATTGGTAGAGATACTAGCTATCACAAAACCATATAGCATTTAAAGCTGCTCGCCCTCAGTTTGGTCGAAAATATTCAATTTCTCAAAAGCAACATTTTTATAACAAGAATGTAAAATAAAAAGGCATGATCAACAAAATAAGCGAAAATGTACGTAACGTTCAGAATGGCTTATGAAAACAGGTTTACGGATTCACCGCTCTATATGGCTATGCTTTACCTTTTCCTACATAACCATATAGTGCTGTCAATCCGTAAACCTTTCTGCGGGCGAGCAGCTTAAAGTAAAGCTATACAATGTGATAACTTCTTAAAATATTTTTTGCGACTTTTAGTTATTACCCTTACGGAAATAATTGGCTTCTCGCTACCAATAGCAACTAGGTAGATCTAGCAGTTAAGTAGCTGCTACCACACTGCCACCAGTAGCCGCTAGCTGCTATTGGTGGTGTTTCGTATGCAAATTAGTTTTCCTGCTACTTGTAGTGGCTAGCTGCTACTTTTTCCTGTTACCTCAATTGTTGCTACTTGTTACCTGCTTTTATAGTAGCGGGTAGCTGCTACCTTTTCCTGCTACTTAGCTTCTATTGGTAGTGTTTTGTATGCATATTTTCTTGCTATACTGGTGGCCGCAACCTATTTGCTACCTTTTCAAGCTACCAAACTGCTACCTTTGTGATTGTTGTAGAATATTTCGTGGATGTCATCTAATCCACCCAGAGTAAGCATAGTAAACAAAAATAATTAATGTACTACCCCACGATGTTCAAAACTGAAAAGATTGACCCAGATATCATGACTAAGACTCATGAAGATTGCAAACAATATGGCCTCTAGAGTGTCCACAAGGAAATCGCCTGTGCCTTTGATCAGATGACAGTCTGACATATTACGGACGAATGTAGTTTCAAAACTCACCTAATCACACTGAGATACTTGTGAGCTAAATAAAAGTAGAAGTTCAAACGACTGGCTCAAAATACAGACCCATAATCAACAGAAGTGAAAATTAACAAAATATTAACCATTGGTATATTTGGAGACATAATATTGACTAGGTCAAGATTTTATTTCATAGAGTTGTCATTGAAAGAAAAGTTTGTATTGATATATCAAATTGCAAGCATCGGTGATAAAAATAACCTGATAACATTTGTATCAAAAGACAGTTTTTGTTTTTCTATTTATCATGTTAATCACACAACCTAACTAGAACAACATATGTCCTCATCTCTTGTTATGTAAAATGGACTTCTGAAGCAAAAAATAACTAAATTTATATTTTACGGATTTGAAAATACATCGGCTCCTGGAATATCTGGATGAAACAACATAGCAGCGCCATCTTGAATTTAACTTGCAATGTTTTTTGACTTTCTGACATTCTCATAAAAACTAACAATCAGAGAGACTCTTATCTGCGTGAAAATAAAAAAAAATCACCCTCTTGAGTAAATCAGAATAGATAACATTTTATACATTTGAATCAGGCAACTACATCACATGTCCCAAACACTGAACATTTAATTTCCACCTACAGACATTGTGATATCATGATAAATGTTAGGGGGCCTACACAATTACATCATATTGAGTGCTACTTTATTGCTTTGGTAGCAGGTAGATGCTGTCATATTAGACTTAATGTGCCACCAAAATCGCTGTGTCGCTACCTTATGTATCTTATGACTGTGCTAGCAGGTTCCTGATACCGAAAGTGTGGGGTTTCTACTAGTAGTGAGTATATAGCAGGTACATAGCAGATACTCGCTACCACCTGCTTCTTTCCTGCTACTAGTTCTTGCTACCAAAAACAGAAGTGACTAGGTAGCAGCTTGGCTTGCTAGCCGCTACCTTTGTTTCTATAAGGGTACTTGTAACCCATTTCGTACAGATAATGCTAAAATTGTTGGTTATCATGTTGTTTTAGGCGGCCATATTGGAAATAAAGCAGTCATATTGGATATATGATGTAATATTGGATTAAATTCTGTAGGGATTATGTGTAATGAATGTTGATTTACTTTTCTGTTGTCATATGAATGTTTGACACACTCAGATGCAGTATAAAACATACTATGAATCAATTCCAGAAATTCCCTTAAGTTACGGCGGCCATATTGGATTTGGCAGCCATATTGGATATATATTGTTTCAAATATAACTTTCGGTGACTGTTATTAGACTCTGCTACTATCCTTTAAAATTTTGACATGTTTAGATGAATATATATGAAGCTATAATGGAATTCCAAAAATTCGCACTTTCGTTTCATTTTTTCAACATTTTACCCCAAAAATTGGGTATTTGCATCATTGGATTTTGGTAGATTTCTGATATGTCATTCCTGATATGTTATAGATCACACATGCCAAAAATTATTTATGTGCACATTTTTCCCCTAAATTTCGTATTTTTACTGGACTATAGGCTCATGGTTTCAATATTATTCTTCAATATAATCCCCCTTTAGCTCAACGCACTTATCCCACTTTTCTTTTAAGCAGTCTATGCCTTTAAAATAGAAGTCTTCTGTTTTGTCCTCAAACCAAGTCTCTTTGGCAGCCTTGAGTTCATCATCATCTTGAAATCTCATTCCAGGCAAGCGCGACTTTAAATTTCGAAACAGATAATAATCACTTGGGGCCAGGTCTGAACTGTAAGCAGGGTGATTCAGTTGTTCGTACTTGCACTCACGAATGACCGCTTATGCTAGTCTTTTCTTGTGCACAGGGGCATTGTCATGCAGAAGTAGTACACCATCGGCTAAATTACCCCTTCTTTTTTCTTTAATAGCAGCCTTTAGCTGTTTGATAAGATCTGCATAGTAGGCCCCAGTGATAGCACTGCCATCAGGTTTATAATCTATTGATATCTCCCCTTTTGAGTCCCAAAATACAGTGGCCATTACTTTGCCAGCTGATGGCTGAGTACAAAATTTCTAAGGTGGGTTGAACCAGGGCACTTCAATTGCATTGATTTTTTAGTGTCTGGATCCCAATGGTGAATCCATGATTCATCCCCTGCTACGAGATGAGTGTGAAATTCTTCTGGATTGGCATTGTAAATATCCAGAAGCTCTCGACATGATTCCAACCTTTGCTGACGATCCTGCATGTTCAGGTTTCTGGGGACCCATCTTGCAAAACTCTTTGACATCCCCAGATGTTCATGAATTATAGTGCAAACTCTTCCACGGGAAATGCCACACTCTCTAGCAAGTTCATCGACTTTGATTGGGCAATCATTCATTACAAGACCCTCAACACGATCAACCATCTCCTTACTGATGGCATCAGTTAGCCGACCTGACCGTGGGTCATCCTCCAAAGAGCTTCGTCTACGTTTAAATTCTGCTGACCACTTTGCCACTGTGGAATACTGTGGGCTACTGTCACCATACACATCAGCCATGCGGCGGTGGATTTCTCTGGCATTTGATCTCTCTTAAGTGAGGAACCTAATTACAGCTCTAAACTCCAAATTCTGTTTTTCCATCTTTGCCTATGGGTCAGGTTATTCAACTGCCATGCAAGAATGAAAATTGCCGGTGTTAACTGAAAGACTGATACCACTCAACTAACAATTGTGTAAACTGTGCAAAGATGAAAAATAAATTTTGATTTGTATGAATATATACTTAGGTCTACGAACTTATTGACCTTCTCTCGTAGCATCTATTTAGACAGCTGGTATCATCTGTTTTGATACACCATTTAAAGCCTCAAGGGACTTTAATACAGTTTACAGAAGATATTGCACTTTTCAAATACATATATTCTATTTATATTAAACTATGTTTTGGCCCCATTTAAAAAAAAAGGAGAAGGGATCAACTGTAAATGCTCAAAACACGATTTTTTTCCTCGAAACTATTTCAAGAGAGTAAGTCTTTCATTGGCTTTTATCGACTACCGTTGGTCACATTTTACGGTTATACGGTTATTGAAATAATCAAATAAATGATCCTGATGCCAGATGAAATCATATACGGTTACAGAATTTATATTTAGTTTGATAGGACCAAAGTACTGAACCATAATAAGTCTAGAAGTCCAATTTTATGTTACTAGTAAAAACGTAGAAAAGTATTAATTTAGGACCTGTGTATGCTGCTATTACTTTTGCTTGTATGCATTCCATGTCTTAAACGGATCTAAATATTACAAATTTTATTAATGTTATGCATGTTAACTGTCCCATTTGCTTTTTAAATCATTCCATAAATTATTTTTAAACATACAAAAGCTGTTAATGTAGGCAATGAAAGAGTCTGTGTTTGCTTTTAAGGTTTGCTTTTTATATATTTATACACGAGCATTTTTGTGTTTTACATGCCATGCCTTTTTGTTTCCATTACGTGTGTTAGAGATTCACCTGGAGGGGATTACTTTTATTTACACTGTCCCATGTCTTTGGAATATGGTGGGGGTAAGAGTGAGGTTGGGTGCGCACCATAAACCGGTTTAAGCTCCCCAGTGGTGTTTTTGCCACTGACCGTTCCAAGGCGGTGCCCCACTGTGTTCCTTTGTTTGTTCGTTTTGTCCTTGTGTGTTGACTTTGTGTGCGCGCGTGTGTGTATGCTTATTGTTCGTCTTGTCCTTATGTGTTGGCTTTGAGTGTGTGTGTGTGTGTGTTGTTCGTTTTGTCCTGATGTGTAAGCTTTGAGTGTGTGTGTGTGTGTGTGGTGCACGCTTTTGCGTGCTGGGGGGTTCGTTTTGAGGAGGCTGCGCTTTTGGTGCGTGGCATTCCCTGTTTGATATTTTTCTTTGTTTTTACTGATTTGCAAAGTATGTTAACTGTATTGAAGAGGGTGTTGATTAAATTCAATTTTTATTAATCCAAATAATAGCAATATTGTCTACACTCTAAGCTAAATGTTTAGCTCAGACTATATTTGGCCAATTATTTCTTTTGGAATTTCAATACGGGGACAAAATCTTACTCTTGTATCAATATCGTACACAATAGAGCTAATCTGGAAAGTATACACCGTATTCTGTTCATGGAAGTATAAAATAGAAAAAGAAACTCCATAGGTCACTCAACGCTTATTTGCCTATGCCATTAAAGCATAGAGCCTTTTACAAAATGAAGATGTGGTTTGGCACCATTTAGACTAAAGACTCGAAGGTATTGAAGAAAAATATGCATTAACTCATTCAGGCCTAATCCCTTGAAAATCCGTGATATGAGATAAGCGCTCCAAGTCGGATCCCTTATTAATGCGTGATGATAACGATATAGCGTAAGTCGGGTCCCGTATTAATGCGTGATCAACCCCTTGTTAAAAAACGTTTGATTGGTTTAAAATTATAAACACAAAAGGCTTTCCCAAATATTTAGCCAATCAGATAAAAGCTTTAACTTCGCAATGATGTTAAAAATATTTTGATTGGACAAGTATGATCTGTTTTATTCTTATGTAAATGCGGGAGTTTCAAAACGAAAGAAAAACAAAAATTGTAAACATGGCGAGCTTTCATGACAATGATTTTTCGGATATAGACGACACAGAAATGGAATATATGATGGGATTTAATGAAACCGTGAATGATTCAGATATTTCTATGTCTAGTGACGATGATTCTGACGACGATGTGCCTTTAGTTGACTTAATTCAGCGACAGAATGTGAACCGACGTGACGAGGAAGTGGGTGGGGTACAAGAATGGAGTGCAAATTTTAGACCGATAAATGTTAACGTTTTCAGTGGAAATCCGGGACCTTCCGTGATTATGGATGTAAATAAAACTGAAATGGATTTTTTTAATTTATTATTCACACCCCAGATGATTCAACAAATTGTGCATGAGACCAACAAATATGCAACAAAAAAGCAGCTGGAGAAACCTGATGATAAATGGAGGAACGTTACATTTAGTGAAATAAGAGCCTATCTTGGATTTCAGATTGTGATGGGGATTATTGCAGCACCAAATTTGAATATGTACTGGAGTAGTGATCCTATGTTTAGTCCATGTGGAATAAAAGAGAGAATGACACACGATCGGTATGATAAAATCAGTAAGTACTTCCACGTAGCTGACACATCATGCAATCCGGCACGCGGACAACCAGGCCATGACAAACTTTCACATGTTCGACCGATTCTTGAAGCCGTGCGTGTCAATTTGATGGCCAATTATGAACCGCACCGTGAAACGACAGTTGATGAGGCTATGATTGGATATACCGGTCGCTTAGGATTCAAACAATATGTGCCAATGAAGCCGACTAAACGTGGGATCAAAGTGTGGGTAAGGGCGGACCCTCACAATGGATATGTGAATGACATTCAAGTGTATTTAGGTAAGGAGAACCGTGACGGAGACAAGGGTTTAGGGGAACGAGTTGTGATGGATTTAGTAACACCAATTTTGAATCGCGGACATCATGTGTATTGTGACAATTATTTCACTACGGTAGCACTATTCGAGGAATTACAACAGCAAGGAACTTACGCGTGTGGAACATTTAGATCCAACAGACGAGGAATTCCGGACGAAATAAAACAGCAGAAGCTGAAGGAACAAGGGACATCTGTCACGATGCAGAAAGGAAACATGGTTGCGACAGCTTGGAGGGACAAGAAGACCGTATTCATTTTATCTACAAACTTCGATCCAACAACGCCGAGGACAACAGTTCAACGAAGGCAGAAAGACGGAAGTCAGAAAGATGTTTCTTGCCCGGAGTCCGTACGAAATTACACAAAGTACATGAACGGTGTTGACCATGCGGATCAGCTACGGGCAATGTACAGTCTAGCGCGCAAGTCAGCCAAGTGGTGGAAATTTCTTTTCTGGTTTTTAGTTGATCTTGCCATAGTTGGAGCCTATATTCTGATGAAGGAATCACCAAATCACCAACAGAAGACAAGAACAGGAAAACCTAAGCCACTGACACAACTGGATTTTCGAAAGAAACTCGCGAAGCAGCTAATTGGGGACTTTATGCAGAAAAGGAAACGCGACGTGCTCAAGGAAAATATTCAGCTACAAAGCAGGATATGCTGGCCGGCTAATTTGGGAAAAAGGCGAACCTGTAAGATGTGTTCAAAAAATGGAAAGCGACGCGAAACACAGTATGGTTGTGAAGGATGCGGAGTGAATCTTTGTGTTGAGTGCTATAAGCCGTACCACGTTGAAACATTTCCGGAGCGATTTGGGAAATAGTGCTCAAAATCGGTGTATAAATAAATTAAATCTCTGAACATCAAGAGGGCTTGTAATTCATTAACAAAATATTAAATAAAATAAATATAAATATAAAAATCTATAAATTTACTTCTTAACTTCTCTATTTACAACAGCATCTGTGTATGTATAAGCCGTATCATGAGAAACCTAACATAGCGTATTTCGGACCAGCATGGATCTAGATCAGACTGCGCGTAAGCGCAGTCTGGTCTAGATCCATGCTGGTCGCAGACGCGTTATGTTGGTTTTCTCATGGCGCGGCCCCTATATGGTATCATCATTACCTGTCAGTCAACAAGAATGACATTTGATGTAAATATGTTTCATTATAATGTCTATAAATTATTTAACATTTCTACATTTTAAAAAAATCAAAATAATTACTTGCCGTCTTGAAAGTGTGCTAAATTAGAAATGTGTGTTTATTGAGCCAATGCAGTGTCGCGACTAGTTATGCGAAAGTGAAATTGTGCGCGTTATTCATTATTCGATATGTGGAAAATACAGGAATATATAAAGCGCAAAGGAAAAAATATATAGTGAACATCAAGGAGTTGGTAGCAAATTAAAAAATTAAGTACCCCCTTCCCTAAAAAAAGAAAACAAAAAAAAAACAAAAACAAAAAAATAAACAAAAAAAAAATACACATATATATTGTACATTACTGTATATAAGTGAAATTATTTTATTTGACAGCATGCCCAGATCTTTATTGTAAATAATGTACATACATGTATATATATACATATATATATATAGCTTTTTTACATTTTTTTCTATATAAAATTAGAAAAAACACTACCAGCTTCCTTGAAAGTGTGTTATTCAATGAAAATAAAAAGAAAATAAGTGCAAAGTCTGTGAAATCAGGAAAATTCAGTGTAATTGTGCAGTGTTTTGTTTTTATTCAAGCCTTGGAATTTAATTAAATACAAAATATATTGGATTAACTTACATCACAAGAAAGGTACAAGTATGCCCAATATGCATATGAAGTTTGGTGAGTCTGTATTTCATAATGACCCAGTTACAACCTTTTTTGCATGGCATGTGCATGTTGTTCAAAATCCTTGTACAGGATTTATCAGTTTATCACTTTTGCTGTAGACTCCAGCTATAGATAAACCCTTAGACTCTAATCAGAGATAAGTTATCAGGCCTGAATGAGTTAAGGCAACAAAAGCTAACCAGAGCGTAAGATATAAAATTCAAGTTTGTTAATGTATCAGAAGATAAAAACTGGTTTTTGTATTCTTCAACATATGACGACTTTTACATTTTATTCTTCAACTTCGGTTTAATATTTTGTATAAATAATATTTGTGTTTCAATACTCTATATAGACATATCTATTTAGCATTATAAACAAATGCTTGATGTACTAATTTCTTTTGCTCTGTGGTAGCTGAGTTAAAATTGTCCACTTTTGTAGAACAGGACGTTTGTTTCGGAATTGCAATGTCCACCATCCTTCTCTCAACATTTTCCACTTCCAGACTGTAAAATCAGAAAGCTAAAGATTTCAAACTTTGATCAGTGATCTGAAAGCTGAATATTGTTTCCGGAGTGTAAATCATAAAGGACTTTCAAGGTTATCACAATGACTAGGTACTACTCGAAAAAGGATCCTTGGATCAGTTCCTCTAACTTCAAGAGCACGTGGATCTTGTTCTATTTCTAGTAAGTATGTTTAGTTACAGGCTTCAGACTTCATATGATGACTAACCTACATTTTAGTTGAATGCCATAGACGATAGCAAATACAGGATGAGCATCGGAAAGCTGAGACAGAGACCCAGAGTTTCGTAACCTACTAATATAGTAGGAGAGTTCCAGCTTATAGACGGCTCAGCGTTATTGGCGAAGTACAGCCAAGGCATCGGGGATATACCTATGTGGTAAGGGTCCTTATTGTTTTTGGTACCAATAAGTAAAATACGTAAAATCATTTCAGGACAGTATGTTATAAAATGCATGTATAAAATATACAGCTTTACAACTACCGAATATGTCTATGCACCAAACGAAGACTATACAAGTGAAATAGTTAGAGAAGCATTACAGGAAAATCCCTTTTAAATTTGGGGTCAGTGGCTTAAAGGTCCAGATCGGTCTCATTGACCTGAATTAATTTCATGTAATTTGTTCGTTTCCGGACTTTCAGCCAATAAGTATAATAGCTACAGCTTTCAGCCTTTAAACAATCAGTAAGTACCACTTGAGGAATGACCCTATTGACTTTAGGTTCCGTGAATCACAAGGTAACAGGGATCCCCCCTCCCCCCAATCTTAATTTTAAATCAGCTCATCTGCGTAAAACACCCCAAACCACATATACACCCACCATCTCTGCCTCTTTATTATACTTTACCTTCTGCCAAATCTTGTCTTTTTTGTTAGTCTTAATGTTTTGAACGTGTAAAATTCAAATTTTGAGATAGATTGAAATTCTAAATCTAGGCACACCAGACAGAAACTGGAATAAACAGCGAACTGTTTCAACTACTAGTACCCGCCCAACATTATCAACAAACAGATTCATTCAATCCCTTCTCTGTATAGGAAACAAAATATAATTGAAATTTAACTAAACACACTCTTTTATGTACATATTGCTACATTAATTCAATTAAGTATTAAAGCATTTAACATATTGTCTTGGCCTGACATATAAATATATATAAATATATCACTGTCAATTTGAAACTAAATTCTTGTATATCACATATTTCTCCCGTGCATTTTGAACCTCGTGGTGAATAAACTGAATTTACTTTTAAGTATGGTGTCTCATTTGAGTCGATTATCTGTTAATTTTAGATAATATGCATTAAGTGTTAATGAGATTATGTATGAACACGAATATTTCGAAGTTTACTCTATACTAACAAGCTTATAAAATAAGTGTACAAGACTATTTTACACTGACCCCAATGTTCGTATTTTAGATGAAAACACGTGCTCCTTAGTTTCGTACACAATGTTAGTACTGGACCACTGCGTCCGCTGTTGACATCGTTGTAAGGTAAAGTCAGTGTCCACGTGTATGATGAAATTGCAATATACATTAAAAATCAGTTTTAAACTTATGGAAGTGTTACAAAAATATTCTTAAGGAAGCGTCAAAATACAAAAAGTTACTATTGAGATGTTGTTGTGTTCATTTTATTTCTCAAAACTTCGAAATGATTCATAGTTATCTACAATTGTATACAAATTACCTACTAACATGATTTGTTTCGAATATTTGGCTGTATTTTTAAGTCTACGAATTAGCTCTTAGTATTTAAAAATTCTGCATAAATTCGCAATTTGTTTCATACATGGATGAATGAAAATTGGTTAGTTAACGACTCATGAAACATGTTATAAGTAATTACTATACACATTTGACACAATAAGGTCCCGGATCTGTACGCGTAAATACAGTTGCCCGGTGTTACGAGATTGTCTCGAAAATATTTGCATATATCGTGATAAAACAAGTTTTGATTGTTTATATGAATTATCAGTATACAACTATGGATGTGTAGTTAAAGCACAAAATGCCGACAATTTCATTTCTCCGAATTTACCATGAGATACGCAGCGCGTAAGTACATCATTCCAATATACAGCTAAGCTCAGAATGATGTAGGGAAGATCTATTGAGGTCGACAGTTAACAAGTGTTTGGTTTGACCCATATGTGAAGGTCTATTATGCATAACTGCAGAATCAAATATATGATAAAAGAATAAACACCGTCAGCTTTCTACCAGAACAACGTTAAGCATCCTTGCCAATAGCTAATCCTTAATCTGTATCTAAATGCATGCATGTCTTGACTAATGATGTTATCCCTTAAACGAAATACATCTACATCTAAGATCATTTGGATTAAAAAATTTAACAAAATTTAATGCATATTTTCAATGCATATAATTGTATCATTGAGAATAATATACTATTTTTAAAAACTCTTGTATCAATTTAACACATGCAAAGGACACTTCAAGTAACATATACAGCTAAACACCTCGGTCGCATTAAAGAAAATGTATCAATAAAAATACAATTCGTATTATTTTCAAAGGAAGGGTACCAAAACTTAACTATAAACTGTATTCTTAGAGTGGATGGCGCAGTGAAAATGTATGTTCTAGAAGTGCTTGAAATATTAAAGTGTAAGTTGGTAGATATGTGTGGGATAGAAACAATAAACAAACATGATTAGAATTTGTGGCAAAATTGAAAATAATTATGCGAATCAACCCCCATGGTTTCTGATAGGTTTAAAATGCATAGAGAATTCCGAGGTTACAATGTAAAAAAAGGTGAGTGCAATTTGAGAAAGACATGTCTTATGAATTGAGCATTTTCATGATTGATAAATAAAAAATGTAACTGCCGGACTGGGGATCACTGGCTTCCGGTTGGTGGGGGTGTAGGGCTCAGAACTGAAAGTGAACCGGTATATTTCTTGATTTCTTGCTGTTTTCTGGTAAGTCTAGGACATTTCTTTCATCAAATCAAAAACGTTTCAATGTTAGATGAGGGACATAACCCAAAACATTACAGTGTATCCCTATGGAAAAAATGACTCCCTTGGACCTTCAGCTCACACATCACCTTTCGTGACAAAGCGAAAAGTATACAGATGTCGCGTATGGAGAATGCTAAATATGCCGATCATCTTTCCGCGTTTACAACCTTAATCAAGATGTGGTTTATATGTTTTTTGGCAAAATTAATGCTGAAAAGAAAACAAGGTTGGCTTTCCATCAGGTAAACGTGAAGTATTCTAAATTCTATTAATATTAACTTAGTGATAGTTTCCCAAATGAAAGAGCTGTGTGATGAAAGAATTTAAGATATTCAGTTCACCAAAGTTATCATACGCTGAGGATCAGAAGCTTTTACACCAGGGGCCGTATTCATAAAGCATCTTAAGTATAAGTTTTGACTTAAGTTGAAGATTTTACTTAAGTTTGTGGTGATTTCAGCTTAAGTCTAAGTAAACACTTTAGTCCTATTCATAAAACAACTTAAACTTAAGATACGTAAGAAATGATTTAAGTCAGAAAAAACTAAATGGCATCGTGAGTACGATTAAAGTGTTGTTTTTCAGATAAAAGCACCTTAAACATAATTGTGCATGTTGTATCAGTCTGAAATTAATGTTGTTTTTTTAATGTTTTCGTCCACAATAAAAGCCAATAATTACTTATGAAGTTGTTTTATGAATAACAAAATACTTAAGTAAAATAATTTTCTTACCTAAGTAATACTTAAGTAAATAATCAATTTCTTATACTTATACTTAAGATGTTTATGAATACGGCCCCAGTTCATGCACGTTACAAAGGAACGAATAATATGGGACAAGTAAGAGTAAAGCTGAAGGTAACGCGATCGTTTTTCATCCAATCAATACAGGGGCGGCTTCATTACTCAACCTCAACTAGTGCACATACATTTTTAGGATCAGCGTCTCAAATTTCACCTTATTCAAAACCAAATAACATACCCAAGAAGTATAACAAAGGTTCATAGAGGAATAAATTTGGTTTTACAGTTGGTCGGAGTGTGTAAATTAGACAAAGGTTCATCGGAGGAGTAGATTTGGTTTTACAGTTGGTCGGAGAGTGTGTAAATTAGTGGTAAAAACGTGTAAATACTGTTGCGCTTGCCCTCAAATAAATGACTGGTGTCGCTGGCAAGGCTACTCGCAGTCCAAGCTGTAAGTCTGAACCTAGAGTCGCAACATGAAAACCTAATATGGGCACATAGGTTCGAATAGGACTCCTTTAAGATTTCTAAATGTATAAGCTGACAAATTCAACCAGTTCATATATTTATTATATTTTGTATGGTTATATTTATATTTCAATGATACAAATACAGATATGCATGGATCTCATGTAAACATAAGTTGAGACCGGATTCGGTCAAGTATCAGATTGGGTCACTCTGACCAGACTGGGTAAAAATCACTATCTTCTATAATTGTAGTAAAATAAATGTCAGGATATGTAAAAACCGACCTCCCGTATATAATAAGAATACCTAAGAACAATATTCAGGTTCGTTTTATAACCTTACAAGAACTTGACCAGACTGGGTCAAGTCTAGCCTACTGCACCGGGTCTAAAGTATCTCTATAAAAATACTGTTTAAACGTTGAATCTGGGTTAGTGACCAGTACAAATACGCTAAATAGATCGAATAATCAAAAATGGGTAAGCACCTCCACGTTGGAGTTCATTTCTAGAGGCAACTGCCCGGTTCAGTGATAAAAACACAACTGACAACTAGCTGTCAAAACATGTAAACAAAGATCCGCAGTATAGCGTTTGGCCGCACGTGAATGCCAATATGACGTCACGTCCGGGTAAACAAATGTGCAGAGGAATCGCGCGTATATTTAGGAGCTTGATTTCTACGATAAATATGACGAATGGAATGGTAACAACGATTGAAATGAATAAAGTACAGTCCATAATTACTAACAAAACCAACAATCCAGGTTGACAAAGAGAAATAAGCGTAAAAATAGCGATATAAGTGGAGTCAATCTGGGTCGTCAGACGCACATAAAAGGTACAGTAAGAAAGCGTTTCAAAACTGTCAGTTAAATGTCAAGCTCGGTAGGCTGTTCATAGCAATACTACTTCAGTGACAATTCAATACATTTACAAACTTAATTACCAGATGAGTTAAAATGAGAAATACTGTAGTACATATGTATAAAATAGAAAAGTGGAAACTCCACAGGTCGCTCAAAACAACAAAAACGAAATTGTTGCAGGCTTGGTTTGATTGAGCCTGTTCATGGACGGTAGTTAAAAGTTTACACCAGACTTGTATATGTAACATTAGCCTATAACGTTTATTATATATGTTACAAGTACGAGTTACATTTAGTGCGGATGAGAAGCGGTAAGACTAGAGACATAACTAGTATTGTTATTAAAAGCGTCACCAATAACAATTTACAAAAGTGATAAATGTAAAATAACATGCCTTTACGTCCAGCAATTCTTTCACACCTAGATAGTTTACCTTATGATATTTACCCTGATAGTAATAGGATTAGAAACAACACAATCGTCAACTATGGAAAATTGCACTCAATCTTAGCGTCACAAAGGACGTATTCTTCTGGTTTTGTCACTTCAAAGAAAATGCGTGTTTCATATTTCGATTTAATTAAAGCAAACAGAGCTGATACCTCAAATTATTTCAGCTTTTGAGCCATAGGATTCATAAAGAATGGTATGCAAACTCTTTCTAAAATTAAATCTAAGCAACGTATTAGAATTATAAATAGGTCAGTACAAAGTTGAACAGGTTTGGCACAAACATGTACACCTTAAGAAATGATAGCAAAAATCGTTAGGAAGGTGTTTAATAGCTCAAACACACTTAAACAGGTCATCAGGTAAAATATTACATCGATGTAGCAATGGAATAAAAATAGGTTTTAGAATATATATTGCTGAAGTTTAGATGAATTTGAATATGTTTTGCATGCACGTTAGATTTGATCGGTTGTCTTATTATACGAGAAAAGAGCTTCAGAAATGCCTCTTTTATCCTACCTTCATGCAAAATAAAGGCAAAAATCAAGGAGTCAGATATATTTTGCTTTATCAGATTAATGACTTGATAAAGCTTGGCGGACTACTTTTTGGATTTTTTCTTAAAACGACGCTTTAATAGGTACGTGAGACCATGGTATAAATGTATAGTATATGCATACCGTATTTGCAATTACTGCAAGAAAAGTGTTTATAACGGAAACGCTTGAAGAAACGGAAAGCGACTCATGTTAGCATTTGTTCAGGATTTCAACTTTCTGCAATTCAATCTAGGAATATATTGCATCTGGAATGGAGTGTTATTGAATAAAATCATCGAGAATACGGGTTGCCTTTTTGTTCTGTCAAGCAGCGTTATGGTGTATGTGTATAAGTCATGTCTATCGTTTGCTTGGTGAGGTTGGGTAATCCGGCATGCAACTGAACTACGGACAAGATTTCACTTGGCAGCAAATTAAAATTATTCATTTATGTTCAGCAGAACAGAGAGGTCGGGCACAAAGCTAAACAAGGTTAACGTTTGTTTTTCAGCTCTATCTTTAAAAATTATTGTTATATTAGATTCAAACCTTACAACCAACTTGATCCGAGTCTGCCTTGCATAGAAATCTGAAAATTAAAATGCCTAAACCACTACACAAATATAGTCTTTTGAGTCAAAGATATTATAGATCAGAAGTTATAAATTCAAATTTATTAAGTTCAATTTTTTGAAGCAAAGTAAAGACCTTAATTTTGGCAGGAACTGGACAGCCCGGGTTGCAAATTTGGGATTTAATGCATATGTTATTGATCAGGTAAGACAATACAAACAAGCTAAAGCGTGACTGAACTAGTGGCTAATTGCCACAAACGAAGAAACTATTTACAGAGTACTGAACACTTTGTTTCATCCAAATCAAAGTATTCTGTATGATGTCACCAAACTTTACATGAACACTATACATGGCTTTTTGAAAAAGTGAAGTGATGACAGAAGCTACAGTATCTATACTGCAACTGATTCGGACGAAGTTAGAAGACTTGCTGAAGAAAATATCAGATCATATATCAACATTAACTGAACGATTGTTCATGTTGACCGGCTGGGAAAAATGAAAACAGTATATGGAGGAAGCTTTTGAAGAATTTTTAACAGTTTCTTTTATCATTGTGTGACACACTTGTTTTAACACGAAGCAGTTTTGGTGTTATTGCAGCATATATATTCATGTGTTCATTAAATGATAAGAAATACAGCATTACTACCACAAGAAGACAATATATTTCAGATTATTCTCCCTACTCTTTCTTATCGTACATTTTTCAATTTTAGATATTGTCGGTGTACCTAACTAGTAAGTGCAAAGTTAAGCCGTGTTTCACATCTGTTTTCCCAATGAAAGGAAAAAATTGCAAGCGCTTATCTTGAGATCATATTTTCAGATGCTGATGTAAGAAAATTACTTACTGTTTTATCATTTCTTATAAAAACGGTTGATATCATTTATCAGACAAACACATTTTCCCATAATTGTCTCTTGGCGTTTTGGAAGCAATGTCTTATTTTGTTGATGCAGAGTTTTCCATACAAATGAATAAAACCTTCAATTGAGGTAGTTCAAAACGTTGAATTAAATAAGAGTCAAAGCTTAACGTCATTTTTCCATGTTATCAATAATTACAGTGTTTGCCACCAAGCGCGGCAGTCTTTGCAAAGACTTTGTCCAAGAGTTATACTGATTCGGGATAACAACTTGTTTAATCAGATATGTAAGATTTAACTGAATCAACCTTTAATTAGTTCTGTCGTTTCTATTCCGAAACTGTTAAACTTCATATAGGTATTTAACCTTTAGCCTGCTGACAGCAAGTGATTCTGCCCTCGCGACAAGTGCAGACCATGATCAGCCTGCACGTTCGCAATTCAGTCAGTCCAATTTTAGTGAACACCCTTTGAATAATAGATTGTATCGCCAAAATCGAATGACGGGCCAGTCCATTTTAGAATTTTAATAGGCTAAGGGTTAGGTTGTTATTCTGGAAGTATTTGTTTTCTGAAACTGTAAAAAAAAATAAGTTTTATTTATCGACAAAATTACATTATGTTTCTCTATTTTATTTGAAAATAACAACTAGAACCCTAGACATACGAAGACGCATGCCGCAGTCACGAATCGGACACTGAAGTGGATTATATGTGATTCTTAGGAAGTTGGAGGAGCGATGATATGATTTAAATTGTCACGGTTGAAAGGCAGATGATGGCTGGAAACTCTGCTAAGATCAGACATTCGTGAATGCATGTTTATTTGTCGAATAACATCAAACTTGAATATGTTTATTATAAATATTTTAAAGTAAACATGTTTTACTTTTGTCTACAATTTCTAAATGAATCCAGTTACAAATAAATTTTCTTTGTATGTAAAATATGTAACTTCGGGTGTTACTGCAGCATCCAAAGCCAATTGCTTTTGAAATATTAAATGGGCATTCAAAATGATTTACCTCCTGACAAATTTGTCTAAATAATGAGAAAATTTGTTTTAAATAATGAAAACTCTAAGCGTCCTTACATGCATGATTGTAAAATTCTGAAATATCCGTAATTGATTACAGAATTAGTATATCTATCAGAACTCAAACAAAGCGAAATGAAAGGATTTGATGCCAATGTTTTTTTAAAGTTAATGAAATGAATCAGCATCATGTACCACAGCATGCCATCACGGAATCGGTAAAGTCGACTGTTCTGATAACAATGAATTATTTAGAGTTTTTTATCGTAGTAAAGGCACCAGTAAAAACTGATTATGGAATACATACGCAGCAATAATATATACGTATATAAAATGTGTTTTAGAAAGGCATTAATGCAGAATTTTCGAATTCATACCTTGTGGAGACATAGTGCCCAAACGATACATCCAGGAAGTCTCTTTTCAAAGCCTTTTCCAAGGATTAGTTACTTTATCAATGGGCATAAAAGAGAAATCCTGGATAGTATGTCCTTCAGAATTAAAATGTTCAGAAACATTAGTAGTAGTTTCTGGATAATGATTGATATCAAATCTATGACTGTTCATTCTTTGTGAACATTGCTTGTGCGTTTGTCCAACATACTGTTTCAAACATTTATTACATGTTATTAAGTAAATAACATCAGCTGAACTGCATGACAGATCATGTCTAACATTAAAACAAGATAAATTGGTGGAACTAGAAAATGAATTATCTTCATTAATATTAAAACAGGGTGTACAGCGACGTCTATAACAGTTACTTACACTACCATTTATGTCTTTTTTTGCTCAGCTTAGAATGAACTAAAACATCTTGAATATTCTTGGGTCTTTTGTAAGCAACAATAGGTTTATAGTCATATAATTGTCTAATAACATATAATTGTTTAGAATACTTAAGAAGATTCCAATATTGGTTTATTATTTTACCAATATTAGGCGATGGATTGTAGGTACATACAAAAGGAATGACTTTATCCGTATTAAGAGCACGAATTAAGAGCATCTTGCATTTTTAGAGAAGAGGCTTTCTTTAATGCCTCATTTATAACACATTTAGGGTAGTTACGTACTTGAAAGTATCCTCTGAGTTTGTCCATTTCCTTGTCAAAAGTTGTGTGTGAAGTTTCCACTTTTCTCTATTTTATCCGAAGTAATACGCCTAAAGCGCTTAGCCTGACTAAAGGGAATACCCTTTTTACATGAAATAGGGTGACATGATGAAAATTCTATGTACCGATGACTATTTTCATGAACACTAGTGTGCAAGATATCATTTTCATCCTTTTCTACGTTAACATCTAAAAAAGTAGCCGTATCTTTAGAGTAACAATAAACTTTATAGTATCATGAAAACTGTTCAATCTATCAAAAAAGTCTAATAATTCCTCTTCTGAATGATTCCAGATGAAAACAATTTCATCTAAAAAATGTAACCAGATAAATGGTTTCTTATCACAGGAGTCTGTAAATTCTTTTTAAAGTTTACCCATAAATAGAGAGGCAAAACAAGGATCCATTTTTGTTCCCATAGCAGTTCCAAATGTTTGAATATAATCAATTTCATTGAACTGAAAGTGGTTTTTTGTAAGTATCAATTCTATGATTTTAGAAATGGAGTTAATTGAATCCTGTGAGCTACTACCATTTTCCATAAAATATTTGCAAGCATCCATGCCCTCACCATGAGGAATATTACTGTATAAAGATGTTACATCGAGTGGTACAAGATATGCATCTTTTTCTATGCTAGATAGGTTTTGTAACTTTTTGATAAAATCTGTACTGTCTTTTACATAGGAAGGTAAAGATTACATGTATGGTTTCAAGACTGTATCAACATATGCAGACATATTCTCAGTTAAAGTTATATACATGGAATCTTTACCTACCATCTTTACTTAACTTTGGTAAAATAATAAACCAATATATGAATCTTCTTAAGTATTCTCAACAAGAGAGTGTTAGACAATTATAAGACTATAAACCTATTGTTGCTTAGAAAAGACCAAAGAATATTCAAGATGTTTTAGTTCATTCTAAACTGAGCAAGACAGACATAAATGGTAGTGTAATTAACTGGATATATCGTTTGGGCACTATGTCTCCACAAGGAATGAATTCGAAAATTCTCTATTAATGCCTTTCTAAAACACATTTTATATACGTATATATTATTGCTGTGTATGTATTCCTTAATCAGTTTTACTGGTGCCTTTCCTTAATCATTGCACTTATACTGCATTTTTTCACCAGTATTTATATATGATACTATGATCCTGTTTATGATTTTTACGCCAAACCCTTTGTTAAATTTTGACGTTGTCGTCATCGACGTCGTTTGACGTTGACGTCACTTCTTTTGTTATGTTTATTTTGAATCCTGAAGAAGGCTAATGTAGCCGAAACGTTGGTTAAAAATAAAGTGACTTGTTTCAAAACGTTTTTGTAGTTTTTACTACTTTAATACTTATATTTATCGTAGTAACTAATAGGTGCTACGTTTGATTAGAAAAGTCATGATTGCTTTTCCTCACTCTAAAGTCGTTAAGGAACGATTCAAAGTATCGAAGTAATGAATTATATATCAGCTTTAAAATTAAAATAACATGAGCATGTGTATCGTACCTTCTTCTCATTTACTGAATCAATAGGTCAAGTTCAAATGGTAAAAGCTGGTGTGAAAACCAAGTATTTTGTTTTTTCTTGAGTCAATACTAAGCAACATATACACAAATTTAAAGTATTCAAACATAACTATTAAAGAGAATTCCTATATTTATTTCCTTTCATAGAATTTTTTCAAATTCACATATATGATAGGAAAATTTGTGCTAAAAACAAAGAACAAATAAAAACAATAGGTCACCAGGCTTGTTTTTGTGAAAAATTGTTTTGAACACACCCACTGTTGCTGAAACTGCCAGCGATGTTTTTAACATTTCCTAATTTTCTGCTTTTTTATAAATACCAACTAAAATATACATCAAGACAGCACAATAAGGTTTATTCTTTTTACAGATTTTATCATATACTTATTTGATATCATAGTCATATTTGTAATACTAGATCCTTACAATAATGGATACAAATGTAACAAAAATCTTGTTTCATATTCACTTATGTGAACTTTTTTCAATGAAAAATACCCATAGTGAAGAATATTTTTTTAAATTTTGAAAAAACTGTTTCATAAAAATCTTTCCTGTTTTTCTTGTGTATAAATAATTGTATTGTAATCTCAGTCAGACAGAGTCTTGTTATTTGTGAATACAGTATTAAATGCAGTGTGGCTTTAAAATGTATCGGAATACCCCTAGCTGATAAATGGTAAGACTTGATATCCCTGTCCTACATGTCATTACGAGTAACTCATCGAGCGGACCTAAATCGGTTATGCAGCTACAGAAAAATAAAGGCCGTTTCAGAACGCAATAATAGAGTATTGAACATTAGATTAAATCAAATTTCTCTTGACACTTGCCATCATGTAATCGAGGGTAAGACATTTGTATATTCCGAGATGGTCTGATACCCTTCTATAATCCCTTCTATACATGTCGGGATAAGAGTTATATGATCCATGGAAGTGACTTCGCCTTTACTATCTTGAACAATGAAATGGATCCAATGGCTAAGGTGACTATGTCTTAGACTAACGATATAGAATGTCTTTTGTTAAAACGTATAGCTGGCAAGACTAAATGTCACGTATATAGAAATTTCCTGTGGCTATCTTGTTTAAATTATTCAGCTTATGTCCTCTTAATTAAAGCTGTAACTCAATATATTTGCTCCGACTCCTGGATGCTCAGCGCCTATATGCTGTCACATGTAGCATTCAACTCCTATATAGGTATAATCGCAATGTCTTAGCTGTACTTCGCCAACATCACTGAACCTCATCTATAAGCTGAAACTCTCCTACTATATCAGTAAGTTACCACACTCTGGGGCTCTGTCTCAGCTTTCAGATGCTCATCCAATACTTGCTAATGTCTATAGCATTCAACTTATCGTAAGGTAAATATCCTATGTGCTGGTCAAGTAGCTTGAACCCTTGATGAAATTATGCGACTCTTATTTAGTCTATGGACTTCAAACGGTTTCTTTTTAATACTTTATCCGCCCCGACAGTGTAGTTGCAATAACTTCCTTATCAAGGTACTGGGATAAATTATTAGTTGAATCACCGATGTGTCTTCTTCTAACGGTGGATACAGAATGATCTCTCTGTCACCCATCTACCTATTTATACCTTAGCAGACGTGAGCTACGATTGGTTCTACTTATAGAACTTGTATTTGATTGGTCCAGATTCGTACATAGCATTTTATAAAGAGTATTTGCTCTAACAAATAGTTGGTTTCTTTAACTGTTGTACATACATAGTGTGCGATGCTCGGATACAGCTAACACTGTAAGTAGCCTAAATCGTTAATAAATGACTAAAATCCTATTATTTACAGTAATTCAATTATAATCATAGCAATGGTAGCATGATAAGGGAGTCAAGCAATATCTGTGCTTATGTGTAACGTTTTCAATATATCAAATATACAAATTATTCTGACAATATGGTTTATGGCATACTTCTATTACTAGAATTCCATCGACAATTTCATTTGAAGCAATTAATCCTCATAACTGGAATATGACAAAAATGAATGTTTTTGATCAATTAAAATAAAATTAAACAATAACTGAAAACATGTTTTTACTAACTTTTACACATTCAATTGTAAGAAAACATTAAAATAACGTCTGAAATCGTCCACATGTAACAAGAGATGTTACGAAAAAGCACCGTTCCCATCCCGTCCAAAATGCTTTATGCAATCAAGATACTTCAGCAGTTGTAATTATGCCAAGTATTTACGCAATATTTTGTTGTTTATTAACGTTTTGACTGCAACCTAGTCGGAATATGCGTCATTTCTTTGATGCTTAACGCTGACATCGTATATGCTCCGTCTTCGATTTCAGAATAATGAGAACAATCTGCAAAATTTTAATTTTAATTTTAGTGGTCTGATATTTTGTACTCGAATATCAAATAAACATATATGCTGAATGCAAGCAAAGAACGATCGGGTTTACTTACCGAGGTTTAGAAATTCTGTATATGAAATTATTGTTTAACAATTTTGAATAATGCAGTCAAATAAAATAAAATTGATACTCCTAGGGTCAATCAACATGGTTAAAATAGTAATGTTGTAGGCTCGCTTTGATTGGGCTTTTTCACGGACAAAAACGGACATGCATGATACAGTCCACGCTCTCTAGCCCCGCGTAAGCAGAACAATTTCACATTCAACTACCCGAACAAAAATCTAAAGACATCCTTTCTGCATATGAAATCTTCAAATGAAATTTTAAAATTTGATATCATAAAAAAAGTCTGTAAACTTAAACTAAATAATTTCATAACCTTTAGTTTGATTTTATGAATGATAAATTCCCAAATCGAGGGTTCAACGCAATAAGGGCGTATCTACATATAATAACTATATATAGAGACGCCCTTATTGCGTTGAACCCCCGAAATGTAAGTTGTTTGTTGATCTATTAGTAGTATTGTAATTAGTAGGTAATTATGTGCTTTAAGTACGAAAAATATCGCTGGTTTACTGTTTGCGCTTATCTGTAAGAAAACTCATAAATGTACCTGTTGACGTGCAGAAAACTTCGCTCCTGGTACGTGCTTAATGATTAAATGATACTACAAATGTATGTTTTGCAACAAAAACGTAATAAAATAGAAGATCGAGTATATCTGTCATAAACTATTGAAATTTTTCTGAAGTGTTGACATTGTTGCATATTGATTGCATTTCCATACCAGAAAAATAATCTTGTAACATTTCATTCCTACAAAATGCATTTAAGAAGATATCATAAATCACATTTAATGGTAGGTACTAACGTCAAACAGATTTTACGCCGCTTCGAGGTCTGGTTATTCTGGTATTTTAACAATTTCCAATTAATTTCGACTTCCCCTGCGTTAGATGCGCTCAGCCTATTTTAACTGTAGTCGACTAATAAGGTAGATAAAGTTTATAAAGTTTTTTATCTACTTGAGCTGTGAAGAAAATATGGAAAATCGCGACAATGCTAACAATTTAAAACGTAAACAGATCTGGACTTTCGAACACAAAAACAACAATATCTTAAAACAGAATAGTTGTGTAAGTTGAAGACATTATATGCAGTTATAAAAGACAATACACATCTTTCATACGCAATACACAGCGTGTCATCAACCAAGAGACGTATTTTAAAATCATTTAGCTGGATTGAAGTAATTTGGCGAGGTAGTTACTGTTATCGTCAGGGAAATGAAAATCTGGTTTCATGGACTGAATAAGAAGGCAATAACAGGTGTTATATAAAAATAAAAATCAGTTATAAATTTCGCGGCAATGTTTTTGTATAAATCTGATGTATACATTTTTACGAGCAGAATTACGGAATTAGTGTCAACGTAGCCATTTCAAAGATATATTTTGTAGCAAAACTTCGGAATGAACGTCTGACGGCGCATCTGGGATAATTTCCAAGAATTTTTAAATAGTGATCGTAAATTGATTTTGGCAAATTCCAATTAAAACCTTACTGCCATAAACAAGAAGAAATTAATATTAAAACATAACTCTTGTCATGGTAAATGAGTCATAAATCTTCATTTTATTAATAATGCTAGACTTTATTGCCTTTCGTTCGTCGTATTTTTTCGCGAGCACAATATCCCGAATAAGTTTGGTCATTTAGAGAAAAATGCAATTAGAATGTTGAAAATGTTTTCTGTACATGGGCAAGTGTAAAAGTCTATGAGTTTTTACGTTAAATATATACAATGTTGATTATTTGTTTCAAGAAGTATTGATTAATTTACGATAGCGAAATGTTAAATAACAATATGGACAATTTAAGCATAGCTATTTAGCATTTAGTGTCAAAACGTAAATGAAATGTGTGTGTGTGGGGGGGGGGGGGGGGGGGGGGGGGGGGGGGAGGGGGGGAGTTATTACAAATCAAACTGAAAAAACGGAAAGTCCATGGAAAATATTTCGGCAAAAAATGCATGT
This sequence comes from Mercenaria mercenaria, assembly GCF_021730395.1. Lineage (NCBI taxonomy): Eukaryota > Metazoa > Mollusca > Bivalvia > Venerida > Veneridae > Mercenaria > Mercenaria mercenaria. The sequence goes on along the minus strand of NC_069374.1, from coordinate 626,313 downwards.
TATGGTCAGATAAAATTTAAAAAAAATAAAGTTTAAAAATTCAAGTACTTTCACTATCAAAGCTATGAACTTTGCGCGGTTACTGACACGTAATGTGGTGATTTTGTTCAATATCATTTAAGCACTAGGCATCAAATCATAGATTTGTCAATATAGTTATTCACAGATACACATATGTTTTGTCGTAAATGTTATCATGAGTTTACACCTGCGTCCGGCTTGACACGCACAATTTCAAATTCTTAGGTATATCATTTTCTTAATTAAAACCTAATGCGGTGTTTCTAATACTGCAAAGAGAATCATTGAAATTAAATATTTGAATACAAGTTGCCCAGACGAAAAAAAATAGACCAAATAAACACAGTCAATAAACACCACCAAAACCATATTCCACAATCGACACACCTTCAAAACTAAGTTTCAAATATACGTTTAAATGAGCTAGTAGATCGCTAATTAACATAAAATGTGTTATTTAACAACACGCCAATGCAGCACATAATGAAAAATAGGCAGTTTAATGGGACGCATGATAGATAACTTAACAGGTCGCCCAATGGAATACGTTTCATCTAACAGATACAATTCCTTACAACAGTTGAAACTATTCAGTTTTGGCAAATCGTTTATGTGACTCAGTTGTAGCCTGGATTTGCAGTGATGTACAGAATATTTATACTGTGCAAGTCATGATACAAATTCACTGGCCATATAACTTTTTTATGTTCGTTTTGATTCAGTTTTTAACAAATCATTTGATGAATCAGCTAACAGAAATTCAATATTTGTGAAATATGGATAGATAAAGAGAAGCATACATTAGTTTATTATATATTGCCCACTGTACATTATGCCATTTAAATGAACATTCCCAAAACTTTAATGTTATGTTAAGTATGTAATTCTCTGCATAGTTAAAAACATGCAGTCGTAAGTAGTTTTAGCTGGAAAATATTTTGATTACTAGATATTGTAATCTATATGTACTCTGTTTCATAATGAAACATTGCATGTAAGTTTAATGTAACTAAAATTTTGATTTGCCACACTATTTTAGGTAGTGGATATTTATGCTAATACCTGCTTGAATATAAAATACTTCTACATGATTGCATAGAAAGTTTGCGAATCTCTCTTTTTCTAAGCTGTAGGTTATTTTAGATTTTGGAATGCATTTAATACATACACCTTATTATATGCAAATCTTATTAATGTTTTAGAGACTTAAGCCTGTGTGAGATTCCTATATCTAGCTTAGTACTGTCCGTCTAGCTGAAATGCTGTACAACACTCCTCTTTTTAGCTAATCCGATTTTTAGGGACAAAAATATTTTTAAAAATTGCCATTATTTGATCTGCGTTGGCGTTGCCTGGTTAAGTTTTAAGTTTCGGTGAGTTTTATTTCTTACAGTTTTATTTCTTTATTTCTATTATACATAGACATGCGCTTCTGCATATATATAAACAAGAACAACGCCTTAAGGATGGAGACGCCCATGTCTCTGTAAAAAAGAAATATTGTCTTATCTAATTACAATACTAAGAGTAACTGGTATACTGAGTACACCACGTGTACCGATTTGCAAACGTTCTATGTATCTCAACCTGTAATATATTGTTGCTTTTATCTGTATAGTATAGATACAAGTCTCCTATCATTCTCTTATAGAATGGCTTTATGCATATATATTATTGATGTAATGTATTTTTATGTAGATGAGACTGTAATATACAATAAATATATCCATCCTCTATTTCTTAATACCTTCAAATTGCACTTATGTTTGTCCTTCTATATTATTTCTTAGATAAGATTGCATAACACAATCATGGCAACAAGAAGATTTGTTGTAAAATGTTAACCGAAGGGATTGTAACCATTGTGTTGACTGATAAAAGAGTAAAAGACTTCTGAATGATTCACTGTAAAGAAAATAAGTAAAACCATAATCGTGATCCTGTAAAGAAAATAGTAAAATCAAAAGCGTGATCCTTTAAAGAAAAATCAAAATCGTGATCCTGTAAAGAAAATAAGTAAAATCAAAATCGTGATCCTGTAAAGAAAACAAGTAAAATCAAAATCGTGATTCTGTAAAGAAAATAAGTAAAATCAAAATCGTGATCCTGTAAAGAAAAATCAAAATTGTGATCCTGTAAAGAAAATAAGTAAAATCAAAATCGTGATCCTGTAAAGAAAATAAGTAAAATCAAAACCGTGATCCTGTAAAGAAAATAAGTAAAATCAAAATCGTGATCCGTTAATGGAACAGGCTCCGCCAGCGATCCGTTGCAAGCATTACTTGATTATTTGAATTTATCACAAATCAAACGCACTAAAACCACAAAAAAACTGTTTGACAGTATTTCTAAGGAATTTTTATGGTGTTCATTAGAAAAAAAATTGTTCTGGTAAGTTTTATGCCTATTTGTGGTGTTTGGAAATTTCGAAGTACTTTAACAATTAAAATCGTATTAAAATGATACAATATGATTTATTGGAGTTCAATTCAACATAATTTCTAAATTTCTACTTTCGGCAATGGTATCTCTGTCTGTGAAATAACTTCAAATTCCTTCTCTCAAAAATTCCTCTAAGAAATCATAACCGCGTAAATGTCAACTTATTTGTTATCTAAAGTATAGTCATAATTCTTTTGCTGATAATTAACTGTTTGTTTTTTGTTTTATTTTCGACCATCGATACACTTTATAGCCGTAGCATAAGCCTTTTCCCACGTGGTTAGTGTTAAGTCTGAATAGGACATATACAAAGTCTGATTTACATTTGTCTGATCAGGAAGATATGACGTTTTCGTGAATAGCCATTTCATATTAAAATACTAACCCATTGGATTATATGAAGATTTGCGAATTTACTGTATTGAAATTTTATTATTGAAAGATATGATTGGATACGGATTGTTAAAACAAAAGTATATCCTCATGGTTTGTATTTCAATTTATTTCAAGTTATACGTTAGTGCATAGCTATGGAAATATTATTTGATCATTTCAGAATAGTTTGAATGGTTATATTGAAGGCTTCATACACTGAAAAAAACTATACTAAATATTTCTAATTATACGTTTAATTGTCAAGGATTTAGATTATTAAAACTTAAATATCTAATATATACGATGCATTGAATATTAAACACTAGTTCGATTCGTAAGAGATTTTGCAAGTTTTTCTTTCTTTCTTTGCCCAAATACGAATTCTAAACGTACAAAAGCAAAATAACTCTTTATATTATATGAGTAAAGTATGTGCATTTAAATTGATAGCTGTTATTGTTAATTAGCTAACGTGTAAGTTTTACAATAAAACTGAAAATGTTACATTTGCCTTGCAAAAGTATGACATAAACCGTAGCTGAAAACAGCTGTGGAAAATATTAATTGTCAACGTTGAAAGCTGAAGTTGCTTATATTTTTTCCAATCTGTCTAAAGGTTCGACATTTAGAAAAGACAAGTTTTCAAATATTTCATTATTTTTTAATAATCATAAATTGAAATCAATGTCCGATGAAAGATCGTTTTTGAACGAAGGACATGCTTTCAATTTTAATGGCAAGAACTCAATGCAAAAATATTTAACAATAAAACTTATCAAACTTGTGTTCCCTTGAACGGATTCAGATACCATCAATAATATGGGATAAGCAGTCAGGACAATTCCATTAATAGAATACCTTATGAGAGCATATCTATAAATAGACAATCCCAACGACACGTGCTGTATAACTTCATACAAATCTCTACTGTGAAGATTATCAAACTTCGGGTTTCGGCTCCAGAACGGATTCCGTTATATTGACTTTTATAATAAACATATCAAAAGGCCATACTTCTTTGAAAATTCTTCATATAGCACCTGAAAGATATTGCCAACTTAGATTGAACGTTACTATTCCGATGGAATTTAGATTTATTCATGCCAACAGAAAAGCGAAATCGTTATTACGGTTTAGTGTAATTAAGAATCTTAAAGCATTTTAACTTCAAACTACATCTTGTACTATTTAATGCTGTTAAATGTATAAATGATATATTTCATATTCATTTACATCTTTTTAAATACATTTAAAACAATTGACATATTAAAATATATTAACAATATGTACAATTACTGTATGACTTTTAATAAGATGGCTAAATTACCATTTATTATGATTTTAGAAATCCCCTAAAATTACGGCAGCCCCCTAGCCTTTTAACGTTCAAGTGAAAATGCATGTTTGAATAAAAGAATCACAATCGTAAGTTTAAAATGTTTGATAAAGAAAACACTCAAGATTTTCTTTTTCTCCAAAATAAAGATGAAAATTAGGAAAGCTTAGGGAAAGTGTAGAGTTGTTTATTACAGATTTTATCAATGTTATTGCCTGTAAAACAAAAACTATGAGAATAGAGTATTACCACAGTAACATTATACAGTAAGATATAATCAATTTTATCATTGATTCGTATTTTTTTCGTGGATTGTTGTGAATTTCAGTTAGCCGGATCCAGATTTAGTTTTCAGGTTTTCAGCGAAAATGGCTTTTAACAATGCTCTTTATTGTTAATCAAACTTGTATAACCACTAAAAATAATGAATTACGTTATTTTAATGGCCGATTCCTTAATCAATAGCCGATTACAGTCATAAACAAAACCCCAAACATTATATTCTTTCTGCATGAAGTGCACAAGTTTATGTTTACGTTTGCAATTTATTGGAAGATTAATGGATTGATTGAAAAATATGTTTTATTTAAGTTCAAACATTATTAAACCCATGACAAGCGAAGGATTTTCAAAAATAGCCTTTTCATTTTCATGCGATTTTATATCTTTAAAGAAAAATAATCCTCTTATTCGAAAAGTGGTACAACATTAATAGAAATTCGAAGTTCCGCCTACTATGGATCACCAACATTCGAGGAGGCGACTGTCAAAATGTAATGACTGTTCACATCAAAAAGAACTATGTCTAGCAAAAGAAGACATTTAAAGCAAACTGTTTCCTTTCATCTTTTAGTACTTTTATATTCATTTTACTTTTTTGCACTATATTTTGTATTTGGAGGTTTTAAAATTGTCCGGTACCACAATACTGAGAAGTTCACTTAAGTCATTTGTTTGAAAAAAATGTTTGGTAAATTACTCAAATTTTCCTAGTTTTCCTCACTCCTGCGTTCACCAAATCTTACAGTTGCGATAAAGTTCAATCATTCATTTCATCAAAATATTGAAGACACATTTCCACCGTAATGATCTTATACACCCGATCGAACACCCCGTGTTCATACACCCGAAGAATACTTTTGCAGATAATTCTACCAAACGAAATCGAAAACTATCTATGAAAAAGAAGGTGCGTTTTGAAAGGATTATGTAACCCAAGTTACTTGTCAGTACAATGAGGAACATTAGCTTGTTACTTCCCTTGAAAAGATGTATGATAAAGCGCAAGGATAACCAAATATTACATTGGTCCCTGTCAGTTGGATTCCTCTGACTTTTTCATTATATCCTTTATCCAAGATGTTGCGGTTGGTCAAAAAATATATGCTTTTTATATGTAGGTTTCTAAATAAAAATGATATATCAAACCTACATTTAGCAGAGGGCCACTAAAAGAAAACCTGTCCTTGATCATTTTCCTATCCAATGAAATTTAATATAGATATTGCTTTTGAAAATTACAAACAAGTCAACGATAAAAACAGAGGAAGGACCAATCTACTTCTTGGACATAATCACGGGAAGTAACTGACTAATGTTCCCCATTGAACGAGTCGTCTTAACTAAAAGTCATAACAAAAGCCAATAAACGACCTAGCTATACATAAATTTTAATGTAACCATTAAATGTAAAAAAAAGTCTTGTAAATATTTCGAAATGGTTTCGGAAAATCTCAAAATGCACTGAATCAACACGTTCAAGAGTGTTGCTTGTCATAAATTTAGATCCGTTGTTATCAATTTATTACTCGTTGAATAGTGTAAATGTTTACGCCGACTGTGTAAATCATAGTCGATAGCAGTATAAAAAACGAAATATCCCCGTTAAAATCCATAAATGCATAGACATCAGAAGCTAGAAAAAAAATACGTATTATCAATAAACATGCTTTGTAGTATACATGTTACATCTAATGTCAAAAAATCTTAAACTGAAATAAGAACTGTTACAACAAATTCATGTAAATTAGATAGATCTTCACCAGACTTGGTCTTTGTCATTTTTAAATACACATTTCGGAAAGGTATACACATTGTTCTGTCCCATTAAGATTTATAAATCTTTAATAAAGGAAACATTGAAATATAACAAGATATCATTTTAGTAATTTCAAAGTGATCGATTTCAAATATATTTCAACTAGTACTAGTATGAGCAGGCGAAACAGGTGAAATTTGGTTATAATAATACAAAAAAAATGAAAGTAAGAATGGATTTACATGAAAAATACAAGTCACTTTCAAACTTAAAAACCAGATTTTACATTAACAAAGTTAACTTTTTTTTAGCCAGATGAAACAGAACATTTAGTAAACTAATTAATTTAAACTAAAAAAAACTTTCCTTTATTCAGCATTATAAATGAATGTTTAATGAGCGAAACATGCTCTGATTATTTTCTTTCATTCAGGCATTGGTCGGTATGATCATTTTAGTTTTCGTTTTGGTAAACCACAATGCGGAGATTACTAAGACAGCAGACGGATGGCACATCGGTAGTGGCCTGAAGAAGCCGCCCATACAACATGCTATAGACAGTGTGTGGAACAATTACATTCTTACGGGAAAAATAACTTATACAAGTGGTCGTCACTTGACAGAAGAAAATCTTGAAATTATTAAAGTTCATAGTGTAAACCAATGCAAAAGTCGTAGATATCTTGTGTACACATGTGATCATTCAAGTTTATGTGGTGGCTGGGGTGACCGTCAGAAAGGCCTTGTATCATCCTTTCTATTGGCATTACTGACAAATAGGACTTTCATCATAAATGTGACACATCCTTGCAAACTAGAAAACTTTCTGCTGTCCAATGTTTACAATTGGTCACAATGTGGAAATTATCTTAGAACTCTTCCAAAGCAGAACTTCGTTGCGTTCAATTATGTGGTAGGTAATAGACAATTTTTGAAGCAAATTCAGAGCGTTGATTTTGATAGGAATTGGACATCACAAGTTGTAATTTTGCGATTTAATGCATATGTTATTGACCATATAAGACAACACAAGCAAACTGAAACACGGTTGAATTGGTTACTGAATACTTCGAACGAAGAAGCTATTCACAGAGTACTGCACACTTTATTGAAACCAAATCAAAAAATCTTGGATGATGCTTTGAAACTGAAAACGGACAGAATACATGACAAACATTTAGTATGTAGCCATATTCGCAAAGGGAAGAATCCCAGTATTCCAGAAGATAACAAACTTCCTAGAGGAAGTCCAAATGAAACTTTGATATTTAACTTTTTGAAAAGATATAGTGATGACAGAAAATATGCAATTTATATTGCAACTGATTCGGACGAAGTACGAAGACTTGCTGAAGCAAATATCAAATCATATATCAACATGAATCGCAAAATTGTCCATGTTGACCGTCTAGGAAATCTGAAAAAGTCTAAGGAAGAAGCGTGTGAAGGATTTTATACTGTTCTTTTTGAACAGTTTATTCTATCGCTCTGTGACACACTGATCTTAACTCGAAGCAATTTCGGTGGAATTGCAGCATATATACGTGGCATTTCCGATAACCTCTTTTTGTATAACCAGAAAACTGATGAAATACTTCAGTCAAACATAACATTTATGCAAAATATATTCAAATTCATTTAAATTTGGACATGTTTCTCTTGTACTTATTCTGTTTCCCCTATAGCTCCATGTTACTGTTTTACATTGAAAACTATAAGATGACATTTCTTCGGAATGTGTGTGTTAATGTGGACTTGTTTTACTGTATTTTATTTGAAGTTCACAATTTTACTATTTATCGAAACTGAACAATCAATAATATGTTACATATGAATATATAGATAGTTGTAACATTTTCCTATATATTTTCATATAGCACATTATTTAAGAAATAATAAATTCCCAACAGTGGCTTATGGTAGAATAACCCGTGTTTTGAGTTCTTATGCGTAGGAATATATCATGAAGGTCGTAGGGAACCTGTTATTTCGGTTCTTACACGACATACAAGTATCAACAGTGTTAGAAAAAATGGTAACTACTTTTTACGACCGTGTTACGCACCTGGATTGGATGACGTCATTGCACGCGCGTGGGTTATTGTACAATAACTCAAGATTGATTTTGATCTACATGTGTGTAGGTTATTTGTTGGTCGTGTTAGAATTTAAAATATAAAAAGAGAAGAAAAAAACATGAAAGTATGTTTCTTGCTTTGGTGTTGGCAAGTGTCGGACTGAACAAATAAGGGGATGTAAGAAATCATACATGTGCTTAAGTTATTACTGACCATTATTTGTAAAATTACGCATCACGTGATTGCATTAAATTGCATATTGTAGAGCACCGAGTTTTTTTTTTAAGGTATCAAGGTTTTTATTGCAAGGTTCAGTAGATATACATGAGCTTGGAGGCATCTCCGGTTCATCTGGGTTCCATCCCCAAAGCAATATGATCATCGAAGTTTAAAGGTCACACGTAAAAACTTACATTTACACATAGTTGTGCGGTAAAATCACAAAGTTTCTCTACTGCAGAAATCAGCTAAACAACGATTTGGTATTTTTCAAATTTTTATCAACAATATTAAATACACTTTCTTTCAAATTTAGGAAACCCTTAGCAATCTTATTGTAAACTTCAAAAATATATATGGTCTCAAGATAAAATTCTATTTATCTTACTACATTATCTCATTTCTTAAAGGTATCAAAATAGAAATAAAATGTTTTTAACGAGTGAATTCTATTACGGAGTAGGGGTTATTGACATTGTAACTAGGAAATAGTACTCTTTTATTTTATCTTAACTAATGAAATACTGTATTCTATCAGTTAAATATATTCATTTATTTTATGCTAACTAATGAAATACTGTATTCTATCAGTTAAATACTTTCATATCTCATCGCTCACACTGTGAAAATATGAAATCTATATTTTCACACTGTGAGAGATATAGCCCTGCCCTCCTCATATATTGTGTATGAATTTTAAATTATTTGCTTAAAGGTGGATAATCAGATTTTGGCCATGTAACGGATTTGTTCGAAACTTTAGCATCTGATCATTTACACTCATTTATGTTCACTTAACACTTAATACAAATTAGATTTTCACTGGAGGTATTTTTAAAATTTCATTTTCCTGTCCTGGTTGCCCAACCAAGATAGAGTTATTTTATCATAAGTATAAATTTGATAAACATACTTTGCCTAAGGAAATGTATAAATATTAGACATATTGTAATATATTCGTAAAATATTTGCATTAAAAATTATGTATTTAGATTGAATTCATTAGAAACGCAAGTTTGAAAAATTATTATTACCTCCCTTTGCCTATCTTGGTTGCGCAACCAAGATAGATTGGAAATAAATTAATTTCAGAAGCTACACACAGCTTTTAAACTTGCATTTTGGTTCAGATTGTTCAATAGTTGATATGTCTATCAAATGCAAATGTAAAACTAGACATTGTATCGAAATGAAAAGAAATACCCAGCTTTTTATATACTTTCATATTAAAGGGGAGTAATTACAAAATTTTATAAAAATAATAAAATATACATTTCAAACAGGAATCTAACTCTATGTAATCGGTCTTTTTGTTCCTTAAATAATTCTCTACCAGAATATACAAAAAGTAAAAAATGTCATTAAATGTTGTTTAAATGTGATTGACCACCTTTAAAACAGGATGAAAATTATAGTCGCACTTTGTTCTTTATAGTATATTTCTCGATTTAAATTATTTTACTTAAAGAGAATTTCATACCGTTATGCAGCAAAATATAAAACAAAATGGAACTTTATGTTGCATGCGTCTTTATAACGTCACAGCACGTCTGACGTCATGTCTGTTTACGCGCGTCTGTTTCCCGCGCTGAGATTAAAACAGTTGCAAAATGCATTTCTCAACGTAATTGAGCATAAAATAAAAAGAAAATTTGTTTGTTTTTCGTGAATATGGAATATATCTCACCTCGAAGTGAAAAAAATTTCACATTTTCACTCGCGCTACGCGCTCGTGAAAATATTTGAAATTTTCTCACTTCTCAGTGAGATATATTCCATATTCACTCAAAACAAACAAATATCCTCTATATCTCATCACTCTCACTGTGAAAAATACGAGATATAGCTCCGCCCCCGCATACATTGTGTATGAATTTTTAATTATTTGCTTAAAACAGGGTGAAAATTGTGGTCACACTTTGCTCTTTATAGTATATTTCTCGATTCAAATTATTTTACTTAATGAGAATTTCATAACGTTATGCAGCACAAAATAAAATAAAATGGAACTTTATGCTGTGTGCGTCTTTATAACGTCATAGCGCGTCTGACGTCATGTTTGTTTACGCGCGCTGAGATTAAAAATTGTTGCTAAATGCACATTTCAACGTAATTGAGCATAAAATAAAAAGAAAATTTGTTTGTTTTTCGTGAATATGGAATATATCTCACCTAGAAGTGAGAAAATGTTCACAAATATTTGAAATTTTCTCACTTCAAAGTGAGATATATTCAATATTCACGAAAAACAAACAAATATCCTCTATCTATTCTTGCATACTAGACGGGGATTTCCGGTATTATCACCGTTGCTAGAAAACTCAGTTTTACACCCCGGGATGTAAGATGACTCTCGAAATGTTAATGATGTATTACAAACTAAATATATGTAGAAGATATTGTAGTTATTTATAATTTATTTTTTAAAACGGGATAAAACGGGATGAAATACCTAAGTACATGTAGTTTATCTTTGTCCCTTATTGTATATTTCTCGATTCAATAATAACGTGTTTATTAAAGAAACATAACGTTTCGCTGCAAGTAATAGAACAAATATAGTCATAAAAACAAGTATATCTACTTGCAGTAATGTGTACAATGTCCATCTTTATAGTGCTGCCTCACTGGAATTTTGCGCGGTAAACATGGGGTATGATACCCCACCCAGTCATACTATACTGACATCGAGCTGACCAGTCCTAGCATTAGCCCTTAATGCTGAGCGCGAAGTGAGGATGCTACTAGTACCATTTTTATGGGGTTTTTTTATGACGCAGCCGGGGATCAAATCTACGACCTCCCGCACTCGACGCGAGCGCTATGCCACTAGGTTGCCGATGTTATGTAATTTAACACTCTCTTTTATGTGGAGTACGAAGACGACGTGATTTGTGGTATCAAATATGATTTAAGAAACTCTCTTTTATTGCAGTAGAGCTATTTACATAAATACAAGTATCGTTTACAATCCAAATGTTCACTTTTTGACCTTTCTCAGTTAAAAGAGTATGTTGTAAAAATTTGAGACTTTTTTTTTATTGCTTTAACCTACCCTTACCTATTATCTTTCATATACGTTTGGTAAAATTGTATCATAAGCATATATTCCAAGTTTCTTTCAAAGATAATTTCATTAGTTTGGCTGATAAGATCACTTTTATCAAACAGATTCATCACAGGTTAATGATCACAAATATTTGTCAAAAGTCACAGTAAATGGTATACAAGATTCATAAAGAAATGGTTAAATTTCTTACTAAAGAGATATACATTATTTTTTATATAAAATGTTACCATTTATATAGTGAACAATATTTTTGATTTATTGAAACACAATTCAGATATGTTGAGATTTATTATACCTGACTGATTTTCATATATTTTCCCATTCTATGGTACTCATGTAATGAGAAATATCGTGTATAAAGTTCATGCCTTAAAATGCTTACACTGGGCTACAATTTATTTCCTTTAGCATAGTCATACACAATGAATCAAAGTAACAATTGTAAACGAATATAATATGATAAGGGAGGTAGTTCAGAAATATTCACGATTTCTTCATACTTTTTTGTGCTATACACTCCCGATTATTGCCAAATGTATTGCATAAATTAGAAAAAAAGGTATTTGTTAACTAAAGGTGTCTAATTCCTTAATTTGATATTTGAAAAATAACATTTTATTACACTTAATTTATTAAAACACTAAATGTATAAGTTTATGCGTTTAAAACAGTATTGCTGGTTAGATTTATTAGGTTAAAATCTTATACAGTTGTAAAGGCGTATGTATAACTAGCAATAGACGAATTGTTATCACATGATTGTTTTAACAACTTGTTTTTAATCTAGCCAAGTGAAAAACATTTATGATAATACTGTAAATATTCACTGAAAACCGACGCAAGCCCTTCATATATTTTCTAGATATACTATTACAAGGAAGATCCGAAATGTTGGTATATATAAAAAGCGAACATGAACACGTTCAACTGTAACCTTCTGTTCTGGTGGTAGTACGCTGTACTTTGCATATTTAAATAAAGTAATTGTACGAGGTTACATCACTTCTTATTAAGTGCTATTAACAATCATATGAAATTGGTGGTCCAGTGCCATCACACCGAGGCACACCGAGGCAGCTGCTTAGATGTTTTGTTTTAAAGCAAATTTTTATTTTTTGTTGTTTTTTTTTTTTTTTTTTTTTTTTGGTTCTTTCTATAATATTTACAATGTCTGATTTCGCTCCTGACAAAACAGATACATTTTGTACAAATATCTAACCTGATTTGTCTTCTGTTTTTGTCTGTTTTTATATAAGTGCGATAGAGATATACTAGGTCTAGCAGATCTAGTCTATATATTCTTCTACAGTATTCAGTTGACGAAGCAATTTATTTTGTAAATTCTTTATTTAAATCCTCTTCGTGGATATTATTTTTGTTATATATAATAATTCTTTGTTTATATTAGGATTTCTGTGTACTGAAAATTTATTTTGATGTGTCCCTATAAAAAATGCCCAAATCGTATATATTTTGAAGGAAAATATACCTAGACTTCATTTTTATATTGACTTACGAAAGAGACTGTGGGTTTTGTTTCTTGTGTGGTGGCAGAGTCAATGGTAACTCCTTAACATAGTTTCACATTTCCCTCAAAGCATTTCTCATATAAGAATTAAAATTTTGTATTGTTGCTTGTAAATCACATAACGTTTACTAAATATTCTATGTCTAAACTGGCTAAAAAAACAAACAAAAACACTACCACTTTCTTGTAAGACTCAACAATTTCTGAGCCCTCTACCTATTCTCCGATTTATCAGTCTAGTATAGTCAACATGTCAATCTGAATTGCTCGGATTTATTTGTCTGAAATAACTTGAAATGCATAGTTTTGCCTTATTGTCTGTAAGAGGGTCCCGAACCTTACCTCTTTTTGCGCATGCGTACCATTTAACCAGATTTTCTCAGATATGTTTTGTCAGAGGCGGCTTAAATTTTATCCTGTTTATTTTCAAAATTTCCGGTGGAGGAACCCAAATCCCCTTCCCTATTAGTACTCAAGTTATGCATTCGGGTAATGGCACCATTTTTACCTGATTCTCTCAGATTGTTTGATAGAATATGTCTTAAGATGTATAAATTTATCTTTTATTAATCCAAAATATCTTTTGAAGGACCTTGAAAACCCATTTTACATGTATTCAAATTATGCAGGCGACTAGTGAATACTTTTTTACCTTATTTGCTTAGCTTTTTTCGAAGATGGCTTAAAATGCACAGCTTCGTCTTGTATAATTTAACAATTTCTTAGGAAGGGCCACGAACCAAACTTTCTGCGTCCACTCCAATTATGCAGGCAAGTAGTGTGTCTGTTTCACTCTGATATGCCCAGATATTCGTCTGAAATCGCTTAAAATGCATGCAGAGCTTTGTATGGTATTATGTCAACAACTTTCAAGGAGATTCGCCCTCGATCTCAACTTGTACTCCAATATTGCAGGCGAGTTGTGGGTGTGTACCTTTAAAAACTGTTACGTTCAGATCTTTTATAATTGAAATAATTGTACCATTTTGTCTTTGCAGAGTTTCAAATTTTTTTCCGGGTATGATCAAACAAAATAGAAAAAGTAGAAACTTCACAGGTCGCTCAACACGACAAAAACGAAAATGTTGCAGGCTCGGTTTGATTGAGCTTGTTCATGGACGGTAGTGGAAATGCATGCTACCGTCCACGCCCTCTAGCCCCGGGTTGAGCAGAACTCAACATTTACGCATGCTAAAAGTACAAAAAGCAATTAAGAGACATCCGCAGATGTATTCAAACGGCGGTGAACATGGAACCTTCAATGATACAGGGGTTGTGGCGTTAAATTCCATAAAAAGCGGCGTTTGGTCCCCAGATAAAGTCCAGTTACAAGATTTACTACAACATTTATTCTTATTTCATGTTTAATCAGATAAATACAAACAAAATAAAAACGATACGCTAACTGTTATACCACATATACTTTGGGCTCTGACAATTATATTCCAATGGATTTACAGTAGTGCATCTGATTCGCATTTTAAGCTATGTTATTACAGGTATAATTCACGATGTTCCGTTTGGACAATTTAGACGCATGGGACTACGCATTTCTAACCGGAAGGCGATGGTACCATGGTGAAACCGCGATGGTACGATGGTGAAACCACGATGTTCATCGTGATGTTAATTCGGCTTTAGAAACTTCATTTATCATATTATAAGACATGTCCAGTAGGGATGAATTTGTTACATACATATATCTATTAACATTTATTTATTACCTTTAAATTATTGTGCTGAATTTAGAAAAAAATCATGATTTTCATTTAAAAATAAGTTTATCTCAGACTGAAAAAAAATGTTATAGCCAAGATTATAGCAAAGATTTTATTACACATTAAACGACCCTTGTGTAACAGGGGAACTTGTTACGAATAATATTTCACACTTTGACATTTATGACTTTATGACTGATGGGATTTCCTGGAGCCTTCATACGCATTTGCTTACCCTTCTCAAGTATTTACTTTGGTGTATTTTATTTTATTTGAACAAGAGTCATAATTTTCGGCAGTTAGGCAAGATTTACGTTATTAAGTCTTTTGACTGCAATTAAGACATTTACGGTTACACAAATACTTCGTAAGGCAAAATGGAAAGGTATCCCCTCGAATCCGTACTTTATAAGACCCAGGAGCTAGTTAATATTTTACTTTGTTTTTGTAGTTGTTGTTGTTCCATTGTTATATTTGTTCTTTTTCATTACTCGTTAATGACAGTATGTTAAGAACGTGGGTAATGCATGAGCAATAAAATCCTGTTTATTTGGCATAACAATCAAAGATCATTCTGCTGTCTTCATCATTTATGAACATGAAACGCTTGCTCAACACGTAAAAGACCGTCATGACGTCACTACTTTGTTCCCACAGCACACTGGTTTGACTTGGTTGGACTTCATTTAAATAGTGAGTTGTACTATTTTTTCACATGCTGAACTGTGGACTGTTTGAGTAAAAATACGAATACCAAACGCAGATAAAAGGTTATTTTCTGTCAGCTTTCGCTACACTTAAACCTGGTAAGGAATGGGTAATCGGTAATCTCATTTTTCCAATAGTATGACTTTGTAATACATCCATTAAACTGTGGTAAAAATCGAGTCAGCTTTATCATAGTGCGGTAGTTTGCTTCGAACCAAAACAAAACTTGAGTGGTGTTATCTATTTTAATTTTGTGTGACGTTTATGCATTTTAATTTGATTGTGTCTGATGCATAGAAGTACAGAATTTCAAGTTACAATTTCATCAGATGGAGTACAAATATATTTTTGCATTTCTTAGATTGAAAATTAACCACGAAAATGGACGGATTTAAAAGGATCCTGCTGGTTAGTATTTTGTTGTTTTATCACGTGATTTGATGTACTTTTAATTTTTTGTTACATTTTACGATAGTAAGGAAAATAACGTAAGGATCCTCTTCAAAATTTATATGTACGCAGTTTGTTCCCTCCATTTC
Organism: Mercenaria mercenaria; assembly: GCF_021730395.1. NCBI lineage: Eukaryota > Metazoa > Mollusca > Bivalvia > Venerida > Veneridae > Mercenaria > Mercenaria mercenaria. The sequence continues at coordinate 610,241 of NC_069374.1, read as the reverse complement.
TACTGGGTCCGATGGGATTATCAACTAAATGTTTCCAAGATGTAACATAAACTCCAATGTTTTTTATCAATAAACAAAGCCTTTGAAGATCAGTACTATTACCTATATCAGCACATCCTAACTTATCAAAGGACTGCAAAACTCTGTTATTCCAGTTTTTACATCTAGAACCGTTTTTCGTCATACAATACATAAAAATTCTATAATTGATTCTAGTTAAAGACACTAATCATGTAACTTATAAATATGTTTGTTTTTCACTCAACGATATTCCTTATGGAAAGCACACATATTAGAAAGGTACTTTGCAACCGAAATACGAAGTTGTACTTACACACTAGAGTCTGTAACATCTCAGTTTGGACCACAACTTTGGGCTGGTATGAAATAATGGAACCGATTCAAAGGATATGAAGCATTGTATTTTTTAATTATTGCGGTCACCCATGTAATTTTCAAGGATTTTTGCAATAATCGTCTGGATTTCTCCTGGGATTGAATTTTATTTTCTCTACGGAAATTCAGTGAGATTTACGGGTTGTTTAACGTGACTGTATTGTTCTGGGACATTTTACACTTTTTAACACCTTTTTTATTTTTGTTGATACAACAAACAAAGAATTCGAAAAATAGAGATAAAAACAGAACTTGTTTTACTATTTAAATGGCATTATGAACCTTTAATATGACTGGTCATAGTTTAGAATTTTGAACTAATGTAATACTACTATATTTTCATTTTAAAAGTTAAATTAGAATTTACACGTTTATATTTTTGTTAGACAATATGAAATTGCATTTAAACCGCATTGATGGATTTCTGCAAATATAGTTAGACAATTATTAGCTCTTAAGTAGAATTATAATAGGAGAATTGGATATGTTAAGTTATAATAACACCTCTAATTTAAGAAATACATCAGCTGGAGAAAAAATATATGAATGATAATCAAATCATATGTTCAAACATTTGATAAATACCTCAGAATATGCAATTCTTATAAAATAAACTACAATTGAAAATCGAAGAACAACTTCAAACATAGACAAAATAGTGTCGACATGTTCCCTATTAACTCGTACTTATGTCTGAAAATTAAGTATAATGTTGCATTGAAGAATATTTTGAATCCTTTGAATTTAAAAAAAAAATGCAAGGACACTAGAGCATTGCTCCGTGTTAACGACCTTACAATGACAGAAATACTAATAACACGAGATATGATAAAATTTGTTAAGTTTAATGGAATTTAATCTCAGTATTGTATTTTTTATTTAAGTTATAATGAATTCTCAGTTAATGCAGGATCAATCAAAGAGCAGGGTTTGTACTGAAGTTCACATGATTAACCTAACAGATACAAGTAAACCTAAAAAAACACAATGTAAACAGAAGTACGGTGGACCCCACCTTGGAACGGTCAGTAGTAAAAACACCATTTCGGAGTTTAAATATTGCAATCGCCCTATTATTTAAGAAATAATGCATGGACAAAATCTTGTTTTTAATATATGGAAAGAGGTTACACGTCCGCTGAAAGTTTCACGAAAGCGTAGCCCGAGCGAATGATTCTGCCAACGTATAATCGTGTTTAGTGCATCAATTTAGCAGCAGAAATAAAGTAGCCCTTTCTTGACGCAGTCAAAACATTGACGTCATCGCACATTAATGGTACGCCATTTAAGACGATGCGTATTTTAACAAATACAATTTATTATTATATAAGAATATTATGTTTTGATGAAATACAGTCACACCTGCACTAAAGTCTGTTGTAGAACAAATGTTTCTACAATTATTCATAATTTAAGAGGGCGCCGTATCCTACATGACGCACATTGCCAAGAGACCACTCATTACAAAAGCCTTTCTTTACATGTAAGTGTTGTTTTTACAGGCAGATTCGACTGTAACCTAGTGGTATATTAAAAGAAGTTAACATTAAAATGCTCTGCTTAGGTATAGATAATGACTTAACTCTGTATCTTTCTAAATTCAGGGTTTGTTGTGTGTGTCCATTGGCGTCTTTTTACTAATGTATAGACAATCATACACATTCAGATCAATACAGGTAAGCAGTGTTTACATTCCTGTACATCAGAATATGGGTGCTTTAAAGAATGCAATTTTTATGGTTGGATGCGGTTCTGTATTGCGTATTACTCAATTTTAATTTTGTCTACAGTTAAGTGGAACATATTTGGTACGGATCGTTAGTTTTATGAAGGTCTTGAAGTAGCTACTTCCTATTAAATGAAAAATATAGGAGATATCGAAGCTTTAAGATGCAGTATGAGTTTGCCGTAGAAGTTAGCAAAACAATAAGTAGCCCGGAAATTATGTAAGTGTTGTTGTAACACATATTCTGTGCTTTTTTATCCGTAAATATCCAGTTTCAAAAATCAGTGGTTTAGAAAACTCCTTTGAGAAAACTAATAAAGATATATTTTTCACAATAATTTAAAATTGGAAAACAATGATCTACAGCCAGAATCTATAAATATGAGTGAGGTAAAAAGCATAGCACATCAGACCAGACCATATTTTGCTTTTAAATGAAATCTTATATTTCCTTGTAAATAACTAACAAATATATCTTACCTCATAAAGCTGCTCGGTACACTTTTTCCCATGTCGCGAAATTCAAAATGATAGGTTTAGGCAAAATTTGCGGTAATATTCACATTTCATGTATATATAAAATGAAAAATTACAACTTAAATGGTGATCTGAACTGAAACATTATAATTGAACAATCCTACACATAACACGAGCTAGTACAGAGTGTTTCTGTATGACATAAAAGAGACTCTTCTTCGACATTTAAAATTAAAATGTAAAAGACAGTATATTTTGCCAACCTATTATCAGTTTTAACATTAAGTGATGTAAACACACAAACGCGTCTAAAGAACCATAGCTACGAGTTTGAGATAGTTTTTAATATTTTTAAAACATTTTGAACAATTCAAAGTTATAAAAACTATGATTGCATTATAATTAAAAACTTTTTTGCAACTTGTTAAACCATACTATTATGTCTGAATTTTAGATGGAAGTGAAGATGATGGGAAACACAACTTTAAACGAACAGAAGTTTCACATCACTGAAAACACATCTTCAAGCAATCGAACGTTTCAAATTCTCTGGTATAATCCCCCTGCTTTTATACGACTTTATCGCAAAGACGTCATGTATTGTGGATTTGCCAAATGCGAGTACCGTAATTGCAATATGACCTTTAACAAACTAGAAGCAAATAATAGCCAAGCAGTTATATTTGATGGTCAAAACATGCCGAGAAAACTTGATTTTACTCGTGCAGATGGTCAAGTTTGGATTTTTGCCGCTAATGAATCTCCTTTTTCATACGGCGCAAATGGTAATTGGTGGTATAGAAATAAAGAATACTTATTTAACTGGACAATGACCTACAACAAGGATAACACAGACATATTTCTGCCTTATGGAGAAATACTAAAACACAAGCGTGAGATGAGAAAGGACTTTAAATCCATTGCTAAAAATAAAAATAGAACACTATTAATGATAGCATCACACTGCCATACGCATTCGAAACGACAAGAATACGTTAACATTTTACGGAAGTATGTTGATATAGAGGTTTTGGGACATTGCGGTGAAAAGTGGACCTGTGGAGCGCGCTATAAACATGACGAAAACTGTTTTCAGCTTCTAAATACAACTTTCTGATTTTATCTAGCATTTGAGAATGCTTTGTGCCATCAATATTTCACAGAAAAGTTTTACGAAAACTTCAATTATGATTTAATTATGTTGACACGTGGTGGTAGCCCTGGAGAAGCAAAGCAACTTTTTCCTGTAGGAACACACATAGCAACAGATGACTTTAAGACTGTCAAGGATCTTGGAAACTTCTTAAAGAACCTTAGTATAGATGAATATGCTGATCTTCTACAGAAAAAGAGTCAGTACTATTCTCCAGGGTATTTGAAGGTCTATCAAAGAGCAATGTGTAATATATGTGAAAGAATGAATTTCATGAACAAATATAGAAACACTATAAAAGATATTCAAAAGTGGGCATTTGGAACTCGCCCTTGCCTGCAATCGAAAGATGTTACAGATATTAAGTGATTATTATGTACCTTTTTTGAAGATTATTTGTAGGTTATTATATTTTTTTCAAGAAATATGCGCGACTTCTTACGCGGAAATATTGCGCGAATTTAGGAACTTAATATTATTCCGCGAATGAACGAATATATCGTCATTAAAAACTTTTAAACGCGACGACATGCATGATGTCACAAATGAGGTCTGTAATGCCTTTATTTGTAATATCTTCATGATTTCTTTTTTATTTTCAATACTTGAAGCTTCAAATCTTATTACTTATTACAAGTATGTATTGCTTAATGATGAGGACGTTTCGAAATAGCTGATTTTTATTCTTATCTAATACAGGAATATTTTAAACGCCTATCATATGCATAAAAACCATTTCATGTATATAGTTTTAAACACTGACATTGATTAATTGACGTTCTTCTTACATGTTGAACTACGACAAAAATGTATTCTTATTTGTTTTAAGTATTATTTCTATTGTCTGAGAACAGAAATTGACACAGTTTTTACAGAATAGACAGCTTGGAAATAGTACAATTTAAACTATGGATAAAGTCCTTTGAAATTCAGGTACGGTGTGTATATATGAGCCGTGCCATGAGAAAACCAACATAGTGGGTTTGCGACCAGCATGGATCCAGACCAGCCTGCGCATCCGCGCAGTCTGGTCAGGATCCATGCTGTTCGCTAATGGTATCTCCAATTCCAATAGGCTTAAAAAGCGAACAGCATGGATCCTGACCAGACTGCGCGGTCGCAAACCCACTATGATGGTTTTCTCATGGCACGGCTCATATATATATTCAATGTATCCTCGAGATCCAGTTAACTTTCAGAGAGAGAAAATTTAGCTTCTCTGGTCCCAACCAGTTAAAAAGACTAAAATGTCACTAATGATTAGTGAGACATGAAAACAGAGATTTGAGTATATATATGCAAATATTGAACCAGTACGAATGTGTAGTACAATTCGGGCTCGTATATAAAGCAGCACCGAAACTAATCTTATTGGGTTAGTGGACTTGCTGTGGCATGTGCGAGTTCGTTTGTACTGCTAGGCGCTTTGCCGTAATTGGTTTGGTATATTGTGGTGGTGATTTAGTTCGTATAAATTCTCTCTACTATATAATAATTTATAATGCGAACTTGTATCCTAGCGGATCTCACGTATGGGAAAGTCAACTGTTTTGAATATAATTATATCCCTTAATGCAAACTATCTCTATATATTCAATGTATCCTCGAGATCCAGTTCGTTTGTACTGCTAGGCGCTGTGCCGTAATTGGTCTGGTATATTGTGGTGGTGCTTTAATTCGTATAAATTCTCTCTACTATATATATATATATATATATATATATATTTAATTGTGCCTGTGTCAAGATTTGCGAACGTTGTCTGTGTTATACTTACGTTATTGTTTGACCTTTTCATGTACCAACGAAGAGTTTCTTTTTTATCTAATCTGAATTTTGTACCTCGTCCCGTATCAACATTTTTACTTACACATCTCACCTGAAATGGTTTGGTGGAAGTTGATGAAATTTTGCATGTATATTCCTTAGTTGGTTCTCAAAGAATTCCGTTCCATGCAGGATCTAGATAGTTTGAAGTTTTTGCCTATGAACTTATTTTATTTTATGTACAATGTTTAAATACGAATGCGGTTTTAGATGAGTGATTATCATGTAAATTAATGTCTGCACAATTTTACGTAATAGAAGGCAGTGCTTTAACTAATATTGTAAACGTTTTATTTGCATGTCTGTACATGTTACCGTCAGAAAATAAAGAGTCTGTTATTCTTATTATTCTTTATTTTTATTATTATTATTATTATTATTATTTTTATTATTATTATTATTTTCATTATTATTATTATTATTATTATTATTATTATTATTATTATTAAAGAGAACATACATATATAGCGGATGCTGCCTAAAGGTAGCCGGGGACAACATTTGGACCTTTTCCTTGAGGTTTTATTAGTGTGTTTTCTTAAAATTAGTATATATCGGCAAACTGTATAACTCTGTAGTTCATACAAACGTAAGAGTGCAACCTAGATCCGCAAAAATATCAGCCATTATTTCAGTATAAATGTTATCAAAGTAAAATATGCATTTTGATGATTTCTATATTTAAAACAAAGCGTAATGATAGAATGTTTGGTTGATTTCCTAATTATTTATAATTTTATCTCATCTGTCATTATAAAACAAAAACAAAAACAAAAGATTTGTGATACGAGCTTGGTATTCTCTTAGAATCTGCCGCAAAGTATAAGTACACATATGATAAAAAAAACTTCTGAGGTCAAAAAATTTATATAACATAATGATCCGCTCAAATTTTTGTGATACCCTTACTATCGTGGCAAGATTCTCATGATTACAATAAACCAATGCAAAATCTTTTTTGTTGTTGATAATGTTGTTGTTGTTGTTTTTGGGGTTTTTTTGCAACATATTTTGGAGATTAGGTTATCATTTACATGAATATGATACGTAATGAGCTTTGCATTCAACAAGTTTTGCATTCAATGTTTTACATTATAAATGTTACACACGCTGTCTTGTACATGCTAGTCTAATTCAACCAGTTTTACATACTTACGTTGCAAGGCTATAAACTCAACAAAACAACTTATTCGTCACTTGCAATTTATTTGTTAGGTTCAACTTCGCACCGACACAGTTATAGGTCATATGGCGACATCCCAGGTTTAATGAGAAAAACCCTATATGCTGCTCTGTGAGTAATTGCATCACGAGCGGACACCCGGGTAGAACTATCGATCTTCTGTAGGCCAGCTTCCTCACATGAACAATTCAACACCTGGAGTGAGGTTCGAACCCAAATCGATGAGGGGCAAGCGATTTGAAGACAGCGACAATACCCAAATGGCCACTGATATAGCAGATAAGCTGATTTGTTCAGTGAACAGGCACACCTTTCAAGAAATACATGTCAGAAACATCAAACAAGAGTGGCAGATTATCACACAATAAGCCCGTCATCGAATTTGGCCTGATTGGTGAAGATCGAATGAAAACTGTTTGTCTTAGAGAGCGGACAAAGCTATATTCACACATTTCGAGTAATTCAAGGGCCATAATCCAGATTTTGCTGGTTATCGAACTTGGCCGAGATGTTATGTCCACAAACATTGTCACCAAGTTTGGTGAAGATCGGACAAAAACTGACTTAGAGGACGGATAAGGCTATACAGATTTTGAATAATTCAAGGGCCATAACTAAAGAGCGCCTAGAGTGATTTTGCTGGTTATCGATCTTGGCCTATATTATGCCCATAAAAATGTCACCAAATTTGGTGAAGATTGGATGAAAACTGTTTGGCTTAGAGAGTGGACATGCTTTTGGACGCCGACCGCCCGTCAGCCGCCCAACCGCTACGGGTGTTCACATAATTTGCCCCGTTCTTTCAGAGAGGGGGGTATAAAAATGTTACAAAAAAATTCATTAAACTTGTGCAATTTAACGAACTATCGGTTTGACATTGCAACGTCCTTTTTATTCACTTGTCACGTAAAGACTCAAGATACCTCATAACTTTCCAGTATTCCACCATAAGCACACAACGGAACATTGTATTTATTTACAGTAACACGTTAGACTACCGACAAATATAGACAACATTTAAAAGGGATCGTTTGCGTCAGATATTATGATTTGGTCCAATACAACAGAATTGAGTCTTACTATCGCTGGAAGACTTGATAACAAAACACACTCGTCTGCTGTCACATCGAAGCTTTGACAAGCGATGCGACTACACTCGGAACCTAGAGTAAAATCGACTGGAACTGAAGACGAGAAAAAATGTCTTGTGCTAATGCAAAAATGAAAATGAAAAATAGCATTATTTCAAAATAAACACAGTTGATATCAAATCAACACAGTTGATGTAGTTGGCCTAATTAACTGTGACGGATACCTCAAATATTCACATAATTTGCTCAGTATTACAATATGATGAAACATGTAAACCGATTCTAATATGTCCTTAAGGTATTCGATGTCAATAGTAATGTTTATAAAATTACATTTGCTTGGTCTATTCTTAAAGGTGACCGTGTTTCGCACTGTTTCGCAATTTTTAAACAACTTTTATCGTGCCATTTTTAATAAATTATATATAACTTATGGTATCTCAAGCTCAAGTAGAGACAAATTTCAAAGTGATGACCACTATCCAAAACGTTTGCAAAGAACTCATTTTACCATTAATTTTAATAAAAGAAACATCAAACTACTGGTAAACAATTATAAAACACACAATAAAAATGTCAATATAATTTTTTTTCTAGGATGCCTCAAGTAAACGGATTTAATGAGACAGAATTCTAACTTCAACATTGAAAAAATAAGGTCGAATTCTGTGTTTCTGTTTTGAATTTTGCTTACTTTATTCAAAAATAATCTTTGGACAGACGTAAAACCTACCTTAATTTCTTCCACGATATGTAATCTAAAGAGTGAAAGCAAAATAGAGAACTTATATTGCATGTAACTCAATATTTTTAAAAATGTGTAACTCTACCCCTTCTGTTTAAGCAGTAAATACACTTTGAACATCAAGAAATCGTTTATCAAATATATTTTTGTTTCCATCTTTGAACAATAAATCAATTATAAGTCTTGAAAGAAATCTACTAGAAAAAAGGAAAATAAGGGAAAAATATTTTGGTCCCAGTAGGGCTTGAACCTACGCCCCATGAGAATTGCAGTAAAAGTAGGTTTATGGCAGGAATTGAATACTCTTCAAAAAGAAGGTACTCTATTACGCTTCTAATACCTTAATCTAAAACAGTGTACAATTTTTGGTTGCTATGATTGAATTACTAAGCAACTTGGAGATACGCTGCAGAAATAAGACATAATACAGAAAAACAATGCCGTATAATACAAATTAGAGAAAAGTTGATATATTCTATGCGTTTGACACAATTTTGCAGGTATGGACGGCTTATCTTATGCCTAATTCCAACAATGGTTAATCTGTCAAACTGAGATTTTGAAAAGAAAATATTAATGTCGATAATTGTCTTATGTACAAAAATTGATTTCGACAGCATAAGGTTGAAAACTTTGACATTTCTTATTGGTACAAAGGTATATCTCGTCGTATGTGCCTCCGCGGTCAACTCGAATGTAGTCCATATCAATATATAGTGCCATTTTCTGACCTGATAAAGGTAATTTTCATGACAGAGCTACGTTATGTGCTTCAGAAGTTATGTCAAAGCCGTTTTATAACATAAAAGTGAAAGCAGGTGTTTCCTGATGTCCTGATGTCTGTCTACGCAATATAAGCGTTAACGTGTATCAATCACGTGACCATGGTTTCATTGCACTATGTTCCATCTTTAATGGTTTTATTTTCTTTTTAGTATTTTCTGATTGCCTATAGACAGACCTTTAGTACAAAGGTAGGGTCGCAAGAGGTGAGAGGCTAGAAATGCTGATAAAGACATATTATAAAATGTTGACTATACAAAAAAAGAAGCGTTGGCATTTAACACCTTATAACCTATAATGACAGTAGAATATCTCCGTGTGGTGTAACAGGGTCTAAAGTTCACTATTCTAACTACAACAACAACAACAACTCTGTTCTGTATGATAACTACTATTTAATATTGTACTAAGTTCTAAGGTAATATATACATCAATGTCTTTCTTCAGAATTCTCTATCATAATTTTTTAACATTTTCACAGTTATTAAAAGAACTTCAATTCTTCGACATAATTACTTCAACGTTAATTGCCTCGGTCTTTATCTAACTAATTCATTTTGCTAGTATCGAACATACGCATCTAATCTAACTGAGTACCAGAATGATCTGAAGCTCTGCCTCAAAGTATGCTGTATTTAAGGAAAACTGTCTATCGGATGACTAAAATGTTTTTTCTCGGAGCACACACGCAAATGACCATTAGAAAATAAACATGTCATAATTCCTATTTAGTCAGCTTGTCAAAACAATCAGTAACTGAACAAAAACAACAGTCATGACGTGGACAGAGGGTAGTTAACCTGGGCGAGATATCATGACCTGTCACTCTCTCATATGACCAAGTGTTGAAATTATTTTAAGTAGCATTCCGAAATTCTTTTGTGTGTGACTTATAACTGACCAAAAACAAAATGAATAATGCTTATCTAATAAGTATAATGAATTCTTAAAGTCATTATACAACACTCGCCTCTTCCTAATGAGTTTTCTTTTTAATTATCTATAAGAGAATAAAAATAAAAACAAAAATTCATGTGAGGCAAATAACAATTTAACATAAGGCAATGCATAAAACCGGCTGATTTTTATAATTAATACGTAAATTTTATTTTAAATGTTTTTAGCCGTACTTCTGAAGATTAATGTCTTTAAGAAGAATAGAATACAACTGAATACAAAATCAATAATATATAGTTTCAACACATGACATAATATACATAATCAATGAATAGGAAATCACATGGCATACGTAGATTTGATTTTCACAATTTTCACGGATTTTTTTCAGTCCTAGAATAATCAATTTATTTTCATTTTTGTTTCAGTCCTAGATTGTTTTCCTTGCGTTTTGAAGTCAAAACCCCATTAAATTGAAATAAAAAACTGCATTACTAGCGAAACACAATTTTCACAATATTTTTCACAATACTTTACAAATTTCTAGAGCTAGAATGCTCTTGTGCGCTTTTTCCTCCCTTGTTCAATGACGTTTTTTCGTATGCCATTCCGGTATCCTTATTTTAACCTTACTAGAATTTGTCATGCTTTTGTGATGTGCAGATATGCACTTAATTCAAAACTATTTAATTCAAACATTTAGTTTAATAACCCAGATGCCAGAAACATCAAACATCCGCAAAATAGTTCCATAGGTATGCATAACCATTTGATACAATTATATTTGTAACGTTTTCTAGCCACTTGGATTTAACTTGAGTCTGATTAAAAAACATATTAAGATAGAGCTTACTAGACAAAGGATGTTGTTTAGTCATGGTGCGTGTCATTTTGTTTGTGGTTCTGAAGCTATAGCTGTGTATTCAAAAGTCTAATTGATCAGGTCGGCATTACATCACTTCCGGAGCAATCGATTATGCAAATTGCCTTGGAGGTGAAAGCAAGACCCGGCGAATCGTAGCGAATTAACTAGTGGTGCGGTGATCTTTATTTTTTTAATCAAAACAAATCACGATTCATTTTTGTATATCATCTGCAGTCCATGGGCTATAGTATGTTTGGTAGTTTTTGTAATAAATAATTCTATAGCATTTCATAACAGTCTTGAGGAAGTGACACGTTGTATATTGTCAACTCTTCGGCGCTACGGATCAGTAATGTTTAAAACAAGTTTCCATGTTTATTCAACATTTTCTCAGTTTGTGCATATACATACTATACCATAGGTATAATACAAAATAAATTTTACATATTGAAGTTACTTGATTTATTAACGCTACACGACGGAAAGAGATCTAGCTATAGATTACATCAGATATCCAACAACATAACATTTTTTTAACTATCTATGTTTTAAAAAAATTGGTCTAATACAATAGTAGCATCTGGTTGTTTATCTTTCAGAGAATTGTCCACAAAAACCAGATAAGAAAAGCAAATAAATAAATTTGCTGCTTTTTTTCCCATGATAAGCTAATTTTCTAAATGTTTTAATAGCATCTTCCAAATATCACAAGACCCTGAAGGCATGCATCAAAGGGATAAGACAGGAAATTACCATAAGGCCCGGAAGGGGGAGACGGACAGAAACCCATTCAGCTATTTTACATAGGCGGACATAAACCCACTCTAAATATTTTCCAGGCGGACAAAAACCCACCCTATATAATTTGTTAGTAGTAAATTTTAGTTATTTATTTCATATTTCTTCATTCGATCTGTAGTAGGCTACTGTAATAAAAATGCCCATCCGAGTCTCTCAAAAACCTTTTTCGTCATTTAACACACAGCAAAGCAAATATTCAAAAATAAAACGTAATTTTAAGAAATAAATAAAACTAATTAACATAAACATTGCAATATAGTTTACACTACTCAGTTAAATTTCAAAGGTCATTTGCTATAGAAACTGTTGTCGGATGGGAAATTCTCTTTATATTGAAAATATTATATACTGCTATTTACCCTAAGTTCGAGGACTACTACACATGTATTAATAAAGATAAGAAGAATAACTGTCAAGGGAAACGAGTAGCTCGCTGATAGCTTAAATGAGTTAAAACCCTGAAACTGAAATGCGCATTGGCTCCCACTTTAGATCTTGGCGCCTCCACTGTAGTGCTTACTTCTCCTTTTGGTCATAAATGCGAGGGAAACCCGTCAACAAATTACGTAGGTCATACATTTATAACATTCTTTTCAACAAGATCGTAACGATGTCTCTGACTTTTGTAAATTAGAGCAAAATATATAGACATTTTGTCCACTTTCGGTTTTGAACCGGTCCAATTTCACAACTTTCATAGGTTCTCACGTGAAAATTGACTTCGCTTTGCAGATCGACTTGTTTACATAAAAAGTATAGCTATTTCTGAATGGAACAGCATTGCCCCGTCTTAAATTTGTTACTGAAAGTAAAATAAAAAATCACCCATTTTCATTGTTTACATTTCTCGTAAAGTTCCTTGTAAGTATGACTGCGCACGTGTGTGTGTGTGTGTGTGTGTGTGTGTGCGTGGGTGTGTGTGTGTGTGTGTGTGTGTGTGCGCGCGCGCGCGCGTTTGCGTGCTGTGGGTTTCGTTTTGGGGAGGCTGCGTTTTTGGTGCGTGGCATTCCCTGTTTGATACTTATCTTTGGTTTTTTTTGTTCTTTTTTCAACTCTCCTCCATAAAGAGAAGGAACGTGTGATTACAGGCCGCGTACCTGTAAATCGGGAAGATCCGCCTCAATTTACTGTGAATCACCCGCACTAAATCGTGACGCTTTGCAATACAACTCAATCGATTTATTGATTTTTGCCGGTGGAAGTTGTAAAAAAAAATTACGGTGATACAGGAAAAAACTCATATCCCAGCGGCACGCCAATTTCTCCGCGCTAGGGTCCAGTCGCGGGGAATCTCAAATTTAAACAATTTCGCGCGCCAGGAACTACAGCAAAGAAAACATGTATTGAATATAGACTGGTCATAGAGCATAAAGTATTTCTTGGCGATCATGTAATAATGTATGACGATAACCTTATGCAAAATGATCATTTTTAGCATATTAGAGGAGGTATCGTTTTGAGCATAGACCAATACTTGGCCAAACATTTCACAAATCTCTTTTTGGAGTGACATAAAATAACATTTTCACACCTTAGGTTTTTACGAGAAATTCTACTATTCCTTTTGTCTTAAGCACACACGAGGCAGGCCTAGTTTAGACAGACTGTTCCCTGTTTGAATCTGTACGTAACTATAAAGAAAGTGTGCAATGTGTATGTGCAAGCCAGGTTATAAATTTTACAGAAGAGCGTGACATTTTCTTTGTTTCTATATTTTTATTTCATTTATTCAGATTTCGATAAGTAATGCGTTTATTTAAGTTTAGGAGAGATCATACTTCCGGTAGTATTATACATATTGATATACACAAGTTTTGCAGTTGATGAAGAAAGACGTTTCAGTTTTGTAAACCAGTTACTAACGAATACGTTTTTAAGGTCCATGAACCAAGCCTGCAACATTTTCGTTTATGTCGTGTTTGGCGACCTGTGTTTTTCCACTTTCTTATTTTATTAGCACATCAGTGCTGTTTGGTTTTCCACTTTTTTTCCACTGAAGTATCAAAAAATAAGGAGAAGCACATTTTAAATGACACTGTGATGTTATGATTAAAAAATTACTTGCAAAAGATGTGTAAAATGTGATTTGGTACAAGCTTCTTATTTGAAAGCTCATTTTCTTTCTTCTAAGGTCAAACAGACCGCCCTTATGTTACATGCAACAGCATTGATACTTGCGATAAATTGTTGCTAAGCTACGACATATAGGCTCTACGTGCAGTTATAAAGTCTGAGATAGTCATAGCAGACAACAATTTGAGAAAAGCCTGGTAAAGGACATCAAATATTATCTTCAAATATGTGCCTTATGAAACATATCTTGTTAGCATGTATGACTGGAGTATTGGTTAATCATGGGCGTCTCGAAGCCATTGGTTTACATGCACAGTTTTGCGGATATGAACAAAAATGTGCTGGAAATGGGACGGATGTTAAAGACTCCTGTTGTCAACCTTGTGAATGTGAAGATATCTGTAAAGAACGAAACACTTGTTGCAATGACAAAATCGGACTGAACGATACCGGAGCTTTTATAAAGCAAGAATGCAGAGCTGCGGTATATAGGCAACAGGGTTTCCCATATTCTAAACGCTTTAACTCTTATTACACCCGAACAAGCTGTCCTGATTTCTTCAAAGATGCAGAAATCAGGAACAAATGCGAAAACAACCATGCGAATTATTTTGAATACATCACGCCCGTTTCTTCTGAAAATGGAACCATTGTTTACAAGAACAGATTTTGTGGAATCTGCCACAGTGAAAAAAGAACAATTGGCTGGAAAATGATCATATCAGAAGCTTCAACAGATAAATGCAGAGGACTACTACGGATGAAGAATATGACGGCAGATTTGTTGAAGGAATATATACTCTCCTTTTGTACCATTACTTTCAAACGCCCAAGTAACCTTGACTACCAGAGTACCACGTGCATTGACAGTTCTTTGCTTACCAACAAGTGCAACATCACAGGAAAATGGGAAGTTTACGACGGTGAAATCGAGCATCTGTGTCAGCACCCGCAAGGTAAGAAAAAAAATGCTTAATTTTCCTATTTTTTCTTAAAAGGTTATCCGTAGACATCTTTTAAGCACTTCTCCACCTTATATTTACAATGACCTTACTTTTTTGAGGGGTTAGGGATAGGGTTGTGTGAATGGCAGAGGGGAAGTGAAAAATGTACCAAACTTTAAAGCAATTCATTCTTACGAATAGCATCAAAACGGTGCAGTTCCCGAATTCCTATTTAAAGAAACAAAACTGAAATATTGAAGACAACAAAGATTAATATCTGTAACTTTCCGGACTTATTTCAACATTTAAGGTAACTTTAATTCATATTCCAAATATTCATGAATGGGAAATATTAATTCAAAGTGTCGATTAATTTCTTGGAGAATAAGCTTTCTTAGATGTTATGCTAAGGACATATATCTATCATTTTAAGATAAAATTATTTCGTAGCTCGATATTTTATCTCATGCGCACGACATCTTATCTCGAGCGGTCACCATCTTATCTCGTGCGGATAACATCTTATCTTGTGCGCTCTGTATCTTATCTCGAGCGCTCAACATATTATCTCGTGCGCACGACATCTTATCTTGAGCGATCAACATTTTAACTCCAACGCACGACATCTTATCTCAAGCGATCAACATCTTATCTCGTGCGCACGACATCTTATCTTGAACAATCAACATCTTTCTCGTTCGCTCAACACCGTATCTCGAGCGATCAACATCATATCTCGAATGCTTGACATATCATCTCAAGCGATCGACGTTTTATATCGTGCGCACGACATCTTATCTCGAGCGCTCGACATATTATCTTGTACGCATAGCATCATGGGCACTCGACATATTATCTTGTGCACTCAAGCGCTCGACATCTAATCAATATAGTCTGTAATCCGTGGCAACCAAAAGCTACGCTAGTGGCTTGTGATGCTATATAAAGTACAGTTTTGAGTTCCTAAGCTGACTCATTATTTTTCCTTTTATAACTGTTCAACTGTTTTTTTTGCTAGAACTCAGTTACCAAGTTTTAAACACTACTATGATGGATATTTGGGTTTTTTACGCCGCCATAAACAACTGATAAAGTAGGAAGTAAAGGGTGCAATGAAAGTTCCTACAGAACGATAAAGACATTCCTTTGATGTGTTCACTTGTAAAAAAAATCGCATGTGTAATTCCGTAATGTGTACATCTTCTACATAAATTGAGAATTTACGCAAAATATTTATAGTATAAAGTATATAGTCAAATAGAAATATTTTCGCATTTGTACAACACAACAGTATTATCGTGTTAACGTGTGCATTATTTAGTTTGTGGGTAAACATTGAGAGGTTAAGGTCGCTGGCCCCTTACCGATGTTGGTTCGAGCCATACTCGGGACGTTGAATTCTTCATGTAAGGAAGCCGTCTAGCTGGGCTACGGATGGTCGGTAGTACTACCTAGGTGTCCGCCCATGATTACATATAGCTCAGAGAGGCTCCGGGATTTTGCCCAACAATAAAAAGCTAGGAAGTCGCCAGTTTACCTATTACTGTGTCTGTGCGACGAAAACCAAATATAAACGAAAACAAACTTAACAACAGCGAAGGGGCCTGTACTATTCAAATACATTGTCCAATCGTTTCTCATGTGTCAGTGCAATAAGAAGATTAAATTCTGTTAGTTCGTATTAATTTCTTAAACATCAACGCAGGTTTACAGAATATCTTTACATTTGTAGGTAAAAGATAAAGAATCGGCCACTTGTTTATATGAAAGGTATTGTTAAAAATAAAATATGATCTTGTTGCAGAATCGGGCTACTATTTCAGCAACGCAGAAAACAGGGTGTACAGTAGTTTATACTGCTACCTATGTAACACAAAGGCGAATATAACCCGTAGTATTTGCCCTGCCAGGTTTGACAGGTTCATAGGTGAAGAGTTGGTCACTCTAATTAACCAAAATGTATGGACAAACCCGGAGGAAATGAAAAGTACAACAAGATGCATGACAAACCAAGTACTGGATACATTCTTTGTAAGTCTATTTTGCCAGTAGTCAACAGACTCTGAATAAACACAGAACAAAATTGTCAAAGTTCCGCAAAGTTTAGTTATTTTATGCCGAATTGTGATATTCACGAATATTTCTAATATGTTGTTCAGAGACGTACTGGTACTGTTTCAATACTGTGCATGCATTTGCTCAGTTAGAGCCATGAAGGAAGTTTATCGAAAACTAAGGGTTCAGTTTCACTCAGTAGACAAACCTTTGAAAAAAAAACAACAAAAAAAAACGATTATTGAAAATAAAAATGAAACAGGACACTGGAATATTTTATATTCATAAAAGCAACATTTCAGTCTTCTGCGTTTTTTGCCAATATCTAACACGTATAATCCTTCTGCTGTAGCCTGTTAGCATCACAGTTAAACGCGCTTTTCAGTTGAAGCTCATTTTTCCACATACTCAAAACTACTGACAGACTTTTATTAAACTGAGTATGGATATTCTATGTAAATGAAAACCTTTTCTCCGGTTGTTTGTTTTTTATACCAATAAAAGTTTTTTTCTCATAACTAATCTTGAATAGATCCTTGGCTGTCGCATTAGTCTGAGACAAACAACAATTTCAGTACAATATCCAGTGAATGCCGTATGTTTTCACGCATATCTCATATTACACGTACTTGCAAGCATTGTTGTATGTGTCAGGCTGATACATATATATGTCTGTATGAAAAAAAAACATGCTATAATTCGTGAAAGTTACGGTATAGATCTTTACATTTGAAAATGTTTCAATTAACAGTTTTAAGTGGTGTCGATAGCCTGGTTCCTTGTTCAAAAATGTTGTTCTTTACGTATACTTTCAGAATTACTGCAGCCAGTTGTATTGTCCACAGTTCTCCCTGCCATTCCACGGCAGTTGCGTGGCTTTTATGGCTATTACTCGAAGTTATCATGTCAATGTGCGACTGATTCCACTCGAGCTCATAGATATATCTGAATCAGTTAGGAGAGAACTGAGATCCCGGTTCCTGAGCATTAAGAGTAAACTTGGCTTCGGAAAATGCGACTTCTGTTACGTGTTTTTCTTTCTCGAAAAAGGCTCGTCGCGTGAGAAGAGTGAAAAACCGAGACTGATATACATGGAGTTTGGGGTAACGCCTACCGAGAGATGTAAGCTAGAACATATATGGGCCGTACTTATCTCTATACAGAGGTCAAAATATATTCGAATATTACTCAACAAAAAAGAAATTCTCTTTCAGGCTCTCTGGAACGAACGTCAGATATTTGATGAGGATCAGTATGAACTGTTACTGAGCAACTCTGGAGCCATGTGTCCAATAACACGACCACTCCGCGGAACAACCTGTCCTAGGGTTAAGCTAACGATAGAGGATTATGAGACAGTGCAGAAGAATCATTCTAAAGCTGACAAACTTTTGTTTTCACCAAATCAGGAAGATATTAACGGAACAATTTTTGTCTGTTATGACAATTTCTATCGCTTTGAGGAACGTTCAACAGGCGTTCAGAAACATGCTTCTGTCACATTGGCCACGTTAGCTATACTCGTTGCCGGTTTTATTTCAGTATTCTGAAAACCAGTTTCTCAATCCAGGTTTAAGGATGAAAATATTTTGGAGAGCATCTTATACATTGTACCAAAACCGATTCTTAACTTACGCTATCAAGTAATAAAATCAGAACTAAAGCTGGATTATCTTCTTTGAAAATTATAACAAAATATGCAAAAAGATCCTTTGGAAGCAAAAACTGCAACCAAGAAGACTAATAGCAGACTCGCTTTGATTGAGTCTGTTTATGAGAGGTAAAGGAATATATAACACCTCCCAGGCACCCCATGGCCCAACCGGAACTTTACACATGTTAAATAGACTATGATCCCAAAGGACCAGAAAATATAACAACACTGAAGTCCACACCGATCACTTGGTGTAACTGCGCCTTTTTAAAATTTGATTTCTATGAATCATTTTAGATCCGAAAATCTTGATTGTTACTTTTTACATTATGGCTGTTACAGTTTCCGTTTGCTGATACACTTTCGGTAAATCTATGTTAATGATTAATATCAATGGAGTTTGTGGCAACATATTTGTCGCAACTTTTACAATTACGTCGCTGGAAAAAGGAATTAAGTAAGACTTAACAGTTGCCATTTTCCCCTTAAAATTAGAACAAAAAGTGTACTATTTACAGATTGATTATTTTGTTAATTTCGTTGTAAATAATGACATTTTGAGAACGAATGTCACTAATTAGTTGGTAAAAACGAAAAATGAACGTTCTGGAAATCTTATTTGTACTGATATTAACACATATTTATATGTGAAGTGTCAACCAACCTCGAATATGTGGGCATAGAAATAATGGCACATTGATGTAGGACATTACCTCTCGATAATATCTGTGGAATATACGTCACTTGCATCTTGACTTAATCAAAATTAGATATGTATCTAGTAGCTTTATCTTAAATACATTATGTCTTGCCAACCTTCAGCTAACTCTTCAGTTGTTCAAATTCAAGCAAACTTAGCACGAATATCTAATTAATCTCACAAAATACGAACTGAAATGGTATTTGCAAACAAACTCTATTATCTATATCATTTTGTGACAGGATGGACGAACCAGGGACAGCAACTACCAGAACAATTTAACACTCATTACAATATTTACAAGTTTATTTACAGAAAATGATTATTTACAATGAATGAAGCAAAAAAACTAATAAGAAGAAAAGAACGAAAAAAGAAACAAAACAAATCTGAGCTCAGTATCTGTTTTCTAGAAGATGTGCAGTCCTATTAATTACAGTTCATTTCTATCTTGGCGTATCACAGGTGTTTCCTTTTACTTCAAGTAGCACTAAGAATTAAACTTAAAATAATGTCCCACTAAACCACGAAAACGTTGAAACCTTTTTGGTTCCCTATGTCCAGTGTTTGTAGGTGTTTGTATCCCTGAGCTATCTCAGTTGACTACCAAACATCAGCGTCTTGGTGGTTAAGGCACAACCATGGGACGAAGGATCTCTGCGCTGGAAAATCATCCAGGCGAGTAACGACAAATAAACCTCGGGTAAAATACTTCCGAGTTGTGACATTATCACCAGGTAAAAAGTCGTCTGGTGGAAGAAGCTAAAATATATAACATATGTTAAGCACCAAGCAAATACAAATAAGGGCATAAAACAGCTCCTTTTGGTACACTATACCTCCGTAGGCTCCGATAAATAATACGTGCTACTTATACAAAATATACGTGCTACTAAGTACATACGTCACGAGAATACAATACTTCACTTATTGCTTCCATTATTTTTCAGATTAATTACTTAAAAGTCTAAAGTTAAAGTATGAAAAAGATATAAAAAGATTATGATGAAAAATAATAAATAAGATGATAATAAATGCAGCTATTATTTACAACCACAAATTAACAAAATGCAATGCAAAGTAAACGTTATACAGTAGCTTATATGTATGTTATATCGACTACCAAACAACAAAACGGACATTATATAGATATGCTATAGCCTGGCACGCAATAATTTCAAATTATGATAACATATTAAATACACGGTACTATACTTGCCAACACATACATTACAATGTAATACAGTACCGGCGTTCCATAATTTATAATGAAAAGATTGGCATACATGTATACGTTTTATGATAAAGATAACTTTCTAATTATGATGTTACACAATTTTCAGTATAAACTGTGCACTAAAGATATCTAGTCCAGTCTATTTGTTGGGTTATGTCCCTCCTAAATATTGGATTTTCACGAGATTTACGACATAGCCGTAAAATCCGACTTCTTTGGCGCGGATTTGAATTTGACAATTTAAGGTCCGTTATAGTGGTTTTGGGGATAAACATATAAATTACTGAAATATTTTAAAAATATCAACTTTCTTATTACTGAAACTAATTTAATAAAATTTACATGGAAATTTAACTTATGAAATGCAGAAAAGCATGAGAGGTATTTTATGCGTAAAATCTGACATTTACCTCAATAACTCAAAAATGTACAAACAGATGATACAATACCTGCATTTAAACTACAGTTACATTGAGGCCCGTATGTTAGCTGTGACAAATTTATCACAAACTATTATAGTAAAATGTGAACATGATGTGCTTCTTGCATTCACAATTTTAGTATACAGCTAATATTTTTTCCAACTTTAAGAGAACTACAGAATAAAAGGAAATGAAAATTGAGGCAACTACTAGTGCTGAGGTTTTAGGTCCTCGCAAGTGTAACAGAAGACACACTGGCATGTCAGCATCATGGCCGATTTAGAGCGATTTAACAGTTTCTATTCTTTCTTCGTAGGAGAGAGATCCTGAAGCTTAGCAAATTTTGTATAACTGTGTCCTTATCCAACTCAAACCGTACCAGAAAAGCGGTATATTTTAATACAGTGCAATATCTCAGGCATCAGTAGCGGACCTGGGACAAAGAATATGGCCTTGTTTTCATCCTAAATGAGTTCAAAATGAAAAGTTGTAATGAGATATGAGCCCCCTTCAAAAGATACATATGTCTACTGAAGGCCTGAATCTCGAGAATCGAGCCTGCGAGCAATGGGTTCACTTCCCGGGCCGTTGTGAAATAAATTCTTTAGACAATTAAACAAACTACCTATCACTTTTTCCTGTACACATTTATCTACAAAATGAGACCGACCCCAAGTCTCTAGCCCTTCCCGTTCATGAAATATCTATCAGAAAACGAGTGACTTTCTGCTGCAAGTTCAAGGTAGATAGAAATGTGGCACAACGAAACGGTACGAAATCACGGACTAAAAGATGTTTGTCAGCCTAGTAAGGGTCAAATTCATTTGCCATTAATAACAAGTATTACTAAATATGTAAATCATGGCCACTCACCACCGTCAGTAGCATCTACTATACGTGATATTTACTTTTTTATTTTTCCGTCGGTCTTTCAATTGTATTCTCCGCCATTGAAACCGATACGATAATATCCGAGTAATTTTGTACGAAACGTTGCGGTTCTGTCGGAGGTGTGTCACTATTGGCCAATCAGAAATTGCGTTTAAAAATACCTTTAAAAAATCGCGTGTTTGAGATGCTACTGACGGTGGTGAGTGGCCCTAGTTTATGTATTTATTTATACAATTTAGTATTTTGTATTGAATTTGAGGACAACCATACTTTAGTCTATGTTTACGTACCGATTCTTTGTGCCGCATTTTTATCTACCAGGGACTTTCAGCAAGAAATCACTCGTTTCTTTATAGATATTTCATGAACGGGAAGGGCTAGAGACTTGGGGTCGGTCTCATTTTGTAGCTAAATGTGTACAGGAAAAAATGATAGGTAGTTTGTTTAATTGTCTAAAGAATTTATTTCACAACGGCCCGGGGAGTAAACCCATTGCTCGCAGGCTCGATTCTCGAGATTCTGGCCTTCAATAGACATTTGTATTTTTTGAAGGGGGCTCATATTGCATTACATATTTTTCATTTTGAACTCATTTAGGATAAAAACAAGGCCATATTCTTTGTCCCAGGTCCGATACTGATGCCTGTGTGAAGTATGGATAACTTGCCATAAATGACAACTATAACAAAACCACTAAAGTCTGTACTATCGGCTGCACTCCAGATGCCAACACTTGCAAGGATTCCTAGAAAATTTCAAGGATTTCCCTAGAAGTACTAGCATTATTATTATTATTATTACTATTATTATTATTATACCAGATTTATATGAATGCCAAATATATATTTTTTAAAAGGCAGTCCACCTTTGACGAAATTCGGCCGCCATTAGCGCTTATTCCCTAAAAAGGAGGAGAACATGACTGTTGACTTGAATAAGATCTACTCAAAATAGATTTAGATCAACGTTTTATACAGATAGAGCTATGTAATTAACAAGTCAGTTATTCAAAACAAATTTAAAATGCAAGGAAGGCAAATGTACATACATGCAAATTGCAAATTCCATGTAAACATTATGCTGTATCCAAAATATTAATCATTTCCTGTTTTTGCGCCGTTCAATCAGAATACAACTTCATTTTTGAACAACCACATAACCACTGACGATGATATTCAGGCACCAATTGCTCCTTATCTATGAAACAATGCGTTGAATACATCACTTTTCATATGCGTGGTTAAAAATATTCTTGTATAGAATAAATTTATGAATGTCTTTCCAACTAAATGAATTATCATATGCCTTATATTATCCTTTTCAAAAATAATTTTAAAGAACAAACGTCTACTTGAAAACACACTACTCTTTTCTACCGCGTCCGATGTGAAAATGACATCAAAAATGACATAATACTGAAAGACGTCACAATAGACTTGTCATACTGTTTCATTCAACTGCGGCTTTATTTTGGAAGTCAGGAATAAACTATGCGTAATTTTTAAAGGTCTTTAACTGTTTTTTTTTTATTTTAATAGAATCTATATGTTTGATAATGTCAGCGGATTATTTTCCTGTATAAAACTCTGGCAAAACCAAATTAAGAAATTTTAACAAAATGTTAAATGGATCAGAAATTTTGTTTTAATGGTAGATCTAACTTGGTTTAAGTTGAAATTAACCTGCTTAAAATGAGTTCTTGTAATCACACGGATCACATCTTTGTCAGGACTAATTGTTCCGATGTCTTGTTTAATCTTAAAATGTTCACTTCTATTATAGATCTACATCAAAGAAAAAATGCTAGTATATATCCTTCTAGAGCGAGTCGACTATTGAAGATTATGATAATGATGACTTGCGTTAAAGGTATTAAAATATGGTTTTATTTATTTGTGAGTTAAAATCTAGTGCCTTTTTAAACATGAGGGCATGTGTCATTCAATTTTGAAAATGTACGCCTTTTCCAGATTAATGTTTCATTTTGTCTGGTAAATAACATTTCTTAAACAGATCGAATCTTATATATTCAAAATACCAACAAGGCTACATTTTCTAAATCATATAGTTACATTAATTAATCTTTAGCAGAAATACACCAATCTTAATCATACTGTACAGAATTTAGGCATGGATCCAGGTAAGGTCTATGAGGTTCGTGATCCCATCCCCACCATTTCATATCTTTATTTTAAAAAAAAACTAGAGAGAGACCCCGACTTCCCTAGGATGAGTGAATTCACACACGGGAACGTTTCCTTGTTTTGTATATTATTAGTTTCGTTACTATATACTTTCGAACTTGACCACTAACGACACCACTAAGTTCTTTACTAGCATACGAAAAGACATATCTGGATGGTTATTATGAATACATTTCTGTAGAAATTGAAACATGAACTTTTTCTCAGGAAATCAACTACGGAAAAATTGGTACTTTCCGTTGTCATACCATCATAGGGATACCTCATTCAGCGCAAGGGAGGTTATCCCAGCACGGTACATCTTTTGTCAAGAGTGTGCTTTTCTATATTCATATTTTAAAGTACAAATGTATATGTATTACATTTAGTCCCGATAAAAAAGTCAATTCATTCATTTGAAGGTGGAAACTGGTTAAAAACTCCTTTCGGACAATTGTTTTCAACAAAATTACATTTAAGAGCTCACGAAACGGTCATTTCTATACGACAAACTGGGGAAGTTTTAAATTGATCAAAGTTAAAACGCATGATCTATGATGGCCGCCTACGCCCAACTTTGATTCATGAATACGAGTAAGCCAACCAACTGCGGAGAACAAATCACAACAAGTAGGGCTGTCAGATCAACGTGTAAAACTGACAATAAGCTGAACATAAGATTTGGACAGAACAGATCTAGACATAATTAAAATTTATATTTATATTAGGGTAAAGGAGTTTGTTTGTTTTGTGGGAAGCGAAGGACTATGGAGACCACTGTGGGGAATCACATGATCAAAATAATCTGTAAACCAAAATAAATTTATGAATAATATGGGATTAATTTGAAGAAAGTTTGGCTGTAAATCCTAAATATAGCCTATCATATGGCAGCATAAATGTATCCTAAAACTACATAAATTTCAATTACAATTACCCACTGGTTATCTGGAACACTTCAAGAGACTGAGACTTCTTATTTTCCTTAGTGTTTGTAATTACTGGAAATATACCATCATTGTTCACTATATAACTATTTAACACTTTTCATTTGTCATATGATAGGCCATGTCTAAATACCGTATCTTATTATGTTAGGACATTTATTCATGTTCTTCAAAAAATAACTTTGGTTTAGAGATTATTTTGATCATGTGATACCCCACACTGGAGACTATGGGTAAGGGAAAGTTGTATAAAAGATAAAATAAAATAAAAACTTACAAATTAGGTCTTCTCGTTGTTGAACATTAATTATTGCTTGCGTTATCTCTTATAATCTTGGTTTTATAATAAACTACCAATAACAATTTTAACCTTTTGAGAATAGAAACAGCAGTAGTGACATAAATAAGCAAGGTATCATTGAAACGTTACCATTTGTGCTGGAAAACTTCTCTAACAAAAGAAATAAATCTTTAAATTTCAATTTATTCAGCGTGTTATTTGCAGAATATATAAAACTTGAACAACCTGAATTTTAAATTATCTTGCTAACATCTGTAGCACATGCTCGTCTTTAGCAAAGCTTTGTGTAAATTGAGGACATTCAATCTATATTGCTTCAAATCAAATTAAGATTCAAATTTTCAACCACCTAAAACGTTTTTCACAAGCCTTGTATGGAATCCATGACAGACAAACACGATCATATAATATAAAATCAACAAATCTTAAACAACATTTAAACCCCTCCATGTCAGTTTCTTTAAATATAATTGAAATCTGAGTCATTTAGAAACACGCACTTCAAATACATGATAGGATAAATAAGGGGTAAGCAAGAGAGTTTTACTAGCTTCTACCCGAGTTGTGAACATCTAACTGATCTGACGGGATGAAACATACTAAGAGGCAACAACCAAATGTACGTATACCTTGTTACAAATTCCTTCTTCGAATGTTAGAATACAACAACAACAACAACAACATTTTATTAGCAAACATCGACAAGAACTTGCCTTTGGCTAATGAACAGAAAAAAGAAAATACTGATACGATAGATATGTAATCAATCTGACTGAAGTACATCTCCTATTACGCTACGCATAGGATCTGAGAACGACCTATTCATAGCCTCGTTCTGACGACCCTTTCGCTAGACAATCACAGCCTAACTTACAACATCTTGCAAATCTACCTGTAGCCTTGACTTTTGATATTTACAATTCTTATGTCGTAATGTATCAGATAGCCGGCTAGCTCAGTCGGTAGGCAACTTGCTTTGTAAGCGAGGGGTCCCGGGTTCGAGCCCTAGAATGACTGCACATTTTTCTTACTCTTTGACATTCGAACAAGTCGTCTGATTGGATAAAATAAAAATAGCAATACTGGAAATCCAAAATATACAGAAGACGAATGTGAATGGGTCGTTCTCAGATCTTCGTTTAGAAGATCAAGTACTTTAGTCAGATTGGATATGTAATCATACATGACATGTTATTAATATGTTGATAGTATGTATATAATAGCATGTACATATAGCGGCATCATGAACAGAAAAAGGTAATATTACCTATAAACAGTTATCATAATTATCAAGTACATAATTACCCCTCTGCATTTCTGATACTATATGCTTCTTTAAGGTATTTACAAATATTCAAAATAGTTTTCCTTTTATTTGAACTCATCAGACAGTTCAATAAATTGACATTTGGCCACGAAATGCGTGGCAAAACTTTGGTACGGATATTAGAATATTTTTGACAAGTCATTAAGAAGTGATATTCCGACTCAACAACATTGTAATTGCAATTTCGACACACCCTAGTTATTCTATCGGTTCCTAAGTATCTCCCAGTTTCTATAGCTAGAGAATGAGCTGATAATCTGAAACAAGTGAATAGTTTTCTCAAATAATCATTATCAATAAAATCAAGATACTTTTCATATTTAAATTCAGTTTTAAATTTTACATAATAATCTAGTTTTGTCATACTATGAACAATACCACTCCACTCTTGTTTAAACTGATCTCTTAGTCTGCGTTTCAATGTTATCTTGAAAGTTATGCCATATGTAGCCGTATCCGAGACCATCAATAAGAAATTTAACAATTTTTGCCCAAAATCTTTCATTATATAATTCTTCGTACTGAAGTTGAAAAATCTTATACATAAGCGATCCTGTATCATTCCTTATTTTCATCCAACAATTTAATACTCTCTCTTTACATAAAACAGATATAGGGTATCTTCCAAATTCTCCTAAAACGGCCATATTTGGGGTAGATGCTTTAACTCCAAGAATCTTTTTACAGAACTTCACTTGAATTCTATCTAGAACATTTGTGTTATAAATGCCAAAAACTTCTGCACAGTATAATAAAATCGGCTCAACCATTCTGTTAAAAAGTTAGAGTTTAGTTTTAACGTCAAATCTTATTCTGGAGAAAATAGAATATAAGCTATTTATCGCCTTTAATGCCTGTTCTGCTAAGGATTTCATTGTCTCTAGCATTGACCCATTGTATTTAAAATTAACTCCAAGGTAACAAAAAGTTGCAACAATTTCTAATTTCTCGTTATCAACGTACCAGTTATGATCAATGGCGGTTTTTCTTTTTCTAAAAACACAAATTTTTGTTTTATTAACATTTATCTTTAATTCCCATTTAATGGAATACATATATAAGCTATCTAACTGTGCCTGGAGGCTTTGCGCACTAGTGGTAAACACGACCATGTCGTCCGCAAATAATAACATATAGATATTTAAATAATTTAAGTCAGTTTCTGTCAGTGAATTAAAATCGAGATTGGTAGTAACATCATTTACGAACAATATAAAAAGTATGGGCAAGAGTGGTTCCTCTTGTTTTAAACCAAGTCAGACATCGAAAAAAATCAGACAATTTTGCATGTATCTTAACACAAGCTGAAATTCTTTCATATATGGCTTTTAACATATTCACCATTTTGCTACTAACACCAGTATCAAATAATTTATACCACAATGCATCTCGAGCTATTGTATCGAAAGCCTTTTCGTAGTCGATAAAGGCACAATAAAGAGATTTATTCTCTGACAACATTTTTTGAATTAAACTATGCAATATAAACACATAGTCAACCGTACTTCTATTAGTACGAAATCCAAATTGCATATCGTTAAAAACTGTCGTATTTTCACACCATGTATCTAATCTATTACGCAAACATAAAGAAAATAGCTTAGCTATGGTATTGATAAGTGAGATTCCTCTGTAATTATTAGGATCGTTCTTTTCCCCCTTTTTATGAATGGGAACAATGATTCCCTTTGTCCAGCTTAAAGGATACACCCCATCACTATATATTTTATTGAAAATTTGAACTAGAAATGGTGTGATAAAAGGTTTGGCATCAATGAAAAAATCCGAGACAACCAATTCAATGCCTGGTGCCTTATTTCTAGACAGCGAGGAAATGCACTTATCAATCTTCAAGCTTTTTATAACGCTGAAAGACATTTTAAAATCAGAATACTATTGAAACAGATACGACAGTTTGAATTTTAAGAAAATAGTTGATCATGGAGTCATTATAGCTGGAAAAAGTAGAGAAAATATGTTACTGAAATAAGTAAATACAGTTCAAACGTGTATCTTAATATTTGATAAATCTGCCATTTTTTGTTACCATGGAAACAAAATGGCCACCAATCCGACCAAATATTCAAATGCTTATAACTTTCTCATTTTTATTCCGATTTTGAAAATTCTTTCACTTCTTTAAATGTTAAGAAATCCCAGCTGACGATGTAGCCTTTCCCTTTAAATCGTAGCCTGTCAGAAGTGTTCATATATGTGTAGACAATAAAACAAGACAACGAATACAAAAGAGCAAATATGGCGAATCACCTACTAACGCAAATGTAGCGAAACACACGATTAGTAAACTAAACAACAATTTGTGTTGATAAAACAGAAAACTTAACGAGCCATATACAAATGTATCGTTGACTGTGTAGAGCAGACCAAGCGACAACAAGAGCACTATTTCCCGACTATACAGGCAGTTAGTCGGCATCTGGAAGAGGGTTTAATAATACACATGTCACTTGCCCCCATATAGCTAGAATATAACTCCTTTAAATAAAAGTTTTTAGTAGGATTTATCGTACCCACACAGTTATAGGTCTTGCGGCAACTATATACCTTTTGATGGTGGAGAACGACCCCAGGTGACTTTCCAAGCTTTATAGGCCTCATAAGCTTTATAATTATATTAAGTCTTAAGATTTTGTTATGTAACACATGTGGCCCCTTTACGTTTTATTACTATCTGTATATCTTAAATAAAGATCCAACTACAAAAGTCAAAGGAAAGTGGATCTTAAATGAAATCCTATATATTGAAACTAGGACAGAGGCAATCGCTAAAATAAACTTGTTGATCGTCAGACTTTTTAAAATATCTCGATCCACAAAGGTGGAGTCGACAAAGCCGTATGACACTAAATCACCAAACCTTGTGTGCTAAAGGAGATGAGAATCTGATTTGTTTGTAACATTTACTTTATTTTTTGAGAAATTCTTGATTAACTGTGCTACTGGATACATCAGCCAACTTTACATTGCAATTCCTCTTGATACACATCTGCATTGCAACAGGTTGCGATTTAATCCCTAAAATAAAGACAAATAACATTTAGAGAAATATAAAGTTTTTATTTAAATGAATAAATTTGCTTAATTTATATTTTGTTATAGATTTTTATAAATATGTTTCGTCTATTTTACGTATCTGTACAGGCTACTGTTGTTTAAAGCCAAATATGATTGGTTAAGGTCGCTGACTTCAAATCACTTGCCCCTAATCTATTTGGGTTCGTGCCTTACTCGGGGCGTTGAATTCCTCATTTGAGGAAGCCATCCAGCTGGCTTATGGAAGGTTGGTGGTTCTACCCAGGTGCCCACTCGTGATGAAATAATGCACAGATGGGCACTTGGGGGTCTTCTTCCACCATGAAAGCCATATGACCTATAATTGTGGCGGTGCGACGTTAAACCCAACCAAAAAATAAAACAAAGAAAAACAAACAATAAAACATAAAAGGGAATATATATATATAGCCTAGTTGTAAACTTGCACTGAACCCAATCTAGGTAGGAATTACCAGCCTTAAGTACCGTAACTTGATCTATAAACCACAAAATACCAAGAGGAGGAGAGGTCGTGTATCTTGTAAGAAAGTTTTTGTCGGACAGAACAACACTATAAAACATCTATAAAACTGACAACTGAAATGTGGGTATGAATACATGTGCAATAAGGTTTATTTAAATTTCTAAAAAACGCAAAAGTTCTCTTTAAAAATGCTACCAAAATGTCAAGTATAGATCCACGATGAAATACAAACAGGAACTGGTTTCCAATAATCATGAAAATAAATGCCACATTAATTAGGAGAATGTGTCAACGGTAAAAATGTTAAACTAAGAGTCTTGTAAAAAAGCGCAAAACATTATAAAATATACACAGTAGCAATAGGCCCCGGAACTGCATTTCTAATGTACCTTGGCAACTTAGGTTAGCTAAAGATCTTAATTTCCTATATATCCAGCACATTTTTGTTTTTATGCAAGAATAACGATAACACACATCTGCTTCTTGTAGCAGTATCTGCAGAGTCCCCTCGGGCTATGTTGGTGCACAAATACGTCGAGCCCGTGCACCAATCACTAGGGATTCTGCAGATGTATTTTACAGAATTTTATTCGAAAATTGAATATATGACAATATAAATAATATAAAAAGTGTAATTTGTACATGATTATATTAGAAAACATATTTATATGAATTACTACTCATAAGAAGTATGTTTTTCTCTGTCAATGTGTAAACCCTACATTTAAAGTAATAGCGTGAAATAAATCTCTATTGATCAACAGGTGAAATTGGTCAGTCGTGTTTATAGAGTCGAGACATTATGAAAATGTGTAGAAAATAATATGTAAGTGGTCATTCTACCAGACGATTTCACACAGACAACTTCGAATATAGCATTTTAGATTTAGGCACGTGGCAGTCGGAGAGAGTACTGGAGGCAAAATAAAATTTTATCAAAGTTAGAGACTTGATTAGAATATAAGCTGCAACATTTTGAACAGGAAATCAAAAATATTTCGCAGAGTCAGATTTCGGCGTGTTCCAAGCTTGATACTTACAGTTTCTAGAAGAAATGTCACGAGCAGCAGTTCATGGTTAAAGCAAAAATAATGGACAAGCTGAGACGAGCTAATAGTTTCATGGACGATATTGGCGGCGAAGATTTAAACTCGGCTGCTCAGAACGCTAGAAAAATAATTCAGAAGGTATAGACTTTTTATTACACCGTCAAAAATGCATAAAGTTGACCGATTCATAAAATCGGGTGGAAAGTCGTCCAAGAATATGAGGCTCATCCTTTAGCGTAAAATTCCGACGACGAGAAGAAAATTTGTCGAGCGTAGATTCTGACGGAACTTAAAGTCGACAGGAACATAGTGTAAGGTCTAGACGTTACGCACCATACACAGCGATAAAACATTATCTGCAAGCGCAACCGAAAAACTGTCCTGATAATCAGCAGACGACAAACAAAAAACTAGGTCTATGTTCCAATTACGGGAAAACAGGACATTGGCGTGCAGAGTGCCGCGCAGAGGCGCAGACAGATACGAAAGTGCAGATATAAAGTACATTTTTTTGTTCATCTGTGATACATGATATTGATTCGTTTGAAAGAAATGATTATTGGGACTATATGACAAAAGTCACAATAACTTGAGTAAATCTGTTATTTCTGAAAATAAGAATACTTCAGACATAGAAGAGTCCCCGTGTGGTAGATAAAAGTATCGTATTGAGCACTGGTGAGAGGCTGATTCAGGAACCTATATTTTAACGGTAGTTTCGGAAGGCTACAAGTTGCCATTTAAAACTTTGCCAAAGTCCGTCGAACTTGAAAATAACAGAACCGCCAGGGAAAATATTCAATTTGTTTCGAGTGAGATTTGAACCCTTTTATCTAAAGGTTGCATAAAAGAAGATACAAATGTGCCATATGTAGTAAACCCTTTAACTGTGGCGTATAACAGACGTGGTAAGCCTAGATTGGTTTTGGATTGCAGGCATATCAATCCGTCGCTATTTAAGTTTTACTGTAAAAATCATGATTAAACAAGTCATTTTTTTTTAAAAGCTGATTTTCTTTATACTTTTGATATTAAAGGGGCATACCATCACATAATGATTTTTTCAGAGCATACTACCTTTCTAGGTTTTCCATGGACAGAGTCCGGGCAAAACGTATATTATGTTTTCAAAGTTTTGCCTTTCGGTATATCGACTGCTGGATATAGTTTTACTAAAATATTAAGAGTAGTCGTCAAGAAATGGAGAGATATGGAAATGAAGATTGTTGTGTTTCTAGACGACGGTCTAGGGGGAGCCAGTACTTCTGATACAGCAAAAAGAATATAATATTTTTTGCTAGACAATATTTAATTTATTTCGGTTTTTATTAGCGGAAGAAAATGTCAGTGGGAACCTAAACAGCAATCCGTTTGAGTAGGATATTTTTGGGATACAAGGAATGGTATATAAGTTACAGATGATCGAATATGTAGGACAGAATTGTTTTTAGAGAGCTTGATTAAATCTGTATGCAAGGGTGTAGTTTTATTTCCCGTGAAAAAATAGCATGTTAAACAGGGCAGTTGATTTTCGATAATGTTTGTTTTTGGGTCTGTTGCAAGGCTGAGAGAACCAGATATTTATTTGATTGTGCCAATAGTAAAGCAAGCTTGTATACTCCTGTCAAGATGTGCATTGGTGCTATTGACGAACTGATTTTTGAGAGAAATTCTCAGGAATTTAAATTATTGTCCATTACAGTCTGAATCAAGTGATACGTCTATGTTGATGCCAGTGGATCTGTGAATTGTTACAATGCAAGTCTATTTGTTGACGCAAATAATTTAAGTTTCGGTGGTTATATACAATTTAGCACAGAAAGCGACGTAGTAGGTTTTGGTTAAAATCCGAGAGCAACTTAAGTTCTTCATAGCATGAGCCTGAGTCAATATACAGGGTAGTACTTCATCTATTCCTAAGCCGCAAGAGAAAGAAAAGTCTTGATTAACATAGATAATAAATATGTATGTACAGTAAAGTATTAACATGAGGTAGTTACAAAATAGAAAAAGTGGAAACTGCACAGGTCGACAACACGACAAAAACGAAAATGTTGCAGGTTCGGCTTGATTGAGCTTGTTCACGGATGGTAGTGGAAATGCATGCTACTGTCCACGCCCTCTAGCCCCGGGTCGAGCAGAACTCAACATTGCTAAAAGTACAAAAAGCAATTTAGAGACATCCGCAAACGCATTCATACGGCGATACACATGGAAACTTTAATGATACACGTGTTGTGCCGTGTAATTCCATGAAAAGCGGCGTATGGTCCACAGGAACTATCAAAACACAAAATTAAACAGCAGACCTCATTTACAGCAAATTGCTTTCAAGGTAGACAAATTGTGCACTGATGATCACAAAAAATTACATTCACGTTGTTTGCCAAGGAAATATAATACTGATGGCGATTTTCTCAGTAGGTGTACAGTGATGACTGGTCCGCTGTTGTGTGGGTTTTCAAAGGTTTAGACAACAAATGGGGAAGGTATACGTACGATTGTTTTGCTTGTCATTATAATGCCAAATGTAAGAAATTCAATGCTAGATCCTGGTGCCCTGGTACTTCCGGAATAGACACCTTGGAACACTTTTGGGTAGGCGAAAACAATTGGTTGGTTTCACCTCCAAGATTAATTGTGCGGTGCATCAGTGAAATAAAGCATGTCAAATGCAGTGGCACTTTGTTGTATCTTGCTGGCTCACACCATTTTGCTTTTGCCTACACAAGCAAGTTTTATTAAAGATGTTGTTTTCAATTTCAGCTCAGAGTTCTTACAAAACGGAGTTGTGGCAGAAACGACATTTTTAACAGTGAGTTTTAGTCTGATTGCTTACAAAATATGGGATAAGATTTGCATGTTGCTTGTGATGTTATCTTTAGGTTTAAATCTGGCACAATGCATTGCGGAGGAAGTGCAATAGACAGGCGTTCTAGACAGTTCTTTCACAGAAACCGCACGGAAAATGTTATTTTGTGTCACTCCAAAAAAACGGATTTGTGAAAAATGTGGTCAAGTATCATTCAAACATTAGGAGAAGCACAAATTAAAAGACACTGTGATGTTATAATTTTAATTTTGTACAAGATTCTTATTTCACAACTCACTTTCTTCTCAGGTCAAAACGACCGCCCTTATGTGATATACAATATAATTGATACATGCGAAATATTTTTGCTAAGCTATGACATGATATAGTGTTTACGTGCAATTATAAAATGTCTGAGATAGGCAGCGCTGATAACAATTTGAGAAAAGCTTGGTAAAGGACATCAATTATTATCTTCAAATATGTGCCTAACAAAACATATCTTGTTAGTATATATAACTGGATTGTTTGGTTGATTATAGGCGCCTCGATGCCATAAGTTTACATGCACAGTTTTGCGGATTTGAACAAAACTTTGCGGGAAACTAGACGTATGTAAAACAAGTGAAAGACTCCTGTTGTCATCGTTGTGAATGTAAAGATATCTGTAAAGAAATAAAACTCATGAAGAAAACAAACGGACTGAACGATACCGGAGTTTCCAAAAAGAAAGAATGCAGAGATGCGGCATATGCTCAACAACGTTTCCAGTATATAATACCCTTTAACTCCTATTACACCCGAACTCAAAGTCAAAGATGACAAAATCAGACACAAATACAAAAATAGCTATGCGAATTCTTTTGAAGATACCATGCCCGTTTCTTCTGAAAATGGGACCATTGTTTACAAGAACAGATTTGTGGAATATGCCATAGTGAAAAGAGAATAACGGACTAGGAAATAATCATCTCAAGAGCTTCAACTGATAAATGCAAACAGCTGGCACGGATGAAGAATATGACCGTAGATTTTGATAGGGAATATATAATCTACTTCTGTACCATTACTTTTAAGTTCCGTAACGTTTTTTTTTTTTTTCTTATTATTATTATAATTTTATGCCGGAATATACAGAAACGACATTCAAATGATGAATATTTTGTAATATAATGTTCAGAAACGTACTGATTTCAATATCGTTCATGCATTGGCTCAGTCAGAGCCATAAATGGTGTTTATTGAAGACAGAGGATTCAGTTTAAATCAGTTGACAAATCATTGAAAAAAGAATGATTATTGAAAAAAGGATTAAACAGAAAACTGGAATATCTTTTATCTTATATTCATAAGAAAAAACATTCCACGGTGGCAGATTTTGCTTTTTATGGACTCGAGTCTAAGTTATCAAGTCACTATGCGTTTGATTCCACTCGAGTACATAATTAGATCTGAATCAGTTATGTAAGAAACTGAGATCCCTGTTCCTGAGCATTGGCTTCAGAAAATGCGGCTTCTGTTACGTGTACTTCTTTCTCGAAAAAGGCACATTGGGTGAGAAGAGTGAAAAACTGAGACTGATATACATGGAGGTTGGGGTAACGCCTACCGAGAGATGTAAGCTAGAACATATATGGGTCGTACTCATCTCTATACAAAGGTCAAAACATATTCGAATGTTACTCAACAAAAAAGAAATTCTCTTTCAGGCTCTCTGGAACGAACGTCAGATATTTGATGAGGATCAGTATGAACTGTTACTGAGCAACTCTGGAGCCATGTGTCCAATAACACGACCACTCCGCGGAACAACCTGTCCTAGGGATAAGCTAACGATGGAGGAATATGAGACAGTGCAGAATAATCATTCTAAAGCTGACAAACTTTTGTTTTCACCAAATCAGGAAGATATAAACGATACAGTTTTCATCTCTTATGACAATTTCTATCGCTCCCTTTAAGGAACGTTCGACAGGCGTCCAGTATCAGTATTTTGAAAACCAGCTTCTTAAACCAAGTTTAAGGATGAAAATATTTTGGAATGCATCTTATACATTGTACCTAAACTGGTTCTTAAAATATTCTATCAAGTAATAAAACCGGAACTCTATTACACATATTGAACTCCATAATCCCAAAGGACCAGAAAATATAACAACACTGAAGTCAACATCGATCACTTGGTGTAAGTGCGCCTTTGTAAAATTTGATTTCTACGAATCATTTTAGATCCGAAAATCTTGATTGTAACTTTTTACGTTATGGCTGTTACA
The DNA here is from genome assembly GCF_021730395.1 of Mercenaria mercenaria. Lineage (NCBI taxonomy): Eukaryota > Metazoa > Mollusca > Bivalvia > Venerida > Veneridae > Mercenaria > Mercenaria mercenaria. The sequence continues at coordinate 573,893 of NC_069374.1, read as the reverse complement.
GTTTCCATTTGCTGATAAACTTTCGGTAAATCTATGTTAATGATTAATATTACTGGAGTTTGTAGCAATATATTTGTCGCAACTTTTACAATTACGTTGCTTGAAAAAAGAATTAAATAAGACTTAACAGTTGCCATTTTCCCTTACAACCAAGACAAAAAGTGTACCATTTACCGATTGATTAATCTGTTAATGTCTTTGTAAAAGATGACAAATGTCATACTCGTATATTAACTGATAGAAATTCGCCGAAAAGCCTCAGTGCCTTCCACAAGTATAAAGTAATTTGTTGATTGAGTATAGACAAAGTCTTACAAAACACGAAACAGTTTGAGAACGAATGTCACTAATTAGTTGTTAAAAACGGAAATTAAATGTTACGGAAATCTTTATTTATATTGATATTAACACATATTAATATGTGAAGTGTCAGCCAACCCAAAATTTGTGGGCACAAAAGTAATGTCACACTGATATAGAACATTACCTGTCAATAATTTCTGTGAAATATACGTCATTTGCTACTTGACTTAATCAGACTAGTATGTGTATCTACTAGCTTTATCTAAAATACATTATGTCTTGTCAACGTACAGCTTACTCATTAATTGTTCAAATTCAGGCAAACTTAGCATGAATATCCAATTAATCTCACTAAAAGTTAACTGAAATGGTGAGTTTCAAATAAACTATTTATTATCTGTAACATTTATTACAAAGTGTTTCTATAATATAAGTATTAAAGTAGTCAAAACCACAAAAAGTTTTTAAAACAAGTCACTTTATTTTTAACCAACGTTTCGGCTACATTAGCCTTCTTCAGAGTTCAAAATAAACTAGGACCTCAAACCTCAGCACTAGAAGTTGTCTCAATTGTTCATTTTAGAAATAATTTATAGCAAATAGCAAATAGGAATTCTAAATAAAAATTATTACACCTAGAATGCAAAGTGTTTCTATAAAATGTGAATATCATACGCTTGTTCCAATTCACTACATTACTTAATTTCCATCTTTAAGAGAATTACAAAATAAAAGGAATTCTAATATGCTTGATTCTGTTAAAACACGCTTACGCTAGAATGACGCCACGTCAATGTGCGGTGACGTCAAAGTTTTTGTTGCAACAAAGAAAGAGCGCTTCTATATTTTATCTACTGCTTTAGATTAAGGGAATATTAGAATCGAAATAATTTATATCAAAACCGTGTTTTAACACTATTTATGCCCTCGGATGGTAATACGTCGTATAAGTAATTTCACTCAGGCTGCGCCCTCGTGAAATTATTACGCCCGACGTATAACCGCCCATCGTGCATAAATAGTGTTTAAACACTCTTTTGCTATAAATTATTTCTAAAATGAAAATTAAGACAACTACTAGTGCTGAGGTTTGAGGTCCTCGTAAGTGTCGAAGAAGAATGTCAGCACCGTAACTTATCTAGCACGATTTAACAGTTTCTATGCTTTATTCGTAGGTGATAACACCTGAAGATTTGCCAATTTTGTGTAATTATCCCGATCAGACCGTAATCAAATATCAGAGCATGGAATTTTGCTAAGATACTGGTAGGAACTTGAACAAACAAATTATAAAACTATCAGAATTAGAAATGTTTGAAAGAGAATAGATCTAGTAGTTAGCCAGACTATATAAGAAAACTCATAGGAATATTTGTAAAAGATGAAATCTCACAAAAGTGGTTTATTATAACACCGTGCAATATCTGATGACTTGCCATAAATTACAACTATAACGAACCCCTAAAGGCTGCCCATCCCAGAGGTTAACATCAACAAGGCTGCTCGGTGACAAAGCTAGTCCAGCTATCGGTAAAGTAAGTAACGTTAATTAAACTATATAAACGTCACCTTCAAGGATTTTCCTCTACGTACTTAAGAAATTCGGCCGACATTGGCGCCTATTCTCTCAAACGAAAAACATGAAATTTCACGTGAATTAGATCCACTTAAAATAGACTTAAAATAAATAATCAACGTTTTGTACAGAAAGTCCTATGTATATCAACAAGTCAATTATTCAAAACGAATTTAAAATGCATGGAAGGCAAATTTACGTACATGCAAATTGAGAATTCCATGTAAACAGTACGGTATCCTGTCTCCCAAACTGTACAGTTTATTAATTAATCACTTTTCTATTAATTTTTGCACCGTTGAATCGGAATACAACTTCATTTTTGTCTATAATTGAACAACCACATAACCACTCATGATGATATTCAGGCATCAATTGCGCCATACATATAAACTAATGCGTTGGATTTACCATCTACTTGCAAACACACTACACCGATTTGAGAGTGACATCACAAATGACATACAACTGAATGACGTCGCAATATACACTGCTATCAAATCAAATTAAGAAATTTTAACAAAATGTTAAATGGATCCGAAATGTTGTTTTAATGGTAGGTCTAAGTCAGTTGAAATGAACCTGCTTAAAATTAGTTTTTTTTTTAATCATAATGGTCCCAGCTTTGTCAGGACAAGTTGTTCCGACGTCTAGTTTAATCTTAAAATGTTCATTTCATTTATAAATCTACCTACATCAAAGAAAAATTGCGAATATATACCCTTCTAGAGCAAATCGATTATTAAAAAATATGATGACTTGCATTAAAGGTATCAAAATCCGGTTATATTTATTTGAGAGTCAAAATGCGTCGTTCATTTTCAGCTTAACGTTTCATGTACAGATCGAATATTATACATTCAACAAGGTTGTATATCCTAGGTCATATAGTTATATTAATTAATCTACGACAGAAATACACCAATCTTACTCATACTGTGAAGAATTCAGGCCTGGATTCAGGGTCAGGTCTAATGGTTCCTTGATACCCATACCCCACAATTTCATACCTCTATTTAAAACAAATTCTAGAGGGAGACCCCTGACTCCCCTGAAACGAGTGGAGGATCCTTTCTCGTACCTTCCCACACTATTAACCTCGCTGATAACGCCTCCTTTCTAAACCGGTGCAATCCCACTCCAATAAAATATTTCTGGACCCGGACTGACAATTAGGTAGACACGAGAACCTTTCCTTGTTTTTCTATATTGTCAGTTTTGTTGCTATATACCATCAAACTTGACCACCAACGACATCATTAAAATCTTTACAAGCGCACAAAACGTCGCTTCTGAATGGTTGATATGAATGTATTTCTGTATAAATTGTAACATAAACATTTTTTGAGGAAAATAACTACTGAACGATTGGTACTTGTTTGGGGCGGCGGGAAGGGAAGGACTATGGGAAAGGGAATAACGTTACATAATAGATAAAAAAAACTTATAAATTAGCTCGCCTCTTTGTTGAACATTAATTATTGCTTGCGTTATCTCTAATAATCTTGATTTTATGATAAACTACCAATAACAAATTTAACCTTTTAGAAAGAAACCGTAATAGTGACATAAATAAGCAAGGTTTCAAAAGGGTATCAATTACGCTGTAACACATGTCTTACAAAAGCGATAAACCTTTAAATTTCAATTTATGTAGCCTGTTTCAGAATCATTATATATGCAGAATATAAAACCTGAACAACCAGAAAGCACGAACTGTATTTTAAATTATCTTGCTAACAGCTGCAGCTCATGCTGGTCTTTAGAAAAGCTTTATGCAAAATGAGAACATTCAATAAACATTGCTCCGAATCTAATTAAAATTCCCATTTTCAACCAGAAAAGGTTTGCACAAGACTTTTATGGCATCCTCGAAAAGAGTGCTTAAGTTCGCTCTTACTGTTGTATTCTGATTTATTTTATTTAATCATATCTTATTGCAATTATCACACAAGACATGATAGTAAATATGCATCAAAACATGAATATACAGTAGATCTACTGATATATACAACAGCAACAGTACATCAAGACATATAATACTATAGCACATTAAAATACATTCGGCAGTTTTGCAATAGTGTGATAATACAAAAGGGTATGACCACAAGTTTTACCGACATTAGAAATCGATCCGTTCTTGGATGTCAAATTAACGTTAGATTAAACTAAATGACGGTTTTTTGTTTTATCATGACTGCAAATGAATATAAGCTTTTTATACAATATCGCTTCGCCCACAAGCTATCGTAAAATATCAATCAACACATCTTAAACAACACTTAAACCCTTCCATGTCAGTTACTTTAAACATAATTGCAAATGGAGTCATTTCGAGACACACGTCACAAATTTATGATAAAATAAATAAGGGAAAATCATTAAGTTTTACTAGCTTCTGCCCGAGTGGTACACATCCAGCATTTTAGGTTGATAGAACATCATTGTCAAGTTGCGCAAATAAAGATAAGATCTTCATCATAACTATGCCTGAAATTAGACCAACTGTGATACTTTGTTTCATGTGTATTTGTTTGTTTTGGGTTTAACGCCGTTTTTCAACAGTATTTCAGTACCTGTCCAGTAGTGATTGGCTGTTTAAGAAATAATATATCTCATTTAATGAGATATATTATTTCTGTGATATTATGAGATATATTATTTATAGATATATATATAAAAACAATTACCCTAACACGGTACATCTTTTGTCAAGAGTGTGTTTTTCTATATTCAATATATAGTGAAGGGAAGAACTACCAATTTAGAATGTTAGATGCTTCATTTTTGCGCCCCACGTGATAAACTCCAGAGCTGAATGAGTTTTCGCTGTTTGATAGACTATTCAGGAAACACTTCTAAAACAACCTGATATAAATTTATATTCTTCAACACATTGTATTTCAATCTGACTAAAGTTAAAGCACCCTTCTTTTCTTTACTCATTGATGTCTTGTGTGCAATTGTTTTGCTACATCAAATACACATACAACAAATGAAATGGGAAATTTGATGACCGTGTTTTGTCAGCAAGTGGAGATAGTTCTTTTGGAGTGTAACTTATTATGTATATTAATTACGTTGTTTGAATCTAATAAGAATCTAATTGATCAATTAGTCCTTAAGGAACTTTTGTTATTTTACTCTGTTGAAACGCAATGTTCGGCTTCGTGATTCCTGCCAATCACAAGCATCTTATACTGAGTTACGAGATATTGCAGACAAAAATGATAAAATGATAAATAACGAGATATTTTCTGGTAAAAAAATCGTATTATGTTTTTTTGTTGTTGTTGTTCTTTTTTTTTTTTTTGTTTGCTTGTGTGTTCAAACATTTTACATCTGTTTGGCTATGACCTGGATGAAATTATTAGATAGAACAAAAAGAGTGAAATGTACGTGACTTACAATTTTTTTTCATTCGCCGGCGACAGAATCTTGGATCATAATCAGTTAAGTATGTAACATGTGATTATATTTAACCCTGACCCTGCTAAATTTCTACAATGAACTTGTCCATCTTTCAATTTGGACAGTACCATGAACTGTGAAAAGGTAGCTTACCAAAATGATACTGACTGAATGGCGAACAGTACAGATCTTGATCAGACTGCACGGATCATGATCTACACTGGTCGTAAGAAAATTCACGTCCAAAGAACGCAGACTCCTTAAATCGTAACCTGTCTGAAGTGTACAGTACATATATAAGTGTGAAGGAAGTAAAACAAGACAACGAATACAAATGAGCAAATATGGCGAATCCCCTACTAACGCAATGGTAACCAAACGCCCGATAAGTAAACCACACAGATGCTCGTATAAATAGATGTAAACAAGAAAACCTATCGAGCCATATACACATGTATCGATGCCTGTGCAGCAACAACAAGAGCACAATTTCCCGATTATACAGGTAATGAACTAACAATAAGTGTAGGGCATCTGGAAGAGGGTTTAATAAAACACATGTCACGTGTCTCCATACAGCGGTCAGATTATAAACATTGTAAAACGATTTAACGTCATACCGACACAGTTATAAGTCTTGCGGCGACAATCCACCTTTTGATGGTAGAGATAGACCCCAGGTGCCTTACCTCATAAGCTTTATAATAATATTAAGTCTTCAGATTTTGTTCTGTAACACTTGTGGCCGCTTTACATTTTATTATACCTTAATTGTCAACAAGACTGTAAATCTTAAATAAAGATCTAACTACAAATGTCAAAGGAACATGGACATATAATGGAAACATATATATATATTAAAACTAAGACAGAGGAAATCATTAAAATAAACTTGTTGATCGTCAGATCTTTGAAACCTCGATCCACAAAAGTGGAGTTGACAAAGCCGTATGTCATCAACTCACCAAACGTTGCGCGCCGAAGGCGGTGACGAACTAATTTGTTGTTATATTTACTATATTGTTTTAGAAATCCCTGATAAACTGTAATATTCCTCCTGGTTAAACCTAGGACTTTATATGTCTCATGTAAAAGGATGAAGACACCAGCAAAGCAGCAAATAATTGTACCTTCCTTCCCTCATGTAGCCTCTGCAAAACTCTTACACGCATCAAGTAGTCAAAGAAAGTTATATGCATTGTACCTTAAATGTTATAATAAACATTATAGCCTAACTCCTTACATACATTTCGTGTTGTTTGTGTTTTTGCCGGGCTTAAGTCAAAACCTGAGAAATAAAACCATTAAAATTCGGATTCTGGCAGTAGTTTTGACCGGAAGCGTTCCAAAGTGCTTAGTAGCTTATTCTGATACTTATTTGTTGAACAGAAGTTTTTGTAAAGAATTGTTTATTAATTTATAGTCTGCATCTGGCCATTGTAGCAGCACTTTTCAGCAAACATGTCTATTTCTATCTTACTTATCAGAAAAAAAAACATTTCACTAGATGGAGCTATGTTTATCGGCGCCCATGCAATTTTTACATTACAACACATTTTGATATACTTCTGGTTAAACCCACTTTTACAACAAATTATACAAGTGTGTTCAGTTTTTTTCAGGCTAAATGCTGATGAAGACATAACGTGATTGTATGGAGACCTTACGCCCCGAACGTGGAAATATTCTTGCATAAAGTTTTGTTCTTTCGCAGATTTTGGCGTGCACAAACAGGCAAAAACATATACAAACAAGGACATTCTCATGAGCGCACGTAACTTGAAGGTTATTGTTGTCTGTGGCTCATGAAATCTTTTAATAAGCCTTTTCTTTAACACATCATATTTCAGCCTACTTTAATTTGCAATTCATGATTACTTTCAATAATTTTTCCTTGGTTCCAGTCATTGTTATATATCATAGTGGAAATAGTTGTTGTTATTGGCTGGAGCTAACATCAATAAAATAAATTGCCATTGTCATTACTCTCTTGATACGCAGCTACACTGACATTCCCTATGTTTACACACCGCGGTTTAATCCCTGAAAATAAGAGACAAATAATATTAGGAAAAATATAATTTCGTTATTTAAATGAATTCGGATCGAGGAAGTTAACCTGCTTAATTCAAATGCTATACTTTAACTTTATAAATATGCTCTGTCTAATTTGCATATCTATGCAGCCTACTGAGGTGTTTTGTGAAAAATAAAAGGTACATATAGGCTAATTGTAAGCTTTGCACTTGACGGATTTTTCAAATTAGTTGTTGAACATTTGATGATCAAATATTGTAGTCTGTCTTCCTCACGACACCTGTAAGTTGTGTAAAGGCGGGATGTCTTGTAATACTGGCACAGTAGTAAATAATCAGTGTGCCCAATCACGTGATCGCGCTACGTCATTTTGAGCTCGAAGTGCTGGCCCCGGTACTATGATTTCCCCCACCAAAACCTTCCCGTTTAAACGCTATTCCTGTTCAACCACTTTCGACATTGTGCGCTCTGAGGTGTTCTCACTGCAAGTCAATTGAACAGGAATAGCTTTAAAATGAGAAGGTTTTAGTGGGACATCGTAGTGCCGAGGGTAGCACTTTCAAATAGGTTTCGAATCATGTGCATGACATTAACACAATATATTGAATAAAAATCTTACGCCCTGATTTATAATTTTTGTTTACCATTCCACTTTCACTTTCGAGCTCAAAATGACGTAGCGCGATCACGTGATTGGGCACACTGAATAATGTTACTTTATGTTCTATAAGAAAATAATCATGTTCCGGGAGCTCTAGAAAGGGATTACTGGCCTTTCATACTTAAATGGCCTATAAATCAAAACGCACCAAGAAAAGTAGGTTATCATGTATCCTCTCAGAAAGATTTTTATCACCACTAAGGAACATCTTTCAAACTGACAGCTAAAATGTGTGTATGAACACAATGTCATGTGTAATAAGGTTTGTTTACACTTCTAGAAATGCAAAAATTCTCCTTGAAAATGCTATCATTAATCTAGTTTCTTTACAAATAGTAGATCTAGAACATTGTTGGAGAATTGCCTATACTTTGATACAATTCTTCGAATAAATTTCTTTCTCTGTTTATTACCAAAACGTATCAGGAGTCTACAAAAGTATTTGTCATTGGTGATTTTTTGTCCATTTACATATAAATGCGCTGGTTCCTAATTACACTGTAGATGTTAAAAATATTAAACAAACGTGTGTTATCTATGTAAAATGTACCACTAGGATAAAAATGTTCTTTGTCGAATTTTGAGAAAACGATTGAGGCATATAATTTCTGCTTTTTTTTTCAGTCGAATATACTATATTCTTCCAGAATACTGATTTGAAATAGTTATAACTGAGCTTATACCTGGCGATTAACCGACGCGCATGATTTACTTTTGAATTATTAATAGAACTAATTTACAATCTGGCTTTATTACTTTAGGACGAAAATATCTCTTATGTAATAAAATATGATTTAATACAAACTTTGTGGATTTTTTTAGAAAATTATGTAAAATTATGAATCGAATTTCCATCATTATCTTGACTGTAATCGTCATAAACTTAGATCAACAAATGGTAATGTATAATTTTTTAAATTATGTTTTTGTATATATATATATATATTCACTTAACAGAGAATAATTGTTAATAATTTTTAACATGAAAACAAAACAGATAAGAATATACATTTTATTCTGATATGTACGTAGTGCATCATATGCATATACCATTGAAAATGTCACGTGCATAATTGTAAGGTAACATGACATAATTAAGGAGTCTATAAATGGGATTGAGACGCTGACATCTATTTCAAGCTTGCGCCAAAATATGTATAAATTAATGTGGGTTTCTTTTAATTTTTTGTAAAAGATCTTACACGAAGGTGAGACACCATATCAGCTGTAGAGTGTACTTAAACATTGCAGCATGTACAGCTACAACCAATTATTACCATTTATAATAGCTTTTGTGTTTAAGTGTATTCTTTTATATGTCAACCTAGATTGAATCCGATAGTCTTTTTATTTGCAGTAACCAATTCAGTGTTTACGGTCTATCATAATAGTATTTCTATATTGTATCAATAAACATTGAAATAATGTTAAGAGTCCCATTTTGGCAGCAAAAGGATTTTAACAATAACATACATTGTTTAATTTCTTTAGAAATTACAAATGCAATATTCAACCTGAAACGAAATCCTATTATCTATAATAACCAAAATAAAATATTTCTTTTTCTTGGTTTTATATCTTAAACTAAGTTCAATTAAATAGAACTTTTTTAATGAACAGTTATATAAAACAACACTATATCGTTCCAACAATTTGGTGAAATAAAGCCTTATAGATATATCTGAATTAAATCCCACATTTTGGTAATAAGCTGTTTATAAATCTTTTAACTGTTCGAAAAGGTTTTCAAGTTACTTAAAACTTGTAAATGCGAAAATGTCTAGTCTAAACCCGTAAGTGAATCATTAAACATCGTACATGAAACAAACTATAAACGTTGTTCTGTTATTTCAAGGCAATTTGCTACTGAGACGACAACTAGACAGAAATGCGGGGGAAACTTTGCAAATACGGTTCATTTGAAAAATATTGTCGCGTCACATTTACAGGCTTTTGGAAAGGCACCGCAATTACGCTTTTAAAATGACCTCTTTCTCAACGTTATAAATCTTAGCAGCACAATTAAATGACAATGTTAATGGTAGATCTACTTGGCGATAAAATTTGGAGTTAAAATATTAAAATCATTTATTTCTTTGCCATACAGCACAATGAAGCAAAAGCTTCAGTCATTTTTCTTGTAGCGACATCGTTAACAGTGATTTAGTGTGTTGTGGGCAGGGTATGTTATAAAAGGACACTCGATGAAAGGAAATGACCTTCAACAAAATAATTACTTTCAATACAAGACTAGCGGGGGATGCGTTTATAAATTATTTTTTAGTGTTGTTTTTATTTTTTTACTTTACTTTTTTGTTTTGTTTTTGAAGATGCATTTTTACCCTTGCAACCTGCATGTGCATGCTATACTAAGACTGTAGAGCTTCTTTCAGGTAGAGGAGACATGCGATGACAGTCTAAGGGCAACTGTTGGGGCTAGAGGCTGCACTAACCTCGAACTATGTTACTCGAAGTCTAGCACGCATTGGCACAAAGCAAACTTTTGGGGATGGTACTTAGAAATTGCATGGAAAGAAAGCATTACAGTACACCTCACTTATAAGGAACTCGGATATAAGGAACACTCGGTTATAAGGAACAGTTTTCAATTCCCCGATCTAATTCTTTCTTTATTCAATGTAAAAATCATCGGATATAGAGAACTCAGTTATAAGGAACACTCGGTTATAAGGAACACTTTTTTCCAGCCCCAGAGTATGAAATTCAATGGAAAACTCCTCGGTTATAGCAAACAGACATAAAGAATAAAAATTGTTGAAAACCGAAAATAATCAGGAGAATCGCTGGTGACGTCGGAGTAACGTCGGCACTTGCACGCGCTTTCATGCACATGAATATACACAAATTATTTCATTTAGAATTATGATCTTTATTTTGTTAATGACGAATACGATAAAAAGAAATTATATAATATCATCATTAATAAATGTGCTAATTACTTGTAATTAACAATAGCAAACAGTCCAGTTTACCAAATTTTTAATTGTAAACTGTAAACATTGTAGCAGGTTAGCAGGTGCTAAAATGGACAATAGCAAAACTACATAGATATAATTTACACTTTAATCCGTATGTATTGTTTTGATTTTGCTATATTAATGTTGAACATTTGAGTTCTATACGATATTTCCCTTGTACATGTACATGACAATGTGTGCAAAATAAAACTTTGAACATTTATTTTATATTAGTATTGATGCCTATTCTCGAGCAAGGTAAGAGGAGAAACTGCAACATATCTTATAGGCATAATGTAGCGCTCTCTAAGAAAGAAGATAGAAATAACCAACAAAAAATAAACACAAATTACGGACATTCTTACCGACGAACATTTTGGCTTAGTTTAGGTTTAATGCCGTGTTTCAACACCATTTCAGTCATATACATGCAGGCAGATTACCTTACCATCTCTCCAGGAAAGGACCGGTACTACTACTAGACTCGCAACTTTCTCACATAAAGATTCATGGTCTGGCCAGAATGTGAACACATAGCACTTTTCAAACGTCAGTCAAATAGTGTTCGCTATACAAATTGTGTTCGTTATACAAACCTCGGTTACAAGAAACTAGTTCGCTATACGGATATAAGGAACCTCGGTTATAAGGAATACTTCTTAGAGGCCCCAAGCTGTTCCTTATAAGCGAGGTTTACTGTATATCATTTTGCTCGAAATACTACATCGACAGGGATTTTCTGGTTCTAACAAGTATGTTTGTCGTTTCTTCGTTTAACTATAAATGTAAGAACACTGATGCAGAAGGTATTGAAATTAAACCTGATGATGAATTCCAATAGTAAAATAGGTATGGTTTTCACATGTTGTCAAAAAGTGTTCTTTTGCACACGTATACGTTTCTTTGACAGCGTAGAAATGCTTTTTGTTTCTATTAACCATACGTTTAAAGGTAAGGCATGCCGCAAATGTAACAAGTTGTGTATCCATCAAAACAATCTGATAACAAATGAAATCGCGGTTAAGTATACTTAGAGTGTATGATATGTGTAGAGGACGAAAGAAAAATGGTTCTTATTTTTTTTTTACCTCTTTCCTTTGCGTTGCCTTTACTAATCCAGTTTTGTCTGCAGTTTAACATTCCTAACACAACGAAATGGTCAAAAAACATCCATTGTTGGAATGGCAGAAGTTTGAAGTTGCGCGAAAATATACGCTTTATAAACCCAGAATTCAAATGTTTGGTACAATGCACAAATTTGTGACAAAGAAACAAACCTGGCAATACTATGCTTTTAGGCTCAATAGTTTGTATGGATTTAATACGTAAAGTGTACTAAAGTTGGATGTTAGGAAATCAGTAAAGTGTATAGAAAAATGATGAAAAGAATTCTGTTTTGACAATATCCTGGATCTATTCTTGTTCAAAAACACTGCTTCCGGGAAATCTACCCTTACCTTTTATCTGTTATTGAAAACGCTGATGTGTGAACCGTGGGCTACGTATTATACGTGTTAAGTTTCGTAGCTATACATCTAATAGCCACGGCAGCTGCAGCGGTATAAGACATGCATCTGCACATGGCATACTCCTTCATTTCTGCACTTAGGTTATTCAGAAATAATGTTATGTTATGAAATGACACAGAATGATTTGCAAATGCAATGCACAGTGGGCGTTGCCTCTTATTCTCGTCATTGTCAGTAAGTCTGAAGATCAAATGCAAAATAAATATTGTTAAATCTAAAAGAAATCGTTAACGTGATTTCAGACAAGCCGCCTGTCGTTGAAGACCTAAACGATACAGTGTTGACTCTAGAAGCATGTATCAGGAATCAGAATGATATATGTAAAGACAAGGTTGATGTTTATATGAGGAACTGCGATGGTGATATTCTTCTCCTATTACCATGGGTGCACACCATTGGAAGGAGAATCTTCATTTGTAACGGTATAATGAGATTCGTGCTTCCTATTGATATTTTCATTTTCCTGCTGCCCCATGGAATTTTGATGGCTATATGTTTCGTATATGATGCGTATTATTTATAATTTTATCGTTGTCCTTTCCTCTGTTCTTGCGCTCTGTCCCCCTTTGGTGGTATTTTCATCGTCATGTTTTCTATTATATTTCCGTAGTAAGGCTCCTGCGTATATTTATTTTAATGTAAGGCATCTTGTAAATGTTCCCTGTGCTTTCTCGTGACATGTTTCGCTATAGGATTAACGCTCGTTGTTGTGAATCAGCATCAGCCGAATCCTGAGGAACTGGTTGGTGCTAGAGTCCTTGGGGCACTTGGTATCACCATTCTTGCTTGAAACACAACTAATGTGCTGGAAATATTAAAAAAAAAGACTATTCAGTTGACATTGGCCGGCCGAAATCGGCCGCAGACACATAATTTATACATGCATTTCTGGGACCGACAGTAACAGTGCATATCATATACATATCGAGCGGATGTTTACAAGTATAACAATTCTTCACATGTGGTAATTTCTTTGATATCTAATTTATGCAAAAGTAAGTATAACTCCCTCTACTTTAATATAATCGGTATACCATGAAAACTTCAGCTTTACATGGCCCCGACCTTACACAGCGTGCAGGTGTACTGAGGCACCGCCAGAACACAATTATCCCCCTTGTTCATTCAGTCCTTTACGCTATTTTAAATTTAAACATAATCGTGAAAAAGAACTAGATACCCATATTCTTCATTTCTTTAAAATGAAATCTCTAAACTAAAGCCCACTTATTTTGTAACTGAACGTAGAAAATCTCACTTTGGACCCGGCCCCATCGCGATCAAAGTTTGATAAACACAAAAATTTGAATTTTCCAATATTCTAATCAACTCGGATTTGATTTATTAACTCAAATGTTATGATTGTTCATGCAAACAAGCAAACTTTGTAATTTCTTTTAAAATTATATTTTAAGACAATTGTGAGCATTTCAATAAGCAAGACACCGGTCTATCGTCATACTTTTGCGTGATATTTTTATCGCCATTCGTTCCGTGATGTTCCTCGCCGCTCCACTCTTATGTTTTATGGTCTTGCTCTCCCTTTATATATTTCAACATGATCATGTTTATCATTTGTATATTTTCACCTTGTTTTAACCTGATATTTTTCCCATGACTCTTCCCAATGACATCCTGTCTTCACACCAAACCTTGACATTTCCCACTTCACAAAATATTTTACCTTTATGCATCCCATGATATATTTTTATTTACATTTCTCTGTGATATACTATATCTTTACTTCTTTAGGCTCCTTCATATATTTTATCTTTGCAAATTTCCATGATATATTCTACCTCATGCTTCCCCTAATATATATTATCTGAACGATTCTGTATGGTATAGTTTATCTTCACTCTTCCTCCAGATATATTTTTTCCACACGCTTACCCGTGATATACTTTATAATGACATTTCCCAAAGATATATTTAGTCTTCACCCTTCCCCATACATTTTATGCATATTTTCCGTTGGATCTATGTTATCTATAAGCTTGTCCGTAATATATTTTATCTTTACGCTTCCCTGTAATCTTTTACTGTAGTTACCATGTTATCACTGTTCATTTTTCTATATTCCAGACTTCGTTTTCTCAGGAGGTACGTGTGGTTTTATTTTGAGTAAATGTTAGGAAAAACTCAGAAACAAATTTGCAAAGACGAGACTCTGTTTCAAGTACTGGTACTCACTAGAAAAAAAATGAAAATAACCAATGTAACATTTTATTGACGAATCAAAACATAGCACTTCCAGTACCTTTTTCACTAACTTATAAATGGAAGTTGAGTATTATGTATTTCTGAAACTATTTGAAGACTTTATATGTAGACCTTTTCCAGCTTACATTTCATTCCAAACAACTCTATTTGTAGTAGAAATACAAGTTAAAGCTGAAGTACTGGGTCATGTACAAACAGACTTAGATTATTGACTTCAAGGCTTGAATCACAACATCAGAATTCCTCGCACTGTGTTTTTGTAATAATTGTTATCAAATCAAATTTAGCTTGTCTGGAGACAAAATGGAAAGGTCAGCTTTTGTAATTAGACAGCAATTTTCAGATGATTGGTGGGTAAGATTCAGACACCTGACTTTGTCGAACAGGTGTAGACAACATCAGACTGCCTCCTTTTTGCAGGTTGCAATGATTCTTGCTTGGAATTTACTGCTGAACTGGTTAGTGAAAACGTAATAGAAATAACGGTGAATAGATCAGGGTGGTACAGTACTGAGTATGAAGGAAAACAGTACATGTTTCCTTCCATTGAATACAAAGAAGCCATTGTTGACGCCTGTTCCAAGTTAGATTTTCATTACCTTCTTCAAGGTAGGTTCTGTCATAGATAATAGTGAAACTTGTGTGATACGTCCAGACTACTCACATTATTTCACTTTCCAACAGTTTTCTGCCAAGATTTCAGATTTTTATATATTTTTAATTCGTTTAACTTTATTAATATTACATAACCGTTTCGCGCGTGTAATTGCAAATTGTGCAATTTAAACTTATATACTGGTGACGTATGAAATGTAGCTATTGAGCATTTATATTCTTAACACTTAATGTTTTTGTTTTTCCAGTAACGCCCTAATCTAGGAGACTGATGAAACGCATTTTTAAACAAAAGGCAAATAGGCGAAGATATGCCTACATTAGCTATAGATTTCGATTTTATATTGACTAAATCTATATTAAAGTAAATTTTTGTTTTCAGACCCAATCCCCGAGTCAGTTGAAGAAACACCTGTAAAACTGGTACTTTGCAAGGTTACACGTGTAAGCCATGTAACCGGTTCTTACTACAATACCGACTGTAACTATATAATGTATACGCGGAGATGTAACGGGACGCTGCAGTTTGACACAATATCGACAGACTTAGTGAAACTTTGTCTTGGTACAAACATTTCTTAGGTTAAATATATGAGCCGTGCCATGAGAAAACCAACATAGTGGCTTTGCGACCAGCATGGATCCAGACCAGCCTGCGCATCTGCGCAGTCTGGTCAGGTTCCATGCAGTTCGCTACCAGTTTCTCTAATTATAATAGGCTTTGAAAGCGACCAGCATGGATCCTGACCAGACTGCGTGGATGCGCAGGCTGGTCTGGATCCATGCTGGTCGCAAACCCACTATGTTGGTTTTCTTATGACGCGGCTCATATCATATTTGACTGATATCTTTAATAACAAATGAACACATTTCTGTTAGCTATGTCTATGCAAATGCTTTAAGCGATACGTTGTTATTTTCAGAGATCGCTAACTACCAAACAATAATAGATAGTGGAACATATTTTATCAGTTGTGATGCCAAATCCTGTAAATGTTTTAGGATGTATATTTCTCTCATTCAAAATGTTAAGATTTCTGACTCGCGATTTGTTAAAATAATATAATTTTCAGTATATAATGTTTCAGTTGAAGTTTAGCCTTTATTTGAATTTATTTACCTATGTATATATTTGAAGAAAAATCCATAATGTTTGAAATTCTGTCAATGTAAGAGCTGTCCATTTTGCTTCAAATTCGTTTACATGATCATTACATTGATATATCAAGCATTCATAATAGACATACATCTGTGGTAAACTACATTAGACAGTACGTATATTGACAAAAGCGTATAACTGGAAGCACCTACTTTGTCAAATAAGTAAGGAACAGAAAATTTGGAAAAGGATATGAGCTATTTAATTCACTTTCACTTTTATAATTGTATTTTTACAGTACTAACAGCAGTTCTGGGACAATAGTGTATATAATAATCAAGTTATCCTAGCACTTTATTTTTTAGTGGTACCGAGCAGTGTCACGGTGATTCCAGAAATAGGCCATACGACGCAATACGTTGATTTAGACGGTAACTCAGCCATGATGTTCATCTCTTTCTTGCAGTACAGATGTTCCTTTGAAATGGATGTTGCTGCTTCATATAAAATAAAATGGTACTACACTTTTTTATATTTTCTACATCACATTATCAGTAGCGACGAAATGATACATGCAGTTGGAAAAATAGAGTAAAATATATAGGAAAAGTGTATAGCCTCACGAAATGGGTTTAGGGTAGGTCCTGCTCGTCTACCAGTCCTTTCCTCCGTCCCGGAACATTTATATTCTTAGGAGGGAATGTTGTTTTATTTGACGCAAATAAACTGGAAGAGAGAAGTACGAGTATAATACCATATTTGCAATTATAATGGAATCCGATTCCTTCACACTGTTTTGTACACAGTATCATTTCAGATACTGAAAGTGGTTCTGTGAAACTTCTGTTAATAACTTGAAGTGTGTAGAGAAACAAAAAATAAAACATGGACAAATACTCTATAGAACCTCCCAAACAAGGACGAACGTATCGGAACATTGTAGTACTATATAATAGGGTTATTATAACAGTAGCTCGATCTGGAATGCTGTATTCGGCTAGAGTGGATTTTAACCAGATCGGATCTCACAAGGCGCGCAAGCGCCGAGTGTGATCCGACCTTACAAAATCCACGAGAGCCGAATACAAAATCCAGATCTAGCTACTATTATAATGACCTTTTTATTATATACCTCTACCTTTTTGTTTGTTGTTTTGTTATTGAACGAAATCTTCAATGTTTATGGACATTAAAATGGAACTAAGTGAAGTTTTAAGGAGCGCTATTTATAGAACTGTGTCAGGTCATGCATATTAATTAAAGTAGTCCGGCAGTATACAATATGGAAGGTACAATACGGAATTTGAAAGGTACAATACGTATTTCTTTTCTGCCTGTCCATATTTAATTGTGGAATACAAGCCGATTTTTACAGAATGTATATAGGTATATGATAAATATTGATGTGTACATAGTGGGCGTGTTAGACAAAGTAAAAAGAAACACCAAAGCGGAATGACGAACAAATGAAGGAAAACATTGAGGTTCCGTAATAGAACGGTCAGTGCCAAAGCAGCATTGGGAAGCATACATCGAATTAGTCGCACAAAACCTCAATCTAAATCCGCAAGAATTACAAGACAGTGTTAATAAAAGAAATCACAGTCGGAAAAATCCCTATCACATGTATTGATATCAACAGATACAATAAAAAATACAGATATAAGGATAAATACCCGATTGGAGAGTTTAATTTTGTGCAATTTCCAGTCCTAGATCATGTTTAAAAGTGACTGAAGTGTGCATTAAAGTTATCACCACCAGGTGAATCCCTATCACACGTAATAGGTACAAAAGATACGATGCAATACCGTATGTATTAAACAACATATACATATGAACTTAATGTGCTTTGCAGAAAGGAAAGGGGAAAAAACAAGAAGAGAAACACCATTTCAATCTACTGAAATAGATCAAAATAAAGACACAACACTTCCTAAATTAAAACAGTCAGCCAATTCTACAAGAAACATTCAGCAAGATTTATATAATAATGATTTTCAAACTATTCATTCCTTTACTACCCTTTTCCAATTTTTTTCACATAATCTTGTTATATATTGTAAAGCATTTAACAAATTATGAGTTTCCCCCATGATGTGTCGATTTATTCATCTCTTAGGTATATCAATGATACCTTGGTCGCTGAAATGGAACCAACAAATTCGTCCGAAGATCTTGCTTTAAGATATAACGTTACAAATGATGTGGAACTTGGCTATATGGTAAACTTTTCGATCTTATATCTTATATCATCATTATGTACAATAATAAAATTTGGCTTGGCTCATGTGGAAAGGGATATATTAAGTAGAACGTAACAGATAACGCAACAAAGCAAACAATACATAATACAAAATAAAGTAAACATTAAATTCAAATAATATACATCATGATACTTTCATTTTAATTAGATGTTATTACTTGTATATGTTATAAACAGTTGTTTTTTTATTACTATGAGCAAATAATTGTAAAATCAAAGTATACAAATGAAACATACTATTTTTTCAGATAAAATGTGGAGTTGTAAAAATGCCGATGGAAGAATCTTCTGAATTACTGAGTTTCAACTTCTTTGCCGGATGGAAGGTACTATTTCCATCGACATATTGTTGAATGCTAGATGGTTTGGTGCATTAAAATGTCGAAATAATTTAATATCTATAAATAATGTCCTTTTTCTTAACCAGTGTGAGAGTTAGTATTCCAATCGTTTTCATGTTTTGAATTATGTCATGGGAAACGCATGCTTTCCGTTTATATATCTAACAAATATAATATTGGTCATGCTTAAGATAACCTATTTTAGTTTTAGGGAATCCCACCGGTATATGAAATACTTTGTTGGGGGAAAATCTTACTTCACCTTTCGGGGATTATTTAGACTAGGGGTAGATACCTAGGTAGAACAGTTGCTCTGCCGCAAGCCAGATAATTAACTCGAACTCACATGAGAAAGTTTAAAGATTTGTTGGCTTTTACGTCGCACTGACACAATTATAGGTCATCTGGCATCTTTGCAGCTTTGATGATGGAGGACCCCAGGTGCCCCTCCTTGCATTATTTCATCACGAGCGGGCACCTTGGTAGAACCATCGTCCTTTCCTTAAGCCAGCTGGATGGCTTCCTCACATGAAGAATTCAACGCCCCGAGTAAGGCTCGAACCTACATCGATGAGGCGCAAGTGATTTGAAGTCAGCGACCTTACCCACTCGGCCACGGAGGCCCCCATATACTCATCTGTGTTGAAATATATTCCAGGAGCGGATCCAGGAATTTTGACTTGTGGATTGTATAATCACCCCTTGGATATGGTGCCTGCTTTTGAACTTTGTCTTTTGACAGTTCCTGTGATACGCAGGTACGATAACCTCAGATCCCCTTCCTAAATTCCAGTTTGTTTAGTTCTGCCCATTGTTTTCTGGTTTGGGGCAAACCCATTATTTTATCTGGGGACCAAACGCCGCTCTTCATGGAATTACACGCCTCAACACGTGTATCATTGAAGGTTCCATGTTCACCGTCGTTTGAATACATCTGCGGATCTCTCTAAATTGCTTTTTGTACTTTTAGCATGTGTAAATGTTGAGTTCTGCTCAATTTGGGGCTAGAGGGCGTGGACGGTAGCATGCATTTCCACTACCGTCCATGAACAGGCTCAATCAAATAGAAAAAAAGTGGAAACTTCACAGGTCGCCCAACACGACAAAAATGAAAATGTTGCAGGCTCGGTTTGATTGAGCCTGCAACCGAGCCTGGAACATTTTTGTTTTTGTCGTGTTGAGCGACCTGTGAAGTTTCCACTTTTTTCTATTTTATGGAGGCGCGAACGCTTGGTACTTTTAAAACACCGTTAAACATGACCAGTTTGCACTATTGTTCTATAAATAGTACTAAATGTTGATTGATATGCTAGCGATTTTAAATATGTGCATCTCACACCCCACCATGAACTCGCCATTATTATTATTTCACCTCTCTTCAGGGTATGATGAACGATTCAAACAGAATCTTAGCTAGCATATTTTATGAGAGCGAAGTTATTTATAGACTCGCCTATCACGAGTTGTAGGGTAATGGCCTCTAAAATCCACATGGCACCAGTGTTACCAGACTTGTAAAACCTGTGGTAGAACTTTCACACGCATATATAAGACTGAAGACACAATAGTTTGTTTCTGATGTTTATTTAATTTCAGGTAGTTAAAGAAAGTCTTTTAGTACAAGTAGTTTTATTGTCTCAGTGTCCATCTTTCAAATAATAGTTAGCTATTATAAAATGTTAAGAACTAATTGTGTATATCCTGAATTTGTCTTTCATGAAATCTACATAACATATTTGGAAATTAACCTAATGAGGCATAATGGTATTTTTGACTTACGTTGGCAGAACCACGGTTGGTGGCTCTGCCGCTTCGTCTCCCTGAATGTCTAGTACATAGACATTTTATATGCACTGGCCAGACTGTTGGTTACTAAATTAAGATGTAGTTTTCCTGGTGTTATGTCTTAACCTGCCAAGAGCTACGCTAACTTGTCAGTTTTATATTTCAACAATTTTAAAAGGTCAAGAGTTTCCGGTGAAAGCCTTTAACTAATTTTGAATGAATATATATTATCCAAGACATTGAATAATTTAGTCTTTTAAAACAATAGCCTAGCACCCTTTTTTGAAATTACATTACAAATTCCTTCATTTCTTCACGGAAAAAAACAATGAAAAAAAAGGTATTTTACTATCCTCGGAAACTTTTGAATGTTATGAATTGTAATGCAAAAATAGGTGTTTGAACACGTATGTTTGTTTCTTATAGGTAACATCAGACGTTTTTGCTGACAAATATACAGATTTAAACAAAAATTGATGGACACAGAGCTAACAACAAAACAAAATCAAAACGCGATAGGTAAATATTTGAAATGGTAATACATGTACATAAAATTCCACGCGACTATTTATTCTGCTGTGTTTCGTCGTTGCCCAGTGGTATTACGTGCAGACATCGTCATGTTGTAGGCTTGTGTCGTCAGTCGGCATGTATTGTGTAACCTCATCGGTGAATTATTATACTGAAATTGACCAAAAGTATGATCAGCAAATGTCATGTTGTTATTGAATTTCGACAGCTCATTCCCAAAGGCATTTATATATTCAGCTGCTGTGATCTTGAAAGAGTTTCTCCGTCTAAAATCAAAATTGTTAGGTCATGCTTAAATGTCCATCAAGACGCATGTTATAGATTTATAAAAATTTTATTATATTGTCACCATGATTGTTGTAAAACATTCATTGTTTCTATAGATGTATTTTCTAAGGAGTTTTTAATTCGAACGCTAGTCCATGTGAAACTGTGTGACGACTATTTGAATTCTCTGTGTCATGAGCTCGACAAAATCCCCAATCTGAATATGAATTATTTTCTTCTTCGTTTCACAGAATTTCCGGTGTGACTTTGCATTTTATTTATTTTTTCCATGATGACTTCTGATTTTTCACAAATTTGCACAGCATTTTTATGCACACATAGCAAGTGTCTTCGCCCATTTTCCTTTCCCCTTACGTGTTTTTGAAATTTTGAACAAAATAGTTGCACCCAATTTATTACTTACTTAATATTAATGTTATATAACTTAAATTTAGATCTATACGGTTTCAATACAAGAGGACATGACATACCAACTTTTTGACAGCTGGAGAAAGGCCTTAATAAAAAATGTCCTTAAGAAAAATATTGATGTTAGTCATTTTCTATTTTCATTTACATTTATTTTACTATGCATTTTAAATTCTATTTTGATGAACTGTATCATTTAAGCAAATTTTGGTCTTATCGTTTTCTTACGAATAATTTTTTTAACTTTTCATATGTATAACTTATACACATCAAAGATATTTTCTTTACATATCTATTAAGTTTTAATAATTTTCCACACTACTCATCACTTGTATACGTGCAACAAGCTCGGTTAACATGAAAAGTTATCAATTGTGTCAATTTGATAAATATATCAACATCTTAATTCAAAACAAAACGTTGACAAAATGCACGTATATTGTTCATTGCTAATAAAATTATATATTCGTCACGTAGACATACTTATCTACTATTCCGTAGGTATATTCTATAGGTAGGTTTCCCATGCTTCTGTTAGCATGGCCTTTATACCTAAAATAACACTAATCTAGTGTTCTTTGTGAGTCACTGCTCACAGGTCGCCATAAAACACATTTCCTGTGTTTACCGTGGTCTTAGTTTCTGCCACGTTACATTTACTATAATCACAATATCCGAACCTTCATTCTTTTGAAACAGTAAACCCCATACAAACATTTTATCTAAATAATGCTCCAAAAATATGATGACAAAATACTTTTAAAACAAGTATAGTCTAAATTATGAATTTCAAATTGAATACAGGTATGTTAAAATATAGTTTGATATGCGAACTGCCAGAAGCAAATTTGACCAGTTACCTACATGTTTACTAATATTTGACAGGGGTAATCTAGACTTTATCCCATAAATGCCATTACCCACACGCTACTTTGACAACTGAACTTGCTTTTAATTTTATCACAACCTACTACAACTTGTAATTTTAATAAAAATCCTCAAACAGATAAACTGCCAGCAGCATAATTTTTCATGTACTTTACATTTGTAATTTCATTTTATTCTCTTTTTTTTGTATTTTTCTACTTTATTTGTAAACAGTTTAGTTTACTGTACTGTGTTCATCTTATATCTTTCTTGATAGGCATCGCTTGTTAATGCATACCTTTAGAAAAAATCAAACAACCTAAAAACCCTATGGCGATGTATTTATGAAGTAATATTTCAATTGTTTTATAACCATTGATATATTGATAGCTTTCGTCTGCCCGATTTAGCTAATTAACAGAATTTTCATTTTTTTTTTCATATTTCAGTGTTTTGCTTTATTTTGCTTTATTTAATTTTCGCCTACCCTACAAGATTTGTAAATATTTTTATACATAACTCTGATTTGATACATAATTTTATTAAGGCAAACTTTTCAGTAACAGTTTTAATTTTAAATTGCATTTCGTGCTAGATTGAATTCAACTATTTTTTCTCCCAAAATATGCCCAAAACTTTTAAAAGTAAAATAGACATTTCTACTTGCGTTTTTGAAGATATAGTGGCTCGTGTCGTCTTCTCAGTTCGGCGTGATGTATAGTGGCAGAGTACTTCGTGTCCTGGTCCTTGGACACCAAAAATCGGCTTGTAGGGTAATGGCCTCTAAAATCCACATGGCACCAGTGTTACCAGACTTGTAAAACCTGTGGTAGAACTTTCACACGCATATATAAGATTGAAGACACAATAGTTTGTTTCTGATGTTTATTTAATTTCAGGTAGTTAAAGAATGTCTTTTAGTACAAGTAGTTTTATTGTCTCGGTGTCCATCTTTCAAATAATAGTTAGCTATTATAAAATGTTAAGAACTAATTGTGTATATCCTGAATTTGTCTTTCATGAAATCTACATAACATATTTGGAAATTAACCTAATGAGGCATAATGGTATTTTTGACTTACGTTGGCAGAACCACGGTTGGTGGCTCTGCCGCCTCGCCTCCCTGACTGTCTAGTACATAGACATTTTATATGCACTGGCTAGACTGTTGATTACCAAATTAAGATGTAGTTTTCCTGGTGTTATGTCTTAACCTGCCCAGAGCTACGCTAACTTGTCAGTTTTATATTTCAACAATTTTAAAAGGTCAAGAGTTTCCGGTGAAAGCCTTTAACTAATTTTGAATGAATATATATTATCCAAGACCTTGAATAATTTAGTCTTTTAAAACAATAGCCTAGCACCCGTTTTTGAAATTACATTACAGAGTTATTGATATAAGATTCTTTTTAACATGTTTCCTGAGAGCGTGATCTTGATGTATGTATAAGAGAGATAACTGTTCTTAGAAATAATTATATACTAAAGATTACACTGAAAAAAAAAGGTTTCAGATAAAGGTATTGAACTAACCAAGGGTGAGTATGTCAGTGTCGACGTAGAACTGATCGTCCCGATTGGCTGCACGTATACAGTAAATGAACAAGCACGTTGCATTAAAGAGTTACTTATAACAGATCCATCCTACACACCGGATGTATGCAAAGGTGGAATACTGGCAATGAATGCTGATGATCCAAGTAAAGATAGTCACAAAGTACAGGTACGCTTCCTTATTTTCGGATATGATCCTTATTTTTGAATATGAAAAGCATCTTAACTAGTGTTTTAAAGTCACTCCGTATAGTGGAAATATTTTTAATCTACTAATGATGGGTCAAATATAGCCACAGAATTGAGATAATTTAAACCGTTTTTACAGCTTAGAGTAACTTTTTTTTGATACAAGATAAAATACAAAATAAATGCTACAAGATACATGATACAAGGTACATGATTTATGTTAGTCGTATACATTAACTGTAATTTATATGACATATATAGACAGCATGTTTTGGCACTAATACTTAAAATTTGGATACGAATAAAATTCATGCAATGCCATAATAAAAACGGTAAAGATCTAATTCAGAAAAACATATTTAATGGAAAATTCTCATGTATAAGAAGTTCGATGAACTCTTGTATGCCAACATGATGACTTCAATTAAGCCCAAATGTTCAAAAGACTAATCCAGTTTCAATTGTTTTACTTTTTTCAGACCTTAAAGCAAGTTACAGAGTGGACAGGAAACAAAAAGGACCGTTTTAAACTTTCAACATCTGATGTTAACTACGATGATGCAACAGTATATAATTTAGAAGTTAGTCTTACTGATGGAGCAAGTATTCGCACCCGGAGGGACGTAGAGTCACATACAAAGGTATCTTTTCACTGTGAAATGTTTCAGAATATGATTGATATCTCCTATCATGTGAGTTCATAATCTAGATTTTTACACCTCTTAGACACTTATCCTTCTTTACATACGGTATTTCAGAATGAACATTATGGGCAATGTTGTAGGTTAGGCTTTCTAAAGGGGTCGCCGTATTTGCTGTTTTAAAATACATAAATACATCGAAGGTCTGTTTTGAGCACATGCTATTTAGGTAGGTGGCCAATAGGGTCTACCTTGCATCCCCCTAGACTTTTTTCATAGGTACCAAATTGTTCGGCAGGACCAACAAGAAACAAGATACATGTATCTGTATTTGGCAGTCTAACCACCTCGTAAAATTGTTCTTCAAATTTGTCAGCCAGCTTGTGTGGGCCATCGAATGCTAGTACTTTTACCATTACTTTGTCTCCTACCTTGATACTTAAAGCTTTTGCTTTCTTATCAAACTGTTGTTTTTGTTTTAATCTTGATTTGTCTGCTATCCTTTCTGCTAATTTGTATGACTTTCTAAGTCTTTTTTGTAAGTCACAAATATATTCAGACTGAGTAGTTTCTGTAATGCTAGAATCTGTATGAAATATCAGATCAACTGGGAGCACTGCTTTCCTTCCAAACATGAGTTCGAACGGTGAGATACTTGTACTGGAATGTGGAATAGCATTGTATGCATACACTAGTGGTGCTACAAAACGTTTCCAATCCTGTGTTTCTTCCTTTTCTAGTGTTCTAATCATATCTATCAGTCTTCTGTTGAATTTTTCAGTGTTTCCATTACACATTGGATGATAAACCGTGGTTCTTAGTTTCTTAATTCCTGAAATGCTACAAAGTTCTTTCATCAGCTGACTTTCAAGGTTTGTGCCTTGGTCTGTAAACAGTTTTTGATGGAAATTCGTAGTGTAGAATGAAGTTATTGAAAAATGTTTCTGCGATTGTTTTAGCCATTTGATGTTTGATTGAAAAGGCTTGTGCATATTTGATGAAATGGTCAGTAATTACCAAAACGTTACTAATTCCGCCTTTGCTTGGTTCGAGTTTCAGAAAATCCATGGTCACCATTTCAAGAGGGTAAGTGCTTTTTAAGTTAACAAGTGGAGCTTTCTGGTTTAATGGGCTTTTTCTTTTTTAGCACCTCTCACATGTTTTATCCACTCTTCTGTGTGTAATAAGTACCATGTATATATTCAACTCCTCTTTAGATACACAATCGAATTAAAACTAAGTACATGTTACCAGCATGATCTGGAAATGCACATATTATCAGGACTTACTGGCCAAGTGTTATCATTTTGAACTTGGCCACATTAGAACTACACAAGTATCTTGTCTTCCATAGTTTCATTCACATTCAAATAAAAGGTGGTATACAACTATACATTGCCAACATTAAGCGGATATGCGAATATTGTCAAGAATTTCATGTCCTAATATCCTTTTTCTAATGCCTATTTTTAACTAGAGCTATCACAGAAGGTAATGAATGTACCCCCCGCATGCACTGACACAGTACATTGCAATTTGATGCACACAAGACTGCATAATTATGTGGACTGTAAGTATAAAGACTCTATGTATATAGTATAGTAACAAAAACAAAG
This sequence comes from Mercenaria mercenaria, assembly GCF_021730395.1. NCBI lineage: Eukaryota > Metazoa > Mollusca > Bivalvia > Venerida > Veneridae > Mercenaria > Mercenaria mercenaria. The sequence goes on along the minus strand of NC_069374.1, from coordinate 546,975 downwards.
TCCCATAACTGCAGAATGTTTATCTAAAAGAACGTTAAAATGCACCATGCACAAGTAGGGTTGTTACTGATCACTGCTTCAAACTGTGCAACTGTTTTTGTCACTTACAGTTCCATGGGTGTATCCCACTATGTTCCTTCATTGTTTTGTTTTGTCCTCATTTAACTATTTTACTTTCTCTATGTATTTTGTGTATAATATCAATCAAGTACATATCATATATACCTGGCCATCAAAATCGTACAGCCAATGTTCTTTCCCTTCCTGGTATCCCAAGTCGTTGTGACAACCTTTCAACACATCTTCTTTGAAAACATGTGGTATAACAAGCTGAAGATTTTTCACATCTTTTTCAGTGACTTCCATGTACAAGACTCCTCTTTTAAGTGTGAAGAGGTTATAATTCTTTGACATAATAGTTTGAAGTTTATTCTTCTCAGTTAGATTCCTTTTTGGTCTTATTTTATCTCTGATTGATATAATGCTGTCATGTCTTTGGGCTTTACGTATCTCATGTACATCAGTCTGCGTAGTCAAAGTACCATGAATATCTGCTGCATCCATTATGTCGATTGATAGGGAATATGCTGTTTCATCTATCAATGGTGGTTCTTGAATGTGTCCACAGACTGCTTTGATTACACCTGTTGCTATTTCTACACTGTTGAAGTCATAGGATCCTAACGATGCTAACCATCTATGACCAGTTGCATCGAGTTTTGCTGAACTGAGTACGTACGTCAAAAGGTTATTGTCTGTTATGACTGTAAATGTGTTACCATACAAGTAATAATGGTATTTTTCTGTGATAGCCCACTTCATGGCTAGAAATTCTAATTTATGTGGAGGATAGTTTCTTTCTGACTTTGTTAGTGATCTTCTAGCATAACTGATTACATGTAAAATGTTATCCTGTTTTTGGTACAGTACTGCTCCTAATCTATCTCCTGAGGCATCTACATGTAGCTCAAAAGGCATTGAATAGTTGGGATACGCAATTATTGGAGCTGTTGTTAAACATTTTTTAAGAGGTTGAAAAGCCTCTTCTTGTTGAACACCCCAAATAAAATTGTCTGTATCTTTCGTTTTCTTTCCACTTCTCTGGTTTTGCATTGGAATTACTTCATACAGTGGTTTGGTAATTTTTGTAAAGTCTTTTATGTATTTCCTGTAAACTCCAACAAACCCGACGAATTGTCGAACTTCCTCTGGATTTTTTTGGTGTTGGCCAATGTATAACATTTTCTACTTTGCATGGATCTGTAGAAACTCCTTTTTCTGACACAACATATCCAACATATTTAACTTCTGCCTGTAAGAAAGCACATTTCTGTGGAGCAAGTTTCAAGTTACATTCTCGAAGGCGCTGGAATACTATTTCCATTCTTTCAAGATGTTCTTCAAATGAATTTGAGAAAATTATCAGGTCATCTAAATATATAACACAGATTTTTATATTTAGGTCACCCAGACATTCTTCCATTACTCTCTGGTATGTGGCAGGTGAATTGCATAAACCGAATGGTAGCTGATTGAATTCATAAAATCCAAGCGGTCCCGCGCAAAATGCTGTTCTTTCTTTGTGCTGCTCTAAAACCTCTAACTGATGATATCCACTTTTTATATCCATTACAGAATAGTACTTTGAAGCTTTTAGAGTGTCTAAAATGTCCTCAATCCTAAATAAAACATACTGATTGCGTAACGTCTTAGAATTAAAAAATCTTATTATTCTATATTCTGTACACATTCTGAGACTGTTATTCTTCTTACGAACTAGTACTACATTGGAAGCATATTAAGAATTGGATTTCCGAATTATACCTGCCGAGAGGAGCTGTTCTAAATGGTGGCAAACGTCGTCTATCATTCCTGGTGGGATTCGTCTGTAACGTTGTTTGAAGGGTCTTTCATCTGTCAAGTGTATCTCGTTATATTTCTGTATAGTGACCGATGTCTTCTTCATTTTTAGAAAAGATATCAATGTGTTTCTTGATGAGCTGTTCTAATCTGCTAGTCTGTGCTTCACTAAGATTAGACTTTTCAAAAGTAATTTGTGAGAATATGTCAGTATCCCAATCAGTGTCAAGTTTGATACTGTCATCAACTTTGACCGGTTGTAGTTCACACAGGACTGCCTTTGGAGAGATAGCAACTGTCCTAATTGTCACATTTGAAACATTAATGTCTATGATGTTGTTTATCTTTGTACTTATATGTGCGCACAAGATCGTGTCTATCTATATAGTATAGTTACTGTAACAAAAATCAAAGTCCCATAACTCTGCAATTTCTTTTTCTGAAAGAACCTAACGTGCATCATGCACAACTACTGTTGTTACTGATCAAATTTGTGAAGTTTCATTTAATTGTGTCACAGAGATCAGGAGAGTTGGTGCGCACAAGACTGAATATGCAGACTATATGTATAAAGTATAGTAACAAAAATCAAAGTCCCTTTACTCTGCATTTTTTTCTGAAAGAACCTAAAAAGCACCATGCACAACTACTGTTGTTACTGAACACTTATGTGAAGTTTCATTAAATTGTGAAAAGGGGATGAGGAGAGTTGGTGCGCACAAAATTGTGTCTATGTATATAGTATAGTAACAAAAACAAAGTCCCATAACTCTGCAAAAAAAAATTCTGAAAGAACCTAGCATGCATCATGCAGAACTACTGTTGTTACTGATCACTTTTGTGAAGTTTCATTAAATTGTGTCAAGGGGATTAGGAGAGTTGGTGCGCACAAGATTGTGTCAACGGACAGATGGACGGACGGACAACCTGAAATCAGTATACCCCCCTTACAACTTTGTTGTCGGGGGGGGGGGGTACAATATATCCCAGGTAAAGTAACTAGCACATTCAATCTTCAATATCTGATCTAGTGGCTGTATTTCAAAATTTGCTAAGTTCTTTTTGTAAAATGTTTCACTCGCTGTGCTAACACATGACCCTGTATCTATCAATGCATCTGATGGAATGTTTTTTTAGTCATTTGTGATTCATTGCTTTGTCTAACTAAATTGTTTTTGAGACCATTGTTTTTATCTTCTTGTTTTTGTTGTTGGCCCAGCATGTGTCTCCTCGTCTGGGCCCTTCCCAGTTTAAAAAATCTTCTCTTAAATTGCATTGGTATTGGTAGTGACCTTTCTGACAACATCTGTAACATGTGACATTGTCTAAGTTTTGTCTTGGTGTTTGTTGCTGTTTCTGTTGTTGATTATCGTTGTTGCCTGTTGGTTTTTGTTGATTCGTTGGTGTTTTGTTGTTGTTACGACTCCCGTCTTTCTGTGAGTATCATTGTAGGCTCTACCTCTACTGTATGAATAGTTGGTTCCTCCCCTATTATATTTGCTATTGTTATATTGTTTCACTTTTCCAGAACTTATCACTTGAGTGAATGCAATTGCTCAACCTATCAGTATGTGAGTGAATGCAATAGCTCAACTTTAATGAAGGAATCACAGTGTATTCCTTCGTGTATATTCTAAACTACTCTAAACTAAGCATGCCTGTAATCTGTGACTGTATAGGCTGTAGCACTTCTTGGTAACTGTAACTGGACTTCGTAACTGTAACTTTAAATGATCTGTAACTGTAGATGTTCTACTCTTGTCATCTGTAACACCTGGAACTGTTCTAGATCTAACACACTAGCATATTATATATAAATTATTATCAATCATTAATATAAAATGTACCACCTATTGAGAATGATTATAACTTAATTAAATCAAATCTATTTTGTATCTGTTAAATGTTTATATAGTTTCTAATTTCCACTTGACCAGTTATTTACTCACAGTAGATTATCTGTAACCTATGCAGTTCTGACAATCAGTTATAAGCTGTTGTTTCATCAAACTCAATGGAACTGGGGGTCTCACACAATCTGTAACTTTGTATTCTGAAAGAGAACTTATCAATTCTTTTTCCCCTTAAATCCTACTTAAAAATTTACTTACAATCCTACATTTATAATTACTTAAATCCTGTTTACCTTATATTGAAACTACATTACGTATTGAATTTCCTGTTATGTACCAACCAGACACTAGAGCAACTGTAATGCCAAATATCACTCCTGGTTGTCAGAACAATTACTGTTAGAAAAGTTAAATATAAGCAATTTCAAGTGAAATTCATGCAAACTTACAGTGAGATATAACAATGCACCTTCACCAAGTGAACATTGTGATTTTAACTGAAATTTACTCACAAAGTCTCTTTACCATAATATACTCAGTATTATAAATAATAAAAATAATAATAAAAGGCTGGTAAATTAGTGATTACTATATAGGTTCATCTGACATGCTTAAATAATTATAAATAAACCTCATACAATACTCTGAGCAGTTAAATACTTGTAACTGCAACTGGTGTTACAATGCCATAAATAACTGATCTGAAATATTACAGTAGTAACAGTACATACAATATTTCTTAAACAAGGAGCTGCGTTCAATAAACGCTTGATGCCCCCGGTGGCATCCTTGTCAATACGAAGCAACCTAAGCCCAAAACGAGGTCAAGGTCAAACAGAGGTCAGGTGATGTTTGAAGATGAGGAATGGTCACATGTTACATCTGTATTGGTATCAATTCATTCTTGTAAGCGGTATTAATGCTAGACGAAACGGTCCAATTTGGTTAACCAAGAGATGGCCCATATAAAGCAACCTAAGTCCAAAATGGGGTCAAGGTCAAGGTCAAACTGAGGTCAGGTGATGTTTGAAGATGAGGAATGCTCACAGGTTACATCTGCATTAGTATAAAGTCATTCTAGCAAAGGGTATTGATGCTAGACGAAACGGTCCCATTTGGTTACCCAAGAGATTGCCCATATAAAGCAACCTAAGTCCAAAATGAGGTCAAGGTCAAGGTCAAACTGAGGTCAGGCAATGTCTGAAGATGAGGAATGTTCACAGGTTATACCTGCATTAGTATCGAGTCATTCTAGCAAGGGGTATTGATGCTAGACGAAAACCTTATTTCTTTGGTACATTTATGTATCAAAATAAGTAAACAACATGTATACTTAAAGGGCCAGACACTAACCGTTTTAGGCAACTGGTCCGAACAGCAGTTTCCGCTAAATTTTTAAATGAAACTGTTACTGGTCCTCCAAATATTTTACTGGTCCTTGTTGCTTTTCACTGGCCTCAGACCAGCGGACCAGTGTTAGTGTCGAGCCCTGTAATTTTAAAACATGCAGTTTTTTGTAAAATATATAATTTGCCTACTACAATTACAGAAAAATGGACATTTTAATGACTTAAAAGACCGGAACCCCCAAGCAAAGACCAATATTTTACAATATCATAGACAATTACTGAAAGTAAAACAGATCAATGCATCAAAGCCCAACACAGAATGAATAATTTCTTCAATTAAGCTGGGCAATGCTTGAAATGTCAAACATGAGGTCAATCCATATCATCTTTGAAGCACGCAAGTAAGGAAGGCAAGACATTTTAACCAGAGCCAGACATGTACAGCTCAAGGTACATTTAAAAATGACAAGCAGCGACAGACAAAAGACACTTCAGCTCTGGCTAAAGCCATTCAGGCAAGACGTAACGCTTGCAACAAAAACTTCAGTCTGAGTGAAAAAGGGTAACAGAATGTGTAAATTTCTTACTGAATACTAGCAGTCACTCTCCGGTATTACACTAGGAATCGCGGCTGTTACCCACACAGATTGATAGGCTGGTCTGGTTAATGGGCAGCTGGCAACTTGTCGTATCATTCCAAATATATACCAACGTGTGGAATTCATCACCTGAAAACCACAAAAAGATGATCGTGAACTGATGTCCACTTTTCTTGAGACACAACTGAGTCGGTGTGTAGTTTTAAGTTTAAGAAACATCTCTAGAAAGAAATGTGAAATATTCCACAAATTGTGCTATCTAACATCTTTATATTATACTGATATCAACTGGTTCAGGAATTTTATAGTAAATCTGGCATCAAATTTTAAAACACCCAAACTTAATAAGTTTCTACATTTGTCAGCTGAAAAGACAAACTCTATCAGATTCAGAACAAAAACAAGCTATCTGAAATTCACGTTAAAAGGTCATAAAGATATAAATGGTATAAAAACAACATTCAGAAAAATAAGGGCAAAAGTCCAACAGGAACAGTCATATCCAAAGAATGCAACTGGATCAATTAAGCAAAATTTAAGTACAAATACTGTCAAGTCATGTTTCCGGTCAGTAAGAGGGCAAATGTATATAACACGTAAACTTGAAGAGACAGACGTAACACATCAGCCATGTTTTTTTTAAATATGGCCATTGCCACCTGAAAAGCAAGACAGGATAGCACCATCACACCGAAGACAGAATGTCTGATGATTGCCTGATGCCAGATGAAACGGAACTTAAGCCTGAAATATGTTCTAAATTGAAAAGAAAATAGATAAATAAAGTAATACATCTATAAAAACAAAACCAACATTTTGTCCCACTGAAGCAAATCTCCATGCAATTTCCTGTAATACAACCAATGTCCTGTCAGTTTAAAGAAAAAATGTCATAAGTTAATAATGCTGACAAATGCACTACCCAAGCTGGTAAACAATGTCCTTCAACGACAAAACGTCTATAGCACAGTATAGAAATGAGAAAAATTATGATTTAAAAATGATTTGTTATGCCTCTTATACACAAGGTAATGAACACTTATGTAGTTTCTTTATATCATATATTTGATGCCAGCTGACTTGCTGGAACATCAAAGCCGCAACACATTGGTTTAAGGTTCATGCCCAACAGGCGGTTTGTCTCTCAGATTCTTGTTATGAAACTGACCATAGCCTAGTTTATTAACGAATCTGGTCCAAAATGTACAGCTTCCATACATAAGACACTGTTCATCTAATATATATATATATATATATATAATTGTTAAAATATAGTTAATATAAAGTTAAAAAGTTCTTAATGTTTGTATTAATTTCAGTATCCACACAAATTACAACCTGTGGAACTACCAATGGTTCAGGCTCAGTTGAGGCGACCAGACAATGAACGTCCGTTACGGAATGTTGGTGGGGACACCTGTCCCGTGTCGGGCTGTGCACAGTTTTTCAAAAAGTACACAAAGTTTAATCAGCACTGGATTAACCCACATGAGCCATGTTAAATGTATACTTTGTGGATTTGTGTCATTGAGGAAATACGACGCTTGTCGCCACACTTATCACGCAGGGGCAAGACATTTGTCTGAGGATCATAGAGTGTTAAACTCGTATTATAAATCCAGTGGGAATACCATAAATCCCAGACTGCCCACTGCAGAAGAGAAGGAGACAACTGCAAGGATCGAGAGAGAGAGAGAGAGAGAGAGAGAGAGAAGAGAAGAGGAGGAACAGAAGAGGCTGGAGATGGAAAGACGAGAGGAGGAGGAACGGAAGAGGAAGGATTCGGAAGACAGAAGAAATAGGACAATGAATGACATTGTATACTTATATTACGATAGATTTCTAAACAAAATAATGAGTATATTATTGTCTGTGGCTGTTATTTCACAAAATGGAAAATGGCATTTGCTGTATCAAATCATATTGCCTACACAGTTGCTGATATTTTGATTACAAATGTGTTTCTACAATATGTATTCCCATTATAAATTCACACTGACCAAGGGAGAGAATTAGAATCTCATTTATTCTCTGAAATTTGTAACTTTTGAGTATAGATAAGACTCGAACTTGTCCATACAATACAAAATCGGACGGCATGATTGAAAGAGCCAATAGGACTGTACTTCAAATGCTGTCTATGTTTGTGTCTGTTGAAGAAAATCAAAAAGATTGGGATGACCATCTGTGTTATATCATGGCAGCTTATCGTGCAACTCAACATAGTAGTACTGGTTGCTCACCTAACCTTTTAATGTTAGGCCGTGAGGTAGATAGCCCTATTGATCTAATGGTAGGTCAACCGCCAGGTCAGCCAGAAACAGAATGCCCGATTGAATATGTAGAATGGGTACAAACTGCAATGAAACAGTCTTACTCTTTTGCCTATGATCAGTTAAATCTGTTTGTAAATAGACAGAAAGGATATTATGGCAGGGGTTTAAAACCTAGAGAATTTTCCGAGGGTGATTGGGTCTGGAGATGGTACCCTCCCATTGCAAATCAGAAATTGGGACTGGGTTGGACAGGTCCATATCTAGTGTTATCTAGGATAACTTATTTAACATACAGAATTCAAAAGTCTGAATTTAGTAAAGCCCTTTAAAGATATTTGAAGGGAAAAAATACCCTCAAAATTGGGTGAAACAGACTGTTTTCCCTCAAGATGAAATTACTGCTGATCCGACAGAAAATTGTGAGTCAGAGTGTACTTATTTGAGTTCTGAATCTCAAACTCAAAACTGCAATCACATGAATCTCACACAAAGTATACCGTTTGCCCCTTGAACAAGGCGAGACAACTGTATAGCCTCGTGAGTATCGCTTAAGTGGTAAATTAATACTTGATCAATTAATTACATACGTGGTTTTAAATGACACAATGTTGATTATTTTCAACATTTAATATTCATATTAGAATAGATTTAGCTACACTTAGAATATTAAAACTTTTAAAATGTGCTTCTGCCATAAAAACTTATTTTATCTTTCTTTTGTAAATTACTATGGGGGGGGGGGGGGGGGGGGGGGGGGGGGGGGGGGAGGGGGTGATGAAAATTAAAAGTATAGTTGAAGTAAATGTTTTTTTTTCTAATATGATAAATGTATAACCTAAGTTATGGGTTGGTGAAATTGTAAGTTGTAATTATTAATTTTAACTTCCATTAATAGGGAGAATCATTAATATGAAATAAGGCACTGCCTCAATCGGAAATCGATCAGAACTTCAACTCATCCCTTTAATCATTTAAAAAAACTGTCTACTAGGTGTTTTAATAACACGCAATTGATTGAGAAGCACATGACAGACTTAAGTGATCACAACAGCTCCACTGTGCTCAGGTGAGGCTAAAAATCATACAACCTGAAAAGTTACTGGATTGCAACGTCACTGTTATCGAAGACTAACAGACAGATACCATTAACAATCTATTGCACACCTACGGCAGGTTAAGAGCTCAGTCTATGGAGACAATATTAGCCCTTCTTGTGCAGGCTTGGTTTTTTTGTTTGCGTGGGGGGGGGTTTAATTGTAATTCTGAAATACACCTATGAGGTGGTTGTTGTAAAACATATGCCTAATTTGTGCTTTTATATACACACATCACAAAGACTTTGCTTTACACTTTAATATTGAATAAACTGTATCACATGTTTTAAGTTTATCTGTAAACACAGTTATAATGATCACACAGATCACATAATTTGTTTATCCATACATGAAATATAGCCTGAACTGGTGAAATAACAACTTTAATTAACAGTACTTCAGGATGCGTTTGTCACGTGTTTGAAATAAATAGTGTCATAATAAAGAAAATGTGACTTGCTGTAATCTGTATTTCCTAAAATAAACAATTCTTCTTATCAACAAGAACAAATAAAAAGAGGGCCATGTGGCCCGGATCGCTCACATGACATATTGACAAGAAAGAGCATCATGATCAACATTCTGACCAAGGGAGAAGGGGGGGGGGGGGGGGGGGGGGGTCATGAAAGATATTGAGTGGGCAGAGGCACAAGAGTGGGTTCGGCGTGCTCTGTTGATAAGAATATACGGCACGCTCTCTAATTAGACACATTAGGGTAGAGAGAGTTGTCAGATTAGTGAGATGAGAGTGACTGCTTCATAGCAATTTTTAGACTGTTGGATTATCGGCCACATACCAGATTCAAACTTGACTGAAAGATCATCAAATTAACATTTTGATTAAGTTTCCATGCCCTCTGGATGTTACAGCTGTTCCTTCGATTTGACCAAGTGACCTAGTTTTTCATGCCCCACCTGACCTAGCATTAACATGGCCAATTGATCATCAAGGATTAAAATTCTGACAAATTTTCAATTAAATATGTCATAAATGTGGCCACTACAGTGTTTACAAGCTGTTTCCCTTTGATTTGACCTGGTGACCTAGTTTTTGAACCTAGACGACCCAATATCAAACTTGTTCCAATATTTATTGAGGGTAACATTTTTACCAAGTTTCATTAAGATTGGCCAAATTGTGACCTCTAGATATGTTAACAAGCTTTCCCTTGATTTAACCTGGTGGACCTAGTTTTTGACCCCACTTGAACCCAAGATTTGAAAAAAAATCCTGATGCTATGGATCATTAAGATTAAGCATTTTGACCAAGTTTTTATAGATTGTCATAAATTTGGCTTCTAGAGTGAAAACTAGCATTTTCCTTTGATTTGACCAGTGACCTAGTTTTTGAACCCTATATAACCCAGATTCAGACTGGACATTGAGATTATCAGGGTTAATATTCTGGACCCAAGTTTCATGAAGATAATAGTCCTTAAATGTGACCCTCTACAGTGTTTAACAAGCTTTTCCTTTGATTTGACTTGGTGACCTAGTTTTTTTATCCAAGATGACCTAACCATCAAATGTGTCCCAAGATTTTATTGAACCTTCTGACCAATTTTCATAAAGATTCCGGTCAAAATTGTGACCTCTATAGTGTTTAACATCAAATAGTTGACGACGTACCGGACACAGGGCGATCACAAAGCACACTTGAGCCCTTTGAGCTCAGAGTGTGCTAAACGCCTAGAGTTGTCACAGGCAGTGACGAATTCTACCCCACAAAAGGCCTTTAATCACCAGACCTAAGCCAATATCAATGCAGCATTTTCTTGAGCTATGACCTAATGACCTCAAATTCAAACTCCATAGTTTCATAATCCTCCGCCCAAATTGGTTCTCAAGTTGTTGTATGGAAAAGGTTTGAAATTTTCCGGATCATCCTGCCATTGGAACTCTTAAATCAATACCAGGTAATCTGCTGGTCAAGACCAATCTTGTACTAAATTTTGTGTATCTCATCCCAAGCATCCTGACGTTATTGTCCAAAAACCGAATGTAAAGATCCGTATTATTTTGTTGAATTTAACATCACACCGACAACGATAGGTCATAATGGCGACTTTCCAGTTTTAATTTTGGAGGAAGACCCCAGGCCCCTCCGTGCACTCATTTAAAGAACCGGGTCAGTGAGACCTTGACCTGTGACCTACTGACCTCAACCTCATTAGGGTCCACCGTGTGGTCATAATCAACCTCCCCTTACAATTTCATGGATCCTAGGCTCCAAGCAATCTCAAGTTATAATCTGAAAAAACCATTTCACTTGTTGTGCCTTATTGTAACCTTGACCTACTGACCTACAAAGTAAAACTTTACCTGTAATTTTCATGATGTGACACCTTTTACCAAACTTTATCATCCTTAGCTCAAGGTCTCGAGTTATCATTCGGAAACGGTTCAACAGTTCAAGGCACTGTGACCTCAAATTCAAACAACCTGAATTTAATCATGTTGCACCTGTGTTACAAAAGAATATGATCCCCGGCCAACGCGTTGCAAGTTATCTTAGACACTTTGACCTTACTGACCCCACAGTCGAATTTGTATTGAACTATGCACCAAAAAAAATTTAAATGGTCAATCTTTTCATGAGTGTTTATCATTCTGAAGCCCACGAAAACCTACTGACTGAAAGACAGACAAGCTTACCACATGGGGGTATAATAAGAACATTCTCTTTAAAATCTCATGAAAAATAAGAGAACTAATGCCCACGGGCAAGTATGTCCAGCCCCAGGCTGTCAAAAGAGGGACTGGGAGTTGTACATGACACTCGCTTGTCTCATTGAAGCAAACATTTTAGGCCAAATAAAATAGATGCAGAAGTTACCATAATAAAATTTACAGTAACAACATAGAACGTAAAATTAAAAAAACAAAAAAAACAAAATCTTAAAGAAAAAATATAAAATAAATTCCTCGAGTCCACACAAAAATCCCGCACCAGCAGAGAAGGTCACAATACACCTGAAAATTGGATGTAACAAGCATGTGTACATACAGAAAGTGGTCTTGATTTTTCCCTACGACCAGTATAAAAAAGTTACAAATGTAAGCTAATTATAGTAACAACAAGAGAATAATTCTAGGACCTTATGCATGGCACTCCGTTGCATATGATGACAATGTGGCCAATAAACATCAAATCCCTCTATGCATCAAAAAGAATGCTTCACCAGACAAAGTCATTCTTGTAATCTGACTTTTTGACCTCTAAGTGTGACCTTGACCTTAGACCTAGGACCTGGTTCTTCCGCCCCGACACTTCCGTCTCATGGTGGTAAAACATTTGTGCCAAGTTAACATCAATAATCCTCCATGCATGAAGAAGAAATGCTCCGGACAAAGTCATTTTTGAATTTGACCTTTGGCCTGATAAGTGTGATCTTTGGACCAATTGAGATAGGAAACCTGGGCTTGCGCATGACACTCCGTTCTCACAGAGGTTAAAATTCATACCATATATAAACAAATTGCACCATGAAGTCCCACCATGCATGAAGAAGAAAATGCTCCAGACAAAGTTGACATTCCTGTATCCATTTGACCTCTAAGTTTTACCGTGACCTTAGACCTATGGAACTGGTTCTTGCGCAGACACTCCTAATCACATAATGGTGAACAATTGTGCCCAAGTTACCTCAAAAACCCTCCATGCATAAATAAGAAATGCTCCGGACAAAGTCCATTTTTGAATTTGACCTTTGATCCTATAAGTGGTGATCTGACCTGTGAGATAATGAAGGGGAAAGGGGGAACCTGGGGCTTGCGCATGACACTACCGTCTCACTGATGTAACATTCATACCATATATAAACAAGAATGCTCCTGCATGTCAAGTTATGGTCCGGAAAACAAATCCGGACGGAGGCGGAACGCACGCACATAACACGCGAATAGACATTTGGACAACTAATGTCCTTCGCTTCCGCAATCGGGCTCGACAATATCAAACAAATGTTATAATACATTATCTCTTAAAGTACATAGCTTAGTCCAGAAAAAACTGCTGTCTCAACATAAATTTTAGTTTCCAAGTAAATCCTGAATTCCTATCCTTAAAAGTGTCTTATTTTTATGTAAGTTCCCTTTTTTTTCTGTCTTTTTATATTTACTGGTTTTTCTTTCTTGCATTTTCAGTAATACTGGATTTGTTGACCTTCCATTTTGTAGCTGCCTGCTCACAAGAAGGTGAACAGTAACACAGAAATCAAATATTTGTAAAATGATAAAATGGACCCCGTACCAAAATCATAAAATCCCCATGACCAAATGTGACCTCTAGAGTGGACACAAGCAAAAGTTTAACCGACGCACGGACGGACGACGACGCGCGCGATCACAAAAACTCACCTTGTCACTTTGTAACAGGTGAGCTAAAATAATCAATAATCTGAGACCGCTTCCTCCGATAATACTAAAACAGTAAATAAAATTAAACCATTTGTTGAGTGTGATTTTTAGGGAAATTTTACTTGCATTTTGGGATGTTTGGAAAAAATGCCAGTATTTTTGGATTGGGGCAAAGTCCGAGTACATATAGTGCCTTGTGCTTGGTTCGCAGTAATAAGGATAAACCCAGCCGGCTAACAATTTCTGACAAAAATCATTTTCAAAGTTTTTCTTTTCGTGAGTTCTATAAGGGAATAATTCTTTTGGGTAAATTTTGAAAGAGACCACCCCATGATCATTCTGAGTAAACTTTGGTGTAAAAATCCTGCCCCAGTGGTTTCTGAAGATGATTTTTTTACAATAGTTGCACACGACGGACATCAACTCATGTAGTCACCACTGTGACAGGTTAAGGGCTAATCACTGTTTAAATTTGCATACATGTATTAAATTTTATTGTTTTGTCCATAATGCCTTTATGATCAAGAAAATGAAAAGAGCCTTTTACTAAGGTCAAAACAAATTCTTTGTTCCGGGTAACATGCCTAAAATAAAATAGGGTAGTATGTCGAAAAACTTTTTCCTTTGGATTTTAAAATTATTTTTAGGGGAGACTTTTTGGAAATTATTTTGTGTCACAAATTAATACAGATAGGGAGGTTATGCCTCTAGAGCATCAGTAAGTTGATTTATAACATCATTGTCCATGTTTAAAACATAAAATTGGTTAAAAATCTTGAAAAAAATGTTTCTCAAAGACAAAGGCGGACCGTCTATTAGGGTCGGGCCAAACCATTTATGGTAGGTCAAGGAAACAGGAAACAGACAATTTATTTTTACGCCTAATGTTCACTTGGTATTTGATTTCTATTCACTGACTCAATCGCAAAAATCAGTTTCACACAAATACTAATTTGTATACAGTAATAACATGCTTTTTGAATGAAATGAAACTGCTTCCCATGGGGGGTGGAAGGTGTTGTAATATATGGGGGGGGGGGGGTGGGAATTTGATATATAATATTGATTGGAGGGGAGGTTGGGGGGGGGGGGGGGGGGTTGTGGGGGGGGGGTTTTTGTTTTGGGGGTGGGGGGGTATAGGATTAGTGTTATGTTTTTTATGTTTGTGTGTTTGTAAGGTGTAAGATTATTGGGGTGGATTTGAGGGATATTATAGGTGGTATGGAATTATTGTAGAGGGTTATGTGTAATGTTGAAGTATTGTGTTATTGTATTTGGTAGTTTTATTGGTATAAATATGTTGGATATTTCAAAGGTCTAAGGGCTAACATCTTTTTTTGGTACAGTTTTTCAATTTTCAGGCCAATAAGGTAAACCCAATTATATCATTGGCATGGCGGGAGAAATTTGTTAAATAAAACTGTTTTTAATGAAAATAAAACAGTAGCAATTTGGTCAAAATTGTAATGAAACAAAGTAAATGCGGTTAAAAATTTCGTTTTGAAAAAAAAGAAAGTCACTGTATATAGGTTTTTTGTTTACACGACTGACCAGCCAGAACACCAAGACATTACTTTAACCCAGTGAATTTCCAGTACCTTTTTGACTTTGGTGGTCTATGACCTTCACTTTGCTCTTAGTACATTAAAAGGGCAAAAACCAGACTGGTAAAGCAGCTAGAAGAACTGTTCTGCCCTCCTCAGTTTAGTATGAACAAGGAGCCGACAAAAATGCTACAATAGTTTATTGGTATCTGACGGTCCTATGATCATAAACATATAACTTTAAACGTATTTGAGTATTGTGCAGTGTACAAAAATCAGATTTCAACTAACCCATGCTGCAACCAGATAGAAAATTTTTCCAACCTGACACCAATTTCACATGCCTGAACTTAAAGCTGTATTTTGAACCATAAAAACAACTGGTCTACTCATACCCTCAAAATACCTTCATCATATGTTTGGGACCAGCTCCGACTGGGGATTCCTAGAGAACAGGAATCTGAATGCATCGGAACAAAACGATGTGAGCGGCTTCCAGTTTGCATTTGCCAGAGCTCAAATTTAACTTTTTTGACCAACGTACTGCACGTAGCTTTTTTTTTCTTGTTGCTACATCTGAAATCTACTTGACAAATTTTAGACTTCAATTAAGATTGTCAGAATATCCTAAACATCATGCTGAGAACATCATAGTGTTTGCACGGTTTTCCTTGGTGTACAATATGTGCGTTATAACACAAATGACTTCAAAGTAATTCGGAACGCCTCATTGATGGCGTAACTTTACTACTGGCTGAAACTACGGCAAGGCAAGTTATCGTACCTAATATTTTATAAATAGCGATTCAACTGTATACATGTACAATTAGTATGATAGCCAGCTTCTAGATTAATTATAAAATAGACCTCTACAATTCTTTGGATAATCAGTAAACCATTCAACAAAAATGCTAACCAAAAAAGATGTTTGTGGTTTTCTGTTATCCTCAAATGAAAGCGAATCTACAAACATTAACAAAAACCGCAACTATTTTGACTATTATTTGATTTTCAAAATAAATTGGTGCGAAATTTTTTAACATAACTCGCAGTTCAATGAAATTGACTAGCATTTAACGAGTCCAAAATTTGAGCCCTGTGATTTGGTGAAATTAATACAACTTCTGCATGATTAGGTTCTGACTAACTCTTAAACTCTGCATTGTATGGAACATTTTGAATTCAATTCCTCATATTTCTGACAACTAATCCGAGCATTCGGTATTCAGGAAACTCCAGATAAGGGCTGTATTTTTTTAATTTACGAACTTTATAGTTGATCATATATGACTTATTTTAAAATGTGGCCGTATCCAATACGAATTTATTTTAACTGAGGTCGTATCAGTACGACGATTTAACCAGAATTACAAATTCCAATGAAAGATCGATCCGAATTGCTTGTCTGCGCCAAGTTGCGCTAATCAACGCTATTTTGACAAATTGACGTGACAAATGATGGGAATATACGTAACCACACGCCAATAGCAATAATGTAATCTTAACAACATAATTTTGTGTTGGACTTCAAAATTATGCGTCATAAAAATCTGAAAAGGGGAAATAATTCCACCAAAACTGAAGACAACCAAGTTATTTTTATTTGAAACCAATATGAACCAAGTTTGAGAGAAGTATCCTTACTATTTTTTCATAAAATGTTAGTTTTTATGTCCGAAAAGCCCGATCGGGCAATGTTACCATCCTGTTATAATCTATATTTTTTCTATAAGCCGATCCGATTCCTAACATTTAGGCTGAGCACCAGCTTTGGGCAGAATCATAAGCTCCAGTTTTAATTACTGTGGTATGCAGTGAGCCTAAGATATAAATAATCTAAAAGGCCCATTTCAAATTTACAATAAATAAAAATGTAAAAAATAAGGAATTTCTATGCTTTTTATGGATGGGGTGTTTGTTTACATTATTTTATACAATGGAAAGTTAGTTACTCCACGTTTCTAAAATGTGATCACAGGTCCATCATACATAGCAGTAGCTGTAGTGTCAACAATATCTATATCAAATTTAAATAATTCCATTAATCAGTCATGCCTGCAAGTAAAATAACGGATTTCTTAAATTTAAAAATTCAATATAGGCATAGTGAGTAACAGAGAAGTTCAAAGAAACTAAAGTACCGAAAAGACATTAAAATCATCTGAAAAGCTCCGACAAAGGTGAATCTAATCTCTCATACCCCGAGCTGAAGAACACGTTGAGAATGTTTTTGTTTTCTTCACAAATTTCAAAATGTCGGCGCCAGTGTAACTGTATCCACTCTCACCTCCAAATATAAAAAGTTTCAAAATGTCGCCGTTTAAAAATGCTACTCAGTATTGAATAAAGCATGTTTGTATCACAAATTATATCAGTGTAGTCACGTTACCGGCTGATTAGCTTCTGACGCAACAAAATTAACAGCTTTCGGGTCGAAGACATCTTATTGTGCGGATATTGCGTTTCGCCTACTGATCTGACGGACGCTTATTAACATTAACGAAGACCGTGATATCCCGAATTTCATCGGGGTCGTCGCACGCCCATGGTCTAAACCGGAACCATATATTTTTTTATTTGGATAGTATGTGTTGTTTGGATTACCTCGTATGTTACCGTAGTGGGATTTGATCCTGATTTTCGTCGCGAAGGATCGATTCCCTATTACATAAAGTTGGGTGTAAAATGAACTTTAACATGCATAAATAATGAAGTATTTATTGTTTTCATGATAACTGAGACGTTCATGAAATATTACTATTGTATTACTGAAAAGTCTATATAAGACTGGAAGAGTTGTCTTTCTTTGTTAATAAAGTTCATAAATTGTGACTGTATATTTATTGATTTATAAATAAATTTTGGATAGATAATGAATAAGATATAAGATGCATAGCATACATGTATATACCTTAAATTATTAACTAAATTTTGTATATAGTATACATAATTAGTAAAATAAAAATGAATATTATAGCTTATTTTATAAAGAAATATACACTTATCACGCAGGGGCAAGACATTTGTCTGAGGAACATAGAGCGTTAAACTCGTATTATAAATCCAGTGGGAATACCATAACACCCAGACTGCCCACTGCGGAAGAGAAGGAGACAACTGCAAGGATCGAGAGAGAGAGAGAGAAGGGAAGAGGGGGAACAGAAGAGGCTGGAGATGGAAAGATGAGAGAAGGAGGAACGGAAGAGGAAGGATTCGGAAGAAAGAAGAAATAGGGCAATGAATGACATTGTAGACTTATATTACGATATATTTCTAGAACTTGATTGGAGTGATTAAATGAAATTATTGTTGTTTTGTGTGACAAATACTTTTTTTCAGGTTTCTATTTCTCATTTGAATTCTAAAAACTAAAAAATCATGTTAGGATTTATCAGTGTCAAAATTTTTCATTTTTGTTATTGATACATTTGAATATATGGTCATATAAATTTGAAATTACACATATATTTCAATAGTATAAATTTATAAATTCAGTTATAATTCATCTTTCATTAAGTTTTGGTTACTTATACTTAAGTATAGTTTAATAATACTTGTTTTATGTTTAGTCTTATGTTAATAAGTAGGTTTTGTTAAGTATAACTTCAATTATTAGGCTATTTTTCAGAAATTCATTTTACTTCAGTTTCAATTTTTCAAAATTAATCTTATTTCATAGGAGATAGGAATGTAATGAGACAGAATTCTTACCACTTTTATTTGTTATTAATTTTCTGTCATTTTCAGTATGGAAGTCGCCCTTTTGGGAAAAACCAAATTTTTTTTAAGAAAAATATTCAGCTAACGGAAAATTACGAATGATTGCGAATATTGCCGATTGGTGACAGATTATTGAACGCCATCTACCGGTAATTGGTATGGGCAGTGTTTGTAAATTGGATGAGTCAACTTTGACATCTGTGCTGTGATACATTACAAATATAGTAACATAGTGTCGGCACGTGCTTTCCTAAGTAGGTACGTACACATTTACCTAGTAATATCGTTTTTTCATGACTGTCATTGATACTGGCTAAATTGTCAACTGTCATCTCGATTTCAAAACACAGTAAATTGTAGGGCTTTGTGACAGTTTGTGAAAGAACATGAATTTATTTATCTGTTATTGCAGAAATATGTAATGGTTAATTTTAAGATGTGATATTTATTAGAAGTGGCTAGGGGCCCTGGTAACTGGACCTGTAGCCCAACTAATAGGAAGTTTCTAGGACAGAGCGATATCCAGAATTTTCCAGTGATATAAATAAATGAGAAGGTAGATCTATAGCTCTCATGCCATTTTTTTTAACCCACGGAAGTAGATTTAGCCCGGCTCGGAAATGAAAACACATGCACTCTGGGAATCTCATTCTTTTTACAAGTGTCCTCGCAGATTTTGTTGTTTCGTTGCTAAGCTTCTGTTGGTTGAAAAAATGGTGTCAGGACTATACTTTGTTATTTTTTTTAATATCATTGGCAAATTCTTAATATTTTAAAGAAGCATTTAGTTCGAAAGCTGTGGGTTATTTGGTGACTATAAATGTAACTTTAGAATTTCAAATCTATATATAGGAGTCCGAGAAATAATGGTCAAATCACACGGGGGTAGTCAACACAGCAGCTTTATTTCCAGCCACAGGGTACCTGTGCCCATTAAAGCCAAACTTATTCTTCATATATTACTAAACCCGAGGCTGTAAAGTGGCCCTTTATTTGTCACAAAGACGTATTCATTACCTTCGCATGCATGGTCAACATGCAAAAACAAACCCCAGGGCCCTCTCTACATTTTGGGGGCCCTTGGAGGGGGAAATTTCGCGTAGTTTTCAAGGGAGGGGGAATTCATTCTGGAGATATGGCATCTGATCATAACCCCTTAAATTAAGGTCAATTGAGTATTTGCCATTATCGTTGCTACAGACATGATAGCAGAGTTCAAGATGATCATGTGTACCATGGAATGTCACCGACACTGACTGGTTCGATCCTTGGCTTGGTTTTGCCCTTGAAGTTGATATTTTCTCTGAGGTTTACCTTATGCACAACACAACAAAAAATTTAAATTGAGGTCAAATATTTCTTAGCAGAAATTATTCAGAGTTTAATATAAAATTATTCACACTAACGTCATCGTCATTATCAGTAGCACTAGCAGTATCCACGGACATTGTCTCAGCAGCAGCCGGAGCAGGGCTTCCCTTCATCGTATCTACCTGATTGTGCATGTCTGGCCGTGGTGAAACAGCGGTGTCCGTGACAGTAGTTTGTTTTTTGAGGGCATGCTGCTTAAAAAGCAAATCTATCTTTGCACATTTCACCCCTGTTGCATCCGTGATCTTTTTACGGTATGATTTTGCATTATGCAACATTTTTTTTCAAAAGGAAGTAACTTTGCATACACGCATCCGGGGAACTGAAAAACGCGCGTATTATACGGATCAGTAAAACTTTATCAGGCCCATTAAGTTGCGAGACACTCCTAAGACTATCGGGTATCGATTTTTTTCTTGAATTTTTTTTTCTTTCGAGGGGGAATTTTTCTATACTTGGGGGAAAGAAAACATACTATTTCGTGGGGGGAACGGGGCCGAATTTCGGCCCCAAAAATCGGCAAACGAGGGCCCTGAACCAGATTGCAACCCTCTCATTGTGCGCAAAAGATTCACGCATCGATTGCCCGGATATCACACACATAAGATTTAGCTAGGATAGATTCTACTAAATTATAGCCGTGAATTAAGGTCCAATACTAAGGAAAGTGAACATTTTAATTTCTTTTAAAAAGCACAGAAACTATTTCATTTTATTGGAAAATGAAAGTTGGTATGTAGAAATTCGAAATAAATCGCAGTATATGTACAATTATTTTTCTATGAAGTATGAAGAAAGTTAAAAAGACCTGGGGGGGTCATTCTGTCGATTCATTGAAATTTCAACATAATACACATACATTTCTTTGAGTTCCAAAGACCTTCTGTAAATTTTGACCTGCCAATCTTCATTATTTAGTGTCTTGCAGAAGTCTATGCACTGGCTATGAAAAAAAATGCCAACTCACTTTCCCTTAGTAATGGACCTTTAATCACATAACTATAAGTTTGTTGTGTGTGGGGATGTAGACTGTACGTTTAACAGCACATTAAATCACTACATTATGATGTTAAACAGAAAAAATAAAGTGGATATTATGTCAATAAGGCAGAATCAGGTCTTGTCCTAATGTGTCCAATCCTGATGTTTCACACACTGATGACCAATATTTAAGGATAACATGGTGTAATAGCCATATTTCATATCTTGTAACTGGATGGTAAGGCCAGAGTTTTTTTATCTTTCGTTTTACGGGAGATTTTTGAAAAATGAGCAGGGGGAGGAGGGAATAAAAATAGAAATAAAAAGCTTGAACGTGAGCATCTCGGAAAAAAATAAAAATAAAATAGAATTTTTTAAGACTTTTTTTTATTTTGATGAACTTTCGTTTCAAGTTTTGTTTACTTGTGTTTGTGTCCAGTATTTAATATTGTGATGTATTGTTATGTTTTAAGACTATAAAAGCCATTTATACAGGATGAACATTGAATAAAATGTTCATGCATGCTTGTGAATAAACTGCTTCAGGCACTGTAACTCACACTGGCAAGTCTTTAAAATTCAGAAAGCTTGTTTTACTTAATTTAAGTGGGAGACAAAAATTATTTTATCTGTTACAACAGCCACAGTAAATTTCAGTGACAGCAAGTAGAGACTAAACACGTCTGGTATAAAGTGGCTTAGTAGTTTAGTAGTTTTGGTTGTTTGGTTTGCTTGCATCTTCTGCTGTGTAACCTCTGCTTTTTATACATAATATTTACTTATTGTATCTTTCACCCATATCATCTTTAACAAGCTAACTTTACAGTTTATGCCAGCTCATAATATACTGGATTTTATCAGCAAAATAAATAACTTTGAATAACAGTCACAGTGCAGAGGGCAAGATTTTTTTTTCAGTGATGAAAAACGAAAGATAATCTAGCAAAAAGTAATCTGAAAATTTACCTCATTTAACTCTGTAATTTGCACCTTTTTATAATACACATAGTTCAAGTACTGAAGTTGCTTCTGTAATTTGCACCTTTTTATACGACACTAAGTTCAAGTACTGAAGTTGCATCACTTTTTGTCAAAATATTGTCTCCAATAAAAAGTATTCTTTATTATTCTTTATACACTTATGAATTCTATTGAAGTTACAAAAGAAATGGACCATCTGTCTGAGATTTTGCCAACACTACCAGCTGCTTTATGCCAGACAGTCCCAGTCTGTGTAAAGTGTGAGGGGTCACCATTGAAATAAAAATGTAAAAAAAATCTGCTGTTACAAACATTTATTTGTTCTGCAAACAACTAATGTTTGAATAAAATTTAATGTCAAAGCACCTTTGATATTGTATTACCTTTCTATGGCAAACTTGTAAGTTGAATCTATTGAAAACAAAATGTGAGTAAGACAATCTTTAGACAATTTAATACTTTTAAAACTGTCACTTTTATGAAAGGAGTATTATGTACAATAGTATTATTTCCCGAAAAAATATATATTTTGAAAAGTGTCTAAAAAAATCTGGACACAATCATCGTCCATCCACCCGTGTAGAAAGAGAGAAAAAAAAAGATTATCGGTAATTATTCAGTGATAAACTAAGTAATGTTGACCTTGTTTTCATGATCAATTTACACCCCCTCTAAGAGCTAAAAGAAGTGTGTCAGTATCTTGACATCTGAAGCGGAGATCAAAGCGGTATTTTTGCTCGAGATTGTTGTGGCATTACGTCATGTTTTCGCGCCATGTGACATATCACTGTCTGATCGTACCGCATCGGTTCTTAAAATTGCTGAGAAATAGAAATCAATAAAAAAATTCTTCTTTAATTTGTTATCCAAAGCGAATGTGCTATATCCCGTATAAAGGTAAATGTCTCAAACGATAGTTACTATAGTGGATATCCTACCTCTGTGACCTATTTGCCCTCAAGGAATTTACATTATTGTTTGACAAGAAAAACTTATAAATTGTTGGTCAAAAAATACATGTACAAAGATTCATTTAAAACTTATTAAAAACCGCAGTGACATCACATTGCTTTATTTTAAGATCGCATTTCTACTTACGTTCACGAGGTCACGTAACCTATTCTGCCACACTAACAGAAATCTGTTTGCCAAAAATCGTCTTACTCCATGTATTGTAATCGCAGCCCCTTTTTCATTATTCAAGATTTTTTTATTCTGTTTTTTTTTGTACTTTCTGGTCAAAAGTCTGAATTTTAAGCCCATAGTATTCATCATTTATTTACTTTTAGAAAGAAATAAGTAACTAAGATCGCGCTGTTTGAATTTTTACAAATGATTATATGAAAATTCGACCGTTTTTATAGAATTTTGCCTACATTTCTGTCGATATCTTATTAAAATCATTAGAGAATTCAAAAAGTATTATTTCTCAAGGGGTGTTGAAAACTTGAAGCGAAAATATTAAAAAATGAATGCACTACGCACGGTTTTTGTGTACGTGTCGATGTAAATTAGATGTTACGATAGGTCACACGAGCTTGTGGAATGGAAAATTACCGGCATGACGTTTTGATATCTTTACGATTCGCGGGTAAATTCCAGTCAATCCAGGTAGCGACTGAACCATCTCAAAGTTTGTTGACGTTTTGTAGATGTAATTTCTGAATTTTTGTAAAGTAAGGGCGTAAAAATTCCACTCGCCCGATCGGCCAAGTACACAGCGAGGTCCACTCGTCCTACTCAGACTTAACTCGCCAATGCGAGCAGGCGAGTGGAATTTTACACCCTGTTAATGCCGATAAATGTACGGCAAAACACGATATTTTGCACGCGTTAAACTCCCTTCCTGTGAAATTACGTCCAGGTGAAAATACACTTATTTTATTTTCTTTGGGGCTGTAAACAAGCGACCGGCGGAAAAAATAAAATAAAACTCGGGAAAATGAATTTTAATTTTATTCCACTTTTGCAATATTTAGGACCGGCGCTCCCCTAAAACGAAAAATAAAAAAACTCTAGCCTAATATTTAAATGAAATTTGGCCACTTTAAAGACATTCAAAATCAAAAACGTTTCACAAAGAGATTTTTCAAATTTTTTCATTTTTTGGGGAGATAATCGATATGGAAGTTAAATTGACATTGATGCCTATGGGAAATATATGATTTCTTTGATTATAAGCATCTGAACTTGAGTTTTGAGAAAATTTTGCGGTAGAAAGCTGCATTATATTATTCTGATACAAATATCAAAAAGAACTCTAAAATTTCCCATAGGGAAATTGAGAAAATTGTTTTTTTTCTAGTTTTCAGGGGAGATAACTCATGAAAAAAAATTATCAGGATAGGTAATCTAAAGGAAATTTTTGAGAACTTCTGTCACTATATAACTTGTCAATATGCACCTTATTCAAGGAATAGTCTAGCTATTCTACTAAATCTGGTGTCGGCATCTGCGTCATACCTTGGTTTAAGTTTTGCATGCAAGTACATAATTAGGCTTTCATTTAAATGCATATAGCTTTGAACTTACTTTTCTTTTTCAAGGTTAATTACCAACCTCACTGGGTCAGGTCCCATAACTCTGACTTGTATTTTGGCCAGATTATGCCCACAGTTGGACTTAAAAAGTCCCGGTTAAAGTTTTACAAGCATAGTTACTATCTCTGAAACCAATGCAAATGAATTGAAGCCTCCAGCTTTGAAGACCCATAACTCTGACATGTATTTTGGCCAAATTATGTCCCCTTTTGGACATAGAAAGTCTTGGTTAAAGTATTGCAAGCAAGTACATACTGCCATATAGCTTTGAAACTTATTTTTTCTTTTTTTTCTAGGTCAGTTTCCAACCTCATTGGGTCAAGTCCCATAACTCTGACTGTTTCCAGAATTAATGCAGATACCGAATTGATATTTCACATGTGTCTTAATTGGAATTCTGACTTATAAAACTAGGTGATAGCCTCTAGTCCCATAACTATTGACATGCTTTTTTGCCAAATTATGCCCCCTTTAGGACTTACATTTTCTGGTTAAAGTTTTGTATTCAATTTGCTATCTCCAAAACTAATTAAATTAATGCAGACACTGGATTGTAACTCTATAGATATTTTAACATTTAGGGTAATGTTCCAGCCTCTGGGACAACAATTCGAATTATCGAGCATTATTATTATTATTATGGACAGCTCTTGTTATTATAAACATGCAACCATTGTTTTATTGTCTCATCTATCCCATAGCCCAAGTAGAGATTTGATACCTCTTTATGATATTATATATGTACACAAACATACTAGAAGTGATTCAGGAAATATCATACAACTTGTATCAAGTAGGTACTCATGGCACAATTTCCGGGAAGTATTGTCATGCCTTGATAAGGATTGGACTGAGCTTACAGTTTCCTTATATTTTAATTGATTTCATCGTTTTACAGTGCCTGTGCACATGTTACAACTGATTTCATGGTATTACAGTGGTTTTTCAGACATTCTTATTGATTTCACAGTAAACAGTGATTGTTCAGATTTGTAAAAAGGAAATTTTTGATAAAAACCCAAGATAGCGATTTGTTTACAAATCCTTTATTTTCTTGTTTGGAATATAAACAGTTTGGAATACATTATAAGATTGGGTAAGTTTAAGATTTAACTATTTGTCATATCGGATAGAATGCAATTTGTTCGGAGTTCAAAATGTGTGAGGGCACAGCCTGAATGATACATGTATTCATACACATTGGAATGACTACCGGTATTAACAATCATTTTATTCAAGGTAAAATTATTGTTTGAGATATATTATTTCAATTCTAACAGATTATCAAGGACTTTTTTTTTAAGCTTTGATCCTTGGGTGGCCCTGTTTCAAAATTTTTCAAAGAATTGAATTCCATGCAGAACTCTGGTTGCCATGGCAACCGAAAGGAAAAACTTTAAAAATGTTCTTCTCAAAAACCAGAAGCCCTAGAGCTTAAATATTTGGTGTGAAGCATTGCCTAGTGGACCTCTACCAGATTTGTTCAAATCTTGACCCCGCCCCAGGGGTCACTTGATTTTACATAGGAAAATCTTAAAAAATCTTCTTCTCAAAAGCCAGAAGCCCTAGAGCTTAGATATTTGACATGTAGCATTGCCTAATGGACCTCTACAAAAATTTTTCAAATCATGACCCCCGGGGTCAAAATTGACCCCGACCCAGGGGTCACTTGATTTTACATAGGAAAATCTTCAAAAATTTTCTAAAAATAAACCAGAAGGCCTAGAGCTTAGATATTTGACATGTAGCATTGCCTAGTGGACCTCTACAAAATTTGTTCTAATCATGACCCCCGGGGTCAAAATTGACCCCGCCCCAGGGGTCACTTGATTTTACATAGGAAAATCTTAAAAAATCTTCTTCTCAAAAGCCAGAAACCCTAGAGCTTAGATATTTGACATGTAGCATTGCCTAGTGGACCTCTACTAAAGTTGTTTAAATCATGACCACGGGGTCAAAATTGACCCAGCCCCAGGGGTCACTTAATGATTTAAGATAGGAAAATCTTCAAAAAATTTTCAAAAATAAACCAGAAGGCCTAGAGCTTAGATATTTGACATGTAGCATTGCCTAATGGACCTCTACAAAAATTTTTCAAATCATGACCCCAGGGATCAAAATTGACCCCGACCCAGGGGTCACTTGATTTTACATAGGAAAATCTTCAAAATTTTTTTAGAAAATAAACCAGAAAGCCTAGAGCTTAGATATTTGACATGTAGCATTGCCTAGTGGACCTCTACAAAATTTGTTCTAATCATGACCCCCGGGGTCAAAATTGACCCCGCCCCAGGGGTCATTTGATTTTAGATAGGAAAATCTTCAAAAATTTTCTAAAAATAAACAAGAAGGCCTAGAGCTTAGATATTTGACTTGTAGCATTGCCTAGTGGACCTCTACAAAATTTGTTCAAATCTTGACACCCAGGGTCAAATTGACCCAGCCCCAGGGGTCACTTGATTGTACATAGGGAAGTCTTCATAAATTGATTATAATTTTTTGACCTCCTTGTCCTTAAATGCAGTGATAACAGGTGAGTGATATAGAGCCATTATGGCCCTCTTGTTTTTCTGATAAATAGCAAGAATTTAACTTCTATTTTCATAGAGGGTTAACTCCACTACACAATTGTGTCCACCACAACCACTACGCAATTGCAGAACTTCTTGTTGAGGTAAGATTTTACTTTTTGTAACTCAGATTGTTAGAGAAAATCTACCATTATGATAGTAGGTATTACAAAATTCAACTTCTATAGTGTAGTTTAGAGTTAGCTTTTGAAAATGTTAACAGAAGTCATGCATCTACAAGGTTCTGATGGTCAAAAGATGTAGAAGATTCATGTACAATTGAAACTTGGTTTCTAAAACTCACTTATCTTGAACTTCTGGCTATCTTGAAGAAGTCCTTTCTGGAAAACACCTGCACAACAATCATTAGCTCATCTGATTTTTTGAAAAAAAAAAATGATGAGTTATTGTCATCACTTGATCGGCGTCGGGGTTGCCTGGTTAAGTTTTATGTTTAGGTCAACTTTTCTCCTAAACTATCAAAGGTATTGCTTTGAAACTTGCAACACTTGTTTGCCATCAATAGCTGACCCTGTACAGCAAGAAATATAACTCTGTCCTGCTTTTTGCAATAATTATGGCCTCTTTTGAACTTAGAAAATATCAGATTTCTTGGTTAAGTTTTATGTTTAGGTCAGTTTTTCTCATAAATTATCAAAGCTATTGCTTTGAAAACTTGCAACACTTGTTCACCATCATAAGCTGACCCTGTACACCAAGAAACACAACTCCATCCTGCTTTTTGCAAGAATTATTGCCTCTTTTGTACTTAGAAAATCAGATTTCTTGGTTAAGTTTTTGTCACCATCGTAAGTTGGGTCTGTACATCAAGAAACATAACTTCATCCTGCTTTTTGCCAGAATTATGGCCCTTTTTGGACTTAAAAATATCATGGGTAGGACAATATTTTTCTTACACAAAAAAATCAGATGGGCGTCGGCACTCGCAAGGCAATGCTCTTGTTTTTAAAGACATATCTGACATTTTTCTTGATATCCTGAATTTATAGGGTACCTATGATTTTTAACACATATTTCCATTTTAAACTTGACTCTCAATCTGTAGTACACAAAGTTTAAAGAAACTTTATCAGTAGGAAAATGTTTTCCTATATACATATAGAAAACTGTCTGATATGTCTTTAAGTTGAATTTAGGAATACTCAGTTCCTATGAATTCAGGATACCAAGTTTCAACCCTAGTTGTTAACTAGAAACATGCACCTTTTTTGACAAAGAAGTTAGTTAAGTTTCACGTACCATTCCATATTTTTGCTAAATTGTTTAATGTATGGCTTGGAAACTTCGAACACTTGCCTACCATCACATATTGCAATATAGTGTCAGACATATCCAACACGTTAACACACGTTCCTCATTAGATGACACTGGGAGATTAAAGTTAAGCAGGTCTATTTTCTGTCCAGTCCATAACTCATGTCGTCCATCTAGGGATTCTAATTTTCTTGGCATAAATATTCCCCATAAAGTAACACTCAGAGGTTGAATGTTATGTAGGTCTTTTTTTTTGTGTCAGGTCCATAACTAGTGTCATCCATCATGGGATTTTGAAATCACTCTGTACAATATTCCACAAAAGGTCACACTTTGAGGTCAGAGGCTCAGAGGATGTATCTCATGTTTGATCTGTAGCTTTTGTCATCCATCAAGGGACTTTGGTCTTACTGGTACAAATATTCCACATAAGGTCACACTCAAGAGGTCAGATATTAAGAGGGTCTATAACTCTTGCCATCCATCAAGTATTTTAGCTCGACTATTCGAAGAATAAGTAGGGCTATCCCAGGGGTGTGGAAATCCCAAAATTTTTCACTTGTCCACGGACAAATGAGACTTAAAAATCTACTTGTCTGCAGTCAAAACTTACTTGCCCAGATTTTCAACATTTTAGCATGCAAATTTATCATTCTTTATTTTGGACATTAATCTACAAGTAGTAACAAAAGCAAACATAATAAAGTGTAATACTGTAGCTTTTTCAAACATAAGCTTTCAACACTTTAGCTTGTGTTCGTCCGTGAGGCCGTTAAGCATTTAACAAAAATAACCATCATGCCGTGCGAAGCCATGTGAGAAAGCATGAAACTTTCTGACTTGTACTAGCGAGCTCTTTGTGATTTGACTGTTGACTTCCATTTTTGTTGGCAGACGAATTTGTTAAGAATTTTGTGATAATTGTTTATGTTTCCGGTTTCTATTTGCTGAGTTATCGTGTACAAAAATCACGTGAGATCGAGACAGGGAACCAATCATAACGCAGAGAAAGAGATGCTAAATTTAGACACAGTATGGTTTTTCCAAAATTGGAGAAATCGAGAGGCCCTCGGCGAGTAAAACGTCTGTTTTGTACGTCAGATTCTTTTGTAAACTCCATAAACTTGAAGCACTGTTCAGCATTTCTAAATTATTCTTTCCTTTTTTCATTTCAAACCAGAAAATTTGTGTTTGTTTCACAAACGGAATGTGAAAACTCACTTGTCCGCCGTCAAAAAGTCCCGAGTCGGACAAATCGGAATTCCACACCCCTGGCTATCCTACTCACCATGGCGTCGGTGTCACACCTTACTCCATCAAGGATTTTGGCTGAATTATGGTCCCTTTTGACTTAGAAATATTGGTTAAGTTTTTCGTACCAGTTCATATTTTGTGTAAAGTGTTTGACATATGGCTTTGAAACTTTTATCACTTGTTCAGTATTATAGTCTCTATCTGTAGGCAAGAGTACATAACTCTGTCATCTATTTTGGCTGAATTATGGCCCTTTTTGGACTTGGAAATTGGTTCTGTTTTCGTACAAGTCCACGTTTTGTCAAAACTATTTGACATATGGCTTTTAAACTTTGAACACTTGTTTATCATCATGATTTCCATCTGTAGGCAAGAGTATATAACTCTGACAACTATTTTGGCTGAATTATGGCCCTTTTTGGACTTTGAAATTGATTCAATTTTTCGTACAAGTTTTGTCAAAACGATTTGAACTGTGGCTTTGAAACTTTGAACACTTGTTTATCAACATGATTTCCATCTGTAGGCAAGAATACATAACTCTGTCACTTATTTTGGCTAAATCATGGCCCTTTTTGGACTTGGAAATCAGTTAAATTTTTCATGCAAGTCCATATTTTGCCAAACCAGTCTGTCATATGGCTTTGAAAAGTGACCACTTGTTTACCATCATAGTGTACATTATATAGGCAAGACTTCATAACTAGGCCAAGGACTTTAATGCAGTTTAGCCCTTTTTGACATAGAAATGTTTCTCATATCATTCCATTTCTTCTTTAAACTGTTTGATATGTGACTTTGAAACTTTGAAGACTTCATTACCATCATCGTCACACATTGCCATTTAGTGCAAGACTTATTGAAATCCACAAATACAGGAACATTTTTTGTCTGATCTTTTTTTTCTTTTGTCTGAAAATCTGTGGTAATATTTTGATCCCATTCTTCAATCAATTCTTCGAATAGTCAAGCGCGCTGTCATCCGACAGCTCTTGTTTATATTACTTAGCAAAAATGTTCCGCATAAGGTCACACCTAAAGGTTAAGAGGGTCTATCTTTGTTTTGCTCATAATTCTTGCCATTCATCAAGAGATTTTGATATTACTTGGCACAAATGTACTGCACAAAAAGACAATGTGTGACTGATCTGGACCAGCAGATGATCTGTATTGAATTTAAGGTCATTAGGTCAAAGCTCAAGAAAGTGCTGCTTTGGCATTGGCTTAGTTCTGTGATAAGGCCATATCGTGGGAGTATAATTCTTCACTCCTGTGACAACTCTAGTGTTTAGCTCACCTGAGCACAAAGTGCTCAAGGTGAGCTTTTGTGATCACCCTGTATCCATCATCGTCCGTTCATCCGTCCGTCGTCAACAAATTGACTGTTAACACTCTAGAGTGACAATTTTGATCTAATCTTAATGAAACTTGGTCAGAATGTTACCCTCAATAAAATCTTGGACAGTTCGATATTGAGTCATCTGGGGTCAAAAACTAGGTTACCAGGTCAAATCAAAGGAAAAGCTTGTTAACACTCTAGACGTCACAATTTTGGCCCAATCTTAATGAAACTTGGTCAGAATGTTATCCTCAATAAAATCTTGGATGAGTTTTGATATTGGGTCATCTGGGGTCAAAAACTAGGTTACCAGGTCAAATCAAAGGAAAAGCTTGTTAACACTCTAGACGTCACAATTTTGGCCCAATCTTAATGAAACTTGGTCAGAATGTTATCCTCAATAAAATCTTGGACGAGTTTTGATATTGGGTCATCTGGGGTCAAAAACTAGGTCACCAGGTCAAATCGAAGGAAAAGCTTGTTAACACTCCAGACATCACAATTTTGGCCCAATCGTAATGAAACTTGGTCAGAATGTTACCCTTGATAAAATCTTGGACGAGTTTAATATTGGGTCATCTGGGGTAAAAAACTAGGTCACCAGGTCAAATCGAAGGAAAAGCTTGTTAACATTCTAGACATCACAATTTTGGCCCAACCTTAATGAAACTTGGTCAGAATGTTACCCTCAATAAAATCTTGGACGAGTTTGATATTGGGTCATCTGGGATTAAAAACTAGGTCACCAGTTCAGGACAAAGTAAAAGCTTGTTAACACTCTGGAGGTCACAATTTTGGCCCAATCTTAATGAAACTTGGTCAGAATGTTACCCTCAATAAAATCTTGGACAAGTTCAGTATTGGTCATCTGGGTTTAAAAATTAGGTCACCAGGTCAAATCAAAGGAAAAGCTTGTTAACACTGTAGAGGTCACATTTAAAACCATATCTTCATGAAACTTGGTCAGAATGTTAATCTTGATGATCTCAGTGTTCAGTTTGAATCTGGGTCATGTAGGGTTAAAAACTAGGTCACTATTTTAAATCAAAGGAAAAGCTAATTAACACTCTTATAGGCCACATTTATGACCATATCTTAATGAAACTTGGTCAAAATGTTATCTTGATGATCCATAGGTCAAGTTCAAATCTGGGTCATGTGGGGTCAAAAACTAGGTCACCAGGTTAAATCAAGGGAAAAGCTTGTTAACACTCAAAAGGTCACACTTTTGGCCCAATTTTAATGAAACTTGGTCAGAATGTTACCCTCAATAAAATCTTAGACGAATTTGATATTGGGGTCATCTAGGATTAAAAACTAGGTCACCAGGTCAAATCAAAGGAAAAGCTTGTTAACACTGTAGTGGCCACATTTATGACCATATCTTAATGAAACTTGGTCAGAATGTTAATCTTGATGATCTATAGGTCAGGTTTAAATCCGGGTCAGGTGGGATCAAAGACTAGGTCACTAGGTCAAATCAAAGGAAAAGCTTGTTAACACTCTAGAAGTCACATTTATGACTATATCTTTATGAAACTTAATCAGAATGGTAATCTTGATAATCTTTAACCCTTTACCACACAGAACAGAAGCCAAAGTAACCTCTTTTACATAACACTGATAAGTGATAATCAATAATCAATAATCGGTATATGGCTGATAAAGGTGACTGTCTTATCTGAACAGAGGTGTTGGCATTATTTTGTGATTACACACACTTATGTTAAAAATGTCATTATTTTAATATTTTCTGTAAGTTTGACATTATTTTTGTCAATAAAAAGTTTATAGCAATTTAAATTCTCTTTCCGATGATACAAAATTTATTGTAGTTTCTCTTTGAGTTTCGAAGATATCCTTTCGGCTACCATAGCAGACAAATACGTACCATAAAAACGGGGGTCGCTATTACCGCTATCATACACCGACTGACTACCGCAGACGCCTAAAACGTACCATCAAAACTAGGGTCCAGATTACCGACATCGTACAGCGTAGGACTACCGGAATTTTTTAATTTTTCTTTGTATCTTGGGGGAATTTGAATGCTTTTTATTTATTGCAGAATTTGATCTGAAGTGTAAACTTTCATTTATGTTATTAACAAAACGGTATAAAATCAGTTAAACTAATTAGTTAAATCATTCATATGACATACTAAATAATATTACGCAACAAATTACAGGTCTCCATAAAATTTAAAAACAAAACCCAAAAACGTCTCGGCGCATAATTTTCTAAAATCATTGTTATCGAAATTTGTTGATAAGAAAATCCTTTTTTAGACAATTAAGGGATCATTACTCTCCAAAAATACCCATTAGTTTTGATGGTGCTCGTCGCGGTAATTACCAAACTCAGTTTTAAAACTAATTAATTACTCATTTCTACGCTACGGTATTTGAAGCTATTTTACTACTCTGCATTAGCGGCTCCGGCATTCTAGAAGTCTGAAAACCACGGGTCTGCCACTGATGCGTTTTGCAGACTTTTCACCAGTATACTTTCACTGTGACACACGGTTTTCTGAACTTTTTTCCATGAAATACAAAATTTCCCTGTGGTAATCAGAAATAGTGTACATTTATACACTACGGCAGTAATATTTTTAAATTGTTATTTGCACATGGAACATACATATATACACTGGTAATTCTCTACAGAACCTTCATCGTTTTTACGCCGCAACGGTAATACATATAAAACGCATCGCTTCTTCCATTTGCATACAAAGAACGTGTGTAAATTATCCACTATGGAAGTATTGTACTTTTCAAATTTAAAACCAAAAACTTTAGGTAAGAATGCATTTAAATTACCCCAAAGAACACAATGGAAAATTTTGACTTTGGGGCTCCATGCATTAATGCATTAAAATGCAAGGATACTCCTGGAATGCTATAAAAAAAGGACAGTATTCAGTATTTCACATGTGCCTTTGAATCTCATTAAAAAATTATTTTATAGTCCGGGTGCGTAATGTAGGAGATAAAATTCGTGCACTTGTAATCTTTTGAATCCTCTCACTCACGGAGGGTCGCGGGTTTTCGAGCTGTGCTACCGACTGGGAAATTTTATGTGAGAAAGTAGGCATTTGTTTACGGACTTTGGCGTTTAGTACTTGTCTTTCCCCAGGAACGATGGTTAGTTGAATTGGCTGACTGATATAACTGGAATAATGTTGAAAAGGGCCGTAAATTCAAACAAAAACAGACTCTAAAATGATCTGTTTCCAAAACCGTACATAATGTGCTTTCGGTGAAATGAATCTTAAAAATTCTTCATTATATGATTAAACAATTGAAACCCTAATTGTGACTTTAAAGAAAAGTATCAACGGAATACAGCTCGCAACTGGGATACGCTCTAATTTAGATATAATGCTATTAATAAATTCAGTTATTTTAAAATCTATTGAAAGTCAATATAGCATAAACAAACTAAGAAAAAGACACTTTTAGCTACTATTATAAGTTTTACCACGTAGTGTCATTCGACATTTTTGAGTTTTGTTTTGGCACTTGCATCGTATACACCACAAAAACAGATTATGAATATGAATAAATTTAAATGAACCTAAAAAACATATAGTTGACGCGTTTACATGGTCCGATCTGCTGACATAACTGGTAGGTGACTAAAAGTAAAAAACAACAAAAACATTTTTATAACAGAAAATAATAACATAAACAATAAAATTAACAACTGAATAAAAACACTAAAAGTACAGGCAATCTCCTATGAAGGGTATGAGTAAGAAGAATCATATATCAAATGCAAACACAACCTGAACAACGTATTTTGGACTAAAGTTCATGATAGGCAGTCTACCTATAGTCCGATCCGGAAAAACGGGTAGGAGACTAAAAGTAAAACATTAAAAGCAAACAAAAACTTTTGACAGAAAAAAAAATATTTAAACGAAAGCAAGTTGTAAAAGCTATAACAGATGAGGATCATTCATTACTTACAAATCTCGCAAAGGGTAACATAGAGCATAATGTAAGTTACACAAAGTTCACTAAAAGTCATGAAAAAATTTCCCCTGTTTTTTGTTGAATTTGTACTGTAGTCCGTTTAAACTGAGTAGGAATGAAGCAATTTTGTCAACAACTTACGACAATAACCGTTAATCTATATATACATTATTTTTTGAATAGCTGTCTAAAGGCAAGGGGTGGGGGTAAGGTAATTAGCATTGTTAATGACGCATAGAAAGATAAAATGTCCAAAATTCACTGTGATAAACATATCATCGGAAAGAACTTTTTTAATAAGTTAGTTATGTGTCTATATTTAATATGCCCTGTTGTATGATTATCATTTCTATACCATATTACAATGTATCAAAATTCACAAGAAGCCAAACTTTATGAAACATATTTTTCTTGAATTTCAAAACTCTAATCACCTTGAGACAGCTCGTATTAGAAAAGTATATTACATGTGAAAATTAATTATCAAAAGATGAATCAATCAAACTTTCTCATTCGTACTAAAAACATAACGTACATAACACACGACACATAGTAAAAATGTGTACACCATGTAATGTTGTCACTAATCTTAGACACTGTCGTTTTTTTCTCCAGTTTGTGCTTAATGTCCGCTAGTCAGACAGCCCTTTCTTTTTCGTCGATTTCCAAGATAATTTGTTGGCTTTTTAAACGGGGTGTTCTATTTAATATTTTACCGTAACCTTTCGGTGATTTTTTTGCAACCGTTATGTAGCTAAATTGAAGGAAGGGATTTCTTATTTAAAATGTAGTAACAATGAGCAATACAAAACGTATCAAATTATAACATTTAGTGATTTGCAATGGTTAAATATAATTAAAATCGATTTTCTGGAGTGTCCAATTTTGCTCTTCTTGCCATAAGTTTTAAAAGACGTTTCGGGTTGGAGGTCTGTATGGACTTGTCCTTTAGTTAGCCAATCCCAGTTCTGGACGCATGATACGAAAGAAAGCATTCCCTGAAAGTATTATTTAAAAGATCACGGGATTAACCCTGAAAATATATATAAAAAATATTTTATTAACAAGACATTTTGATTTTCAACTACAATTATTGCACAACTTCTCTGGAACTGGCTTTTGTACTTAAGGGCTGGATTTTTTGAAACATTTTATCCTGTACTAAAAGAAATTAAAACCCGTTAAGAGCAGTCGAATATATAATGCAATAACAGACTTTCCTCTTCTGACATGCTAAAATATTCGAGAAATTTGACCCAGGCGATAATTTGAGTACATTTTTTGGGTTTGAGCGACTTGTTGACTCAGACCCCAAATTTTTAATACATTGAGTAAAAGAAAGTAAGTTCACGTAACATAGCAATGACTCAATAATACCATGAAAACTTTAAAACACTCATTAGATCAATATAACTTTTAATAAGAAGAGTTTTTGTTATACCTGTGTAAATTGTCTTTACACTGCTACAACCAAATGATGACGTTCGTGTTTGGAGACCACCGGCGGGCTTTAGTTTCTTCATACTGCAAAACTGACAAGCATTTTTCGCCCTGACATTTAGATAATTTCATGTGAGTCTGCAAACTCTCGGTCAATGGTATCAACTACCTGCGTTTGTTTGGGTTTCCTAATTCCTGAACGGTAAAACCCTTTCCCTACTCTAGCTACCATGTTTTCCCTCTTTAATTTGACGTGTCATATGCTGTCCTTTTTTCATTGTACTAACCGAAACCGAATTTTAATGTAATTACATGTATTACATTTTTCCTGCCGAAACATCCTTTTGACGGGCTAATTCTGTGGTTTCAAATCAAAATGGCAAGAAAATTTTTGCCCTTATTAAAAGACCCACAAAGGGTGGGTTGAGCCCGGCAAGGGAAAGCCTGTGCCAGAGGGATGTGTCTAGAAACACTATACGGTTCAACCAGATGTTCAACAACCTTCCTCGTTAGTTCTACTTATTTGTTTTCCTCTAATAAAACTTTAAACTCCAAAGATATGCAGAAACGCATCTGCTAAAACGAATATTTAAAGCCTCTCTTTAATACAACTATTAACTAATGTTTATCTATTTATCTTTTATACTGCATCACTCCCTTTACAGTATTACGTGCAGCTGCGCGCCGTACAAGAATTTTAAAAGTAGAATGGACAGGAAATAAAAGTAATACACGATGTGTATTGCAAACATGAATACAGTTGAAGTGTTAAAAAAAAGAAAAGGGTTTACAGAAAAAGCAGTTTAAAGAAACAGGTCTATCATGTTAAGTATTGTGGTGCAAGTTTGGTTACACCCTGCCTAAACTGGTTCAGGGTTGGGGCTTGCACAAGTTGTACTGGAAGGGAATTCCAAAGCACTATGGTGCCTGGAAAAGGAGTACTTATAGTAATTACAGGGAGTGAGGATCTAGGTATAGGAGTGGGGATGCATATGTCTTGTTAACGGGATTGGGGAGGGGGAGGGCTGACATAGGGGGGAAGTGGTAAAAGCAACCAAACCACTCCGCAAATAATTACCACAGTAGACTGCAGGGAAAAACGAATTTCAATATAGTACCGCAGTGTAGTTTTAACCCCGTCCTGTTACTAAGAACTATAGAAAACTTTTGTGAGAAACTTTAATTTTAAGGCAGTGCCATAGTGTAGTTATACATATTAAATGAAATTAAGTGCACTTCCACAGTGCTGAGAAAGTTACCCTGCGAAAGGATTATACTAGTAAAAAAAACTTATCCTGTAGGCATTATTTATTCCCCCGATTACCACAGTAGTTTTTAATGCAGGCATGCGAAACCAAAGAGAGTGCCGCAGCGTATTAATACATAATTCACAAAAAAATAGCATGTACGCCACAGGATGCAGTGGCCGTTTAAATATGTGACTTTTAATAAAAAACATTAACTGTTTGTTTTATCTGCAAAATAAATACCATAGTAGACTATTGCAGGGAAAAAAGAAACTATAAGTTGGCCACAGTGTAGTTATAAACCAAAAACCACACAATGGACATAACTACCATAGTGTAGCAACCGTTTTACATAAAATTACCGCAGCATAAAAAAGTAGTATATTTTTGTTAATTCCTTCTATTTTCAATTGCGAAAAAATACAATTTTTACCCAAATACTGCATTATGCGCTATGGAAATGAGCACCCCCATTTTTCTGGTACGTATTAGTCGTCTGCGGTAGCCCGCCTGCAAAACAGTAGCGGTAATGGAGAACCCCAAAAATATAGTCTGCATTTGGCGTCTCGGGTAGTGCGTCGGTGTACGATAGCGGTAGTCAAAAGGATATAAAGTGTTAAAGTACGGGAATATATATTTTTAGGCATAAAATTCTGTTTTGGATTACTTTCACATTGAAATTCATATACAATTTCATTTTGATGTTTGAAAGTTTGATTTATAGTTAATAGACTTATCTTGCGAATCGGAATCAGTAAGTATTTATATAAAAAAACAACCATCAAACTGAATAACACTACAAAAATAACGGATCGTAAAATTTCTGAAAGTGCAAAAAGATCGCTGAGATCGAGACTCGTAACCGACTACAGTATTCTTGTGCTAAAAATTAAAATATTTTTAGGATAATAATTACGTAATATTTTGATGATCAAACGTCGGTACATCACGGTTGACTTCCGCTGCAATTAACTCTATGGGGTGTCATAAAATATTTGAAAGCCGCGGTCCTTCTGTTTTGATTAACACTTCCCGTTATGTAAGGCCATAAATTCCAAGCCATCGTATATACAAATTGTTGTTTAGGGAAATCTGCATGTATCACGCGTGACCTTCATGACCTAACACATTTAAAAATACTTTGATGTTAAATGGTTGTTATTTTTAGAACGAGGAAAGCCCGCGGACCGGCCAGTTGCAAGCAGTTTTCTCCAGTAATTTTCCATGACGTAGCGTCGTGCACATGTAGGAAAAAACCCCGGTGTCTTTCTTTGCAAAGTACTCGATAAATTTAAATAGTAACCACATGATCTTGTACGTAAATAATGATGACGAAATCCCATATTTTGAGTTAGTAAACATCCGGAATTTGTTTCTTTAGGAAAAGAACGAAAATAAAGCGATTGATTATGAGACACGGGATAAAACGATTCTGTTCAAATGGCCGTTAATCGGTATAATACGTTTCTATCGGGGAACCGATAAACACGGGTCAATACGTTTCTGTTTGGTAATCGATAGATACGGTGATAAACGTATCGATGTGGGAAAGGGTTAAATCAGGTTTGAATCTGGGTCATGTGGAGTCAAAAACTAGGTCACCGGGACAAATCAAAGGAAAAGCTAGTTAACACTATAGAGGCTACATTTATGATCCTATCTTAATGAAACTTGGTCAGAATGTTGATGTTGATAATCTTTAGGTCAATAGGTCAGGTGAGCGATATAGGGCCTTCATGGCCCTCTTGTTTATTTGTTCTTGTTGCAAGAGAAATAGTACATTGTCGAATACAGATTACAGCAAGTCACATTTTCTTTATTTTGACAATACTTATTTCAAAGCCTGAGAAAAGCATCCAGTACTGTTATTAAAAGTTGTTATTCACAGTTCAGCTTTATTTCATGTATGGATAAAACAAATTATATGATCTGTGATGATAATAAATGTGTATGTAATAGATAAAACTTAAACATGTGGACAGTTTATTCAATAAATAAAGTGTATGCAAGTCTTTGTAATTTGTATAAAAAAGCGAAATTGGGATTTTGTTTTAACCAAGCATGGTACAAGAGCAAGAAAATTCAGAATTACAATTGACACAAATAGAAAAAAAAATC
Organism: Mercenaria mercenaria; assembly: GCF_021730395.1. NCBI lineage: Eukaryota > Metazoa > Mollusca > Bivalvia > Venerida > Veneridae > Mercenaria > Mercenaria mercenaria. The sequence goes on along the minus strand of NC_069374.1, from coordinate 507,224 downwards.
AAGCCTGCACAAGAAGGCTAACATGTCTCCCTATCTGAGCTCTTAACCTGCCGTGGGGCAAATAGATTGTTACATGAGTGTTTTGCCGGGTTACAGTCTTGCTAACACTGAGTTGCAATCTAGTAACTTTTCATTTTTGTATGATTTTTAGCTCACCTGAGCACAATGTGAGCTGATGTGATCATCCTAAGTCTGTCATTGTGCTTCTCAACAATTTGCCCCGTTAACACCCTAGTAGACCCGGTTTTTTTTAGCTCCCCGTCACATAATGACAAGGTGAGCTTTTTTTGATCACCCTTCTCCATCGTCGTGGGGTCCGTGCGTGCGTGCGTCAAAATTTCTTGTCTGCACGATAGTGGTTTCATTTATGATTTTATTTTAACCAAACTTGCACACAACTTGTATCACCATAAGATCTCGGTTCCTTTCTTGAACTGCCAAATCCCATTATGGGTTTTCAGAGTATGGCCCCTGAAAGGCAAAAATTAGCTATTTGACCTTGTCTGCACAATAGCAGCTTTATTTATGATTTGATTTTTACCAAACTGGCACACAACTTGTATCACCATAAGATCTTGGTTCCTTTCTTGAACTGGCCAGATTCCATTATGGGTTCTAGAGTTATGGCCCCGAAAGGGGCCAAATTTAGTTTATTTTTATTTTTCCCGCAAAATTTAGAGCTTCATTTATGATTTTTTTTTTAAAAACAAACTTGCCCCACAACTTTTTATCACCAAAACCCCTTTTCCCTTGAACGGGGCGAGATTCCTTTAGGGGGTTCCCAAAGAGTTAGGGCCCCCCAAAAAAGGGCCCAAAAACACTATTTTGACCTTGTCTGCAAAATACCCGCTTCATTTATGATTTGAATTTAATCAAATTTTGCAAAAAAACTTGTGTCCCCCATAAACTCATTTTCCTTTTCTTGAACCGGCAAGAGACCAAAAAGGGTTTCCAAGTTAGGGCCCCCTAAAAAGGGCCAAAATTACTTTTTTTGACCTTGTCTGCAAAATTAGCACTTCATTATGATTTGTTTTTAACCAAACTTGCACACAACTTGAAATCACCACAATTTTTGGGTTTCCCCTTTTTTAAACGGGCCCCAAATTCCACCCAGGGGTTCTAGAGTTAGGGCCCCTTTAAAAGGGCCCAAAAATTTAGCAAAATTTTGGTTTTGGGAGCCATATAGAGCCCTTAAATTTAGGGTTTTTATTTGATACAAATTTCCCAAAAGTATCTTAAACAACAATAAACCCTTAGATTCCATGAAAATCAGATCCAATCGTGGGTTTCCCCCAAGTTATTTATTTTCTTTTTAAACCTTTCCCCTGTATAAACCAAAAAGGATTTAAATCGGTTAAATACTTTTAGGACTTTTTGAAATTTCATTATTGTCCCTTATTTGGGCGAGAAAAAAAATCAGGAAAATAATATGGACTGATTTTATTTCAAAATTAAACCCCCCTTTATTTCAAATTTAAAATTGGTATATCTCCGTAAATAAAAGAAGAAAACTGATCTGAAATTTCATTTTTGTCAACAGAAATTTTTTTGGGAGAGCCTTCTTTTGTTCAATTTCAATATTTTTTTTTTTAAAAAAATTTCCCTTTTTTCGTTAACTAAAATAGCTTTTTTTTTAGTAACTTTTTATGCCCCCGAAGGGAGGCAAAATAGTTTTTTGAACCGTTTTTGTCGTCTGTCCCAATTTTTTTTGTCCAGTCCATATCTTTGTCATCGATGGATGGGTTTTCAAATAACTTGGCATGAATGTGTACCACAGTAAGACGACGTGTCGCGCGCAAGACCAGGTCCGTAGCTCAAAGGTCAAGGTCACACTTAGACATTAAAGGATAGTGCATTGATGTCGTGTCCGGTCCATATCTTTGTCATCGATGGATGGATTTTCAAATAACTTCGCATGAAAGTGTACCACAGTAAGACAACGTGTCGCGCGCAAGACCCAGGTCCGTAGCTCAAAGGTCAAGGACACACTTAGACATTAAAGGATAGTGCATTGATGGGCGTGTTTGGTCCATATCTTTGTCATCGATGGATGGATTTTCAAATAACTTCGCATGAATATGTACCACAGTAAGACGACATGTCGCGCGCAAGACCCAGGTCCGTAGCTCAAAGGTCAAGGTCACACTTAGATGTTAAAGGATAGTGCATTGATGGGCGTGTCCGGTCCATATCTTTGTCATCCATGAATGGATTTTCAAATAACTTGGCATGAATGTGTGTCACAGTAAGACGACCTGTCATGCACAAGACCCAGGTCCGTAGCTCAAAGGTCAAGATCATGGTTCCTTTCTTGAACTGGCCAGATCCCATTGTGGGTTCCAGAGTTATGGCCCCTGAAAGGGCCAAAATTAGCTATTTTGACCTTGTCTGCACAATAGCGGCTTCATTTATGATTTTATTTTAACCGAACTGGCACACAACTTGTATCACTATAAGATCTTGGTTCCTTTCTTGAACTGGCGAGATTCCATTATGGGTTCCAGAGTGATGGCCCCTGAAAGGGCCAGAATTAGCTATTTTGACCTTGTCTGCACAATAGCAGCTTCATTTATGATTTGAATTCAATCAAACTTGCACAATACTTGTGTCATAATAAGATCTTATTTCCTTTCTTGAACCGGCCAAATCCCATAATGGGTTCCGGAGTTATGGCCCCTGAAAGGGCCAAAATTAGCTATTTTGACCTTGTCTGCACAATAGCAGCTTCATTTATGATTTGATTTTAACTAAACTTGCACACAACTTGTATCACCACAAGATCTTGCTTCCTTTCTTCAGCTGGCCAGATTCCATCATGGGTTCCAGAGTTATGGCCCCTTAAATGTCCAAAATTTGCTATTTTGGCTTTTGCAGCCATATAGAGACTTCATTTATAGTTTTTTTTATACAAACTTCCAAAGTATCTTCAACAACAATAAATCTTGGATTCCATGACAAATCAGATCCAATCGTAGGTTCCATAGTTATTTTATACCTGATTGTAATCAAAATGGATTTATATCAGTAAGTACTTATTTGAAATTTCATTATTGTTATTAGTTGGACTGAGACAATCATGGTAGATAACTATGGACTGATTTTACGTCAAATTATCTCCCTTTATTATCCCCCCGCCAAAGGCGAAGGGGATATTAGAAATGCTCTCCGTCCGTCCGTCCGTCCGTGCGTCCGCAACGATCTTTGTCCGGAGCATAACTCCAAAAGTACTGGAGGGATTTTCTTCAAACTTCACACACTGATAGAACACATTGGGAGGAAGTGCAATGTGCAAGAACAATAACTCTACCTTGCCTATTTTTTGAGTTATTCCCCTTTATCATATTTTCTTAAAAAATTTTGTCCGGAGCATAACTCCAAAAGTACTGGAGGGATTTTCTTCAAACTTCATACACTGATAGAACACATTGGGAGGAAGTGCAGTGTGCAAGAACAATAACTCTATCTTGTCTATTTTTTGAGTTATTCCCCTTTATCATATTTTCTTTAAAAATTTTGTCCGGAGCATAACTCCAAAAGTACTGGAGGGATTTTCTTCAAACTTCATACACTGATAGAACTCATTGGGAGGAAGTGCAGTGTGCAAGAACAATAACTCTACCTTGCCTACTTTTTGAGTTATTCCCCTTTATCATATTTTCTTTAAAAAATTTGTCCGCAGCATATCTTTTTCATGCATGGAGGGATTTTGATATGTCTTGGCACAAATGTTCACCACCACAAGGTGGAGTGTCATGCGCAAGAACCAGGTCCCTGGTTCTAAGGTCAAGGTCACACTTAGAGGTCAAAGGATACAAGAATGAAAACCTTGTCCGGAGCACTTCTTCTTCATGCATAGAGGGATTTTGATATAACTTGGCACAAATGTTCACCACCACAAGACAGAGTGTCATGCGCAAGATCCAGGTCCCTAGGTCTAAGGTCAAGGTCACACTTAGAGGCCAAAGGTCAGATACAAGAATGACTTTGTCCAAAGCATTTCTTCTTCATGCATGGAGGGATTTTGATGTAACTTGGCACAATTATACACCATCATGAGACGAAGTGTCATGCGCAGTTCCCTTCTTTAGAATTACTTCCCTTTGTTGTTACTTTAAATAGCTTTTATTTTAACTTTTTCATTACTAGTCGTAGAGAAAAATTGAGACCACTTTTCAGTAGTAAACATGCATGCTACATCCAATTTTGAGGTGTATTTTGACCAATCTCTATCTAGTAAAGATTTTTGTGTGGATTTACAATTTTTTTTTTTTTTTTTTTTTTTTTTTTTTGAAGATTAACTTCCATTAGTTGTTACTATAAATAATTTATGTTGTAACATTTTTATAATTGACCACAGGGAAAAAACAAGACCACTTTTCTCACTTTTCTGTGGTACAACCTGGATGTTACTTTCCAATTTTAGGTGTATTTTAAGACATCTCTACCTGTTAAGGAGTTTTTTTGTGGACTTAGAAAAACAAAAGACTTACAGTCAATGATTACTAAACAACCACAAAATTAAAATTCCATTTGCAAATACAGCTGCTAGAGTAAAGAAATTTACTGTGACAGGCATATATTGTGACATTCTGGCACTCTTGTTCCCTGTTAGCTTTCCATTCCTTTTACAGTAGCCATATAGAAAAACATCATACAGCTATACTGTTCATGAAAATTAATAAAATTTAGCAGTAAACCACCTCACCACTGAATAATTCATTCTTCCACATCTTTAAAACCCCTGATGTGGACCACAACTAAACGGTTTTTAGCTCACCTGAGCAATGCTCAGGTGAGTTTTTCTGATCGCTCGATGTCCGGCGTCCGTCGTCTGTCGTCTGTCGTCCGTCGTCTGTCAACATTTAGCTTGTGTATGCGATAGAGGCTGTATTTTTCAATTAATCTTCATGAATATTGGTCAGAATGATAACCTTGATGAAATCTAGGCCGAGTTCGAAAATGGGTCATCTCGGGTCAAAAACTAGGTCACTAGGTCAAATCAAAGAAAAACCTTGTGTATGCGATAGAGGCTGTATTTTTCATTTAATCTTCATGAATATTGGTCAGAATGATAACCTTGATGAAATCTAGGCCGAGTTCGAAAATGGGTCATCTCGGGTCAAAAACTAGGTCACTAGGTCAAATCAAAGAAAAACCTTGTGTATGCGATAGAGGTGGTATTTTTCAATTAATCTTCATGAATATTGGTCAGAATGATAACCTTGATGAAATCTAGGCCGAGTTCGAAAATGGGTCATCTCGGGTCAAAAACTAGGTCACTAGGTCAAATCAAAGAAAAACCTTGTGTATGCGATAGAGGCTGTATTTTTCAATTCTTCTTCATGAATATTGGTCAGAATGATAACCTTGATGAAATCTAGGCCGAGTTCGAAAATGGGTCATGTCGGGTCAAAAATAGGTCTTTAGGTCAAATCAAAGAAAAACATTGTGTATGCGATAGAGGCTGTATTTTTCAATTGATCTTCATGAATTTTGGTCAGAATGATTGCCTTGATGAAATCTAGGCCGAGTTCGAAAATGGGTCATCTCGGGTCAAAAACTAGGTCACTAGGTCAAATCAAAGAAAAACCTTGTGTATGCGATAGAGGCGGTATTTTTCAATTGATCTTCATGAATTTTGGTCAGAATGATTACCTTGATGAAATCTAGCCCGAGTTCGAAAATGGGTCATCTGGGTCAAAACTAGGTCACTAGGTAAATATCACGTAAAAACCTTGTGTAGCGATAGAGGCTGTATTTTTCATTGATCTCATGAATTTTGGTCAGAATGATTACCTTGATGAAATTAGCCCTAAGTTCGAAAAGGGGTCATCTGGGTCAAAAACTAGGTCACTAGTCAAATTAAAGAAAAATCTTGTGTATGCGATAGAGACTGTTTTTTTCAATTGATATTTATGAAATTTGGTCAGGTTGATTGCCTTAATGAAATCTAGGTCAAATTTGAATATGGGTCATCTGAGGTCAAAAACTAGGTCACTTGGTCAAATCAAAGAAAAAACTTCTGTATGTGATAGAGGCTGTATTTTTCAGTTGATCTTCATGAATTTTGGTCAGAATGATTGCCTTGATAAAATCTAGGTCGAGTTTAAACATGGGTCATCTAGGGTCAAAAACTAGGTCATATCTAAGAAAATGCTTGTTTTATCGCAAGAGACCAATTTTTTGGTCCAGTCTTAATGAAATTTGGGTCAGAATATTGTTTCCAATGAAATCACTAGGTCAAACATTTTTTACACTGTTATGGAGTGTTTCTTAGGTGAGCGACCTAGGGCCATCTTGGCCCTCTTGTTCAAAGTTTCTCCCAAAATGAATACTTCCAGACACTAGCTTGCCAGGAACTTTAGCCTTCAGTTATAATGTGCCCGGCGGGGGGATTGGCCATGTCTAACATGGCTCTTGTTTCAATTTAAAATTGTTATATCTCCATAACTAATGAAGATACTGATCTGAAATTTCATTTATGTCAACAGATTTATTTGGCAGATCCTTCTTTTGTTCACTTACAATATTTTTTTTTTTTAATTACTTCCCTTTTACATAGCTTTTAAATAGCTTATTTTTAGTAACTTTTTTTATTATTGGCCGTAGGGAAAAACCGAGACCACTTTTGTGTGGTACAACATGGATGGTACCTCCAATTTTTAGGTGTATTTTGACATATCTATGCCTTGTAAGATTTTATTTTTCTTTTCGGTTAAATTTCTTCCCTTTGTTGCTCCTGTCCTTTGGACTTAGATATTTTTTCTGAGGACCTTCTTCTCCTCAAGTGCAATGATAACAAGTGAGTGATATAGGGCCATCATGGCCCTCTTGTTTCTTAATACATGTATTCTCTTCGAAGTTTACTGAAATGTTATTGTAAAATACATGAACGCTCCCTTGTCCGCAATTCACGCGTTGCAGTATGGCATATCTGCGGTGTGTTCTATTTATAGAAAATGAGATAGGCAAGTAGGTCATGCTAAGGTCAGAAATAGAAATCTTGACATACAGAGTAACCTCCCTTATCAATAAATCGGATCAACATTTTGACGAAATTGTAAATAAAAAAAAATATTGTCTGCTCTACAAATAAGGAGAGGAAAGACAGGTAACATTGTTTTATATCACATAATAAATTGCATTACATACATTTTTATGTTTTCTTTTTGCCATTTTTTGTTTATTCACTAAAACTTTTTGTGCAATATCGTTGGTACTTTTACAAACTTTTCACTGTATTCAGTTTATCATTCCGAAACTATTCTTTAAACCATCTTTACAGGGTCCAAAATAAAAGTGTATCCAATAGGAGGCGGCATCGAAATGACAATGCTAATGAGCATTTCACTTATCTGCCCCTGCATTTACAGTGATTACTTTTTTAGAGATTTTTTGCACATCTGCATTAAATTTAGATCTGCAAGCGTGATATTTATGTATGGTATATTTCACTTCACATAGGCCCGACACACATTGTGAAAATTTTGTATGGTCGCCAAAGTCCAAAATGCATGGCTGCCAGAATATCTCAAACTTTATAGCTTATCACAGAAGTTATCAACTGGTGTCAGAAATAGTACCAGATGTTATCATTCTGCCAACATGATTTCTTCTAAACTAGCTGCACAGTTACATTACAGTTATATTAATTTTTAGCATATTTTTTTAACTCATCCCTGTATCACATTTTGCATCCCCCTCACAAACCCCACTTTAAAGTGTATGTGATGTGCAAAAGGCATTAAGTGCATATTTCTGCTACCATTGCATACAATTCACACTACACATGAGTGTTTCTAACCATCTTGACTACAATCCAAGTCATGTTGGTAAATTTAGATGGGTTACAAGAAATGGCAGTCCATGAAAGTTTTCTGTGAAAAAATTGTGGCAGGTTAACTTTTTGTGCATTTGTATCAGTGAACATCTTGCTTAATAATGTATGTATTTCATTAAACTACGCACGAGTTTCAAACTCTAGAGCTGTTATTCAGCAAATGTGGAATAATGTGTTACAAAAACTGCAGCCCTTGGAAAACTTAAAGCATTGTAAAAATGTTTTGCCATGTTCAGGTTGATTACACTGGCATGCATTCAGATAGGGGGGACAGTCTGTCTTTACAGACGGCTCGTGGTGTAATTATACCCTGCATCACAAAGTGAAGGGGGGCTATTTTCCGGAATGAAGTTGTTTGTCACGTCACATAACATCGCGTAAGTCCCATCCGTCCCATATCACATTAAATGCAATTCCTCCTACAGTTTGCAAGGGATTTTGATGAAACTTTCAGGTCATGTTTATCATGAAGTGTTTGTTGTTGTTTTGTTTGGTCAGAATGTTATAGAAAGATTTATAGCCCTTTGTTCATTAAAACACTTTCATGCATGTTTTTAGCTCGACTATTCGAAGAATAGTCTAGCTATTCTACTCACCCTGGCGTCGCGTCGGCGTTGGGGTCACACCTTGGTTTAAATTTTTGCATGCAAGTACATTTCAGCCATCAGTTAAAGGCATATAGCTTTGAAACTTATTTTTTCTTTTTCTAGGTCAATTACCAACCTCTCTGGGTTTTAAGTCCATAACTCTGACATGTATTTTGAGCAAATTATGCCCCCTTTTGGACTTAGAAAATTTTGGTTAAAGTTTTACATGCAAGTTACAAACTCCAAAACTAATGCAGATATTGATTTGAAACTTCACATGTGTCTCAGGGTTATAAAACTAGTTGATAGCAGCAAGTCCCATAACTCTGCCTTCATTTTGGCCAATTATGCCCCTTTTTAGACTTAGAAAATTCTGGTTAAAGTTTTGCGTGCAAGTACAAACAGCTATTCTAAAAGGCATATAGATTGAAACTTATTTTTTCTTTTTCTAGATCAATTTCCAACCTCACTGGTCAAGTCCCATAACTCTGACTGTATTTTGAGCAAATTATGCCCCCTTTTAGACTTAGAAAATTTTAGTTAAAGTTTTACATGCAAGTTACTATCTCCAAAACTAATGCAGATATTGATTTGAAAACTTCACATGTGTCTTCGGGGTTATAAAACTAGTGATAGCATCAAGTCCCATAAATCTGACTTTCATTTTTGCCAAATTATGCCCCCTTTTGGACTTAGCAAATTCTGGTTAAAGTTTGCGTGCAAGTACATTAGCTATTACTAAAAGGCATATAGATTTGAAACTATTTTTCTTTTCTAGATCAATTACTAACCTCACTGGATCAAGTCCCATAACTCTTACATGTATTTTGAGCCCAAATATTTTCCCCCTTTTTTGGGCTTAGAAAATCCTGGTTAAAATTTTGCGTGCCCAAATAAAATACAGCAATTACTAAAAAGGCATATAGATTTGAAACTTTTTTTTTCTTTTTCTAGATCAATTACCAACCTCACTGGGTCAAGTCCCATAACTCTGGCATGTATTTTGGGCAATTATGCCCCTTTTGGACTTTGAAAATTCTGGTTAAAGTTTTACATGCGAGTTTCTATCTCCAAAAAATAATGCAGATATTGAATTGAAGCTTCACATGTGCCTTCGGGGTTATAAAACTAGTTGATAGCAGCAAGTCCCATATTAAGTGAATGCATTTTGGTCAAATTATGCCCCTTTTGAACTTAAAAAATCTTTTTATATTTAACCTTTTTGGGTAATATTTTCCTGCTTCTGGGACAATATTTCGAATAGTCGAGCTTGGCTGTCTTACGGACAGCTCTTGTTAGTACAACTCCTACAGTTTACAAATAAATTTGATGATAATTTTTGAAAATGATAACTATAAAGTGATGTATCAGATACTTTTAAAGTGGCCCTTTAGAGTGATTTCAACAGGAATTATAACACTTGGTTTATTGAAAATAACCACATGATTACTGTGTGCAAGTTTGTCAGCTCAGCTTCTTCTACAGTTTATAAGGAATTCAGTTGCACATTTTATGTTTGAAAACATATAACTATGACCAGATGTAACACAGTGTTTTCAAAACAAGTACATATATGATTTGGAAGGACCAGTTTTCAATGTTACAGCTTCATTTATTTTGCTTGGGCGGGGCGTATGTTCTTCGTGACTATTTGATAAACGACATTGTGTCTGAAATCATTAGTCCTCCACCTCTGATTCATGTGGGGAAGTTGGCAATAACCTGTGGAGAACAGGTTTGTACTGGTATAGAATTCAAGAATACTGGTTAGGTTAACTGCCCGCCGTTACATGACTGAAATACTGTTGAAAAACGGCGTAAAACCCAAAACAAACAAACAAACAAATATAATGAGAAAAATTATTGCCTGCTTTTCAGTGAATTTTAGAAATATTAGAGCCTAATCACACTTGGGAACTTGTTATTTCTAACAAGACTAGTTTAAGGTCAGGGTCATTGCTATAAAAAACAGAGAAAAAACCCTCTGCACTAAATAACTTAGGTGCTTATCCAACCAGTATAGCTTAAGATTTGCCATATATGGTTTTCATTTGGTTGATATGTCATGAAACCCAACAGATTATCTGCATGTTATTCAAAGACTACTAATGATGCAGTTTGAGAAGTAATCTCAAAATTTTTATATTCAGGTTCGACGACCTGTTCAAGAAATACCACGAGGAGGTATACCCGGCTAAACTGGTTTTCGTATCTTTCTTCTCGTACCAACAGTCTAAGGGTCATATGGTTCCTAAACTAGAAGAACTGGGATTTAAACCTCTCAGATTTGTCTTTGACTTAAATCGTCCAGACCTGACCAAGCTGGACAAACTTTTCGGTATGCTGGCAACAGGCACATCAAGCTTCAATGATGAAATAGCAGAAATGGAAAACACCATTAAGACAAATGGAATAGCAAAAGCATTTGAAAATATCAGCATGTAAAGTGGTTTACAAAGGGATGTTATCTTAGTTTAAGTATATGAGAAGAATCATCAAAAATGGTAAAGGTTGTCATAGCGATAAGATACATGTATATAGAAAACATATTAATAGATAAATGTGTGCAATATTCTAAAGATAATGTTCTGCATTTGAATGGACAAATACACATGCCACGTTACAGCTAAAAAAATATACAAAACCAGTCTTATAAATACAGTGAAAAACTGCATACATGAGCATGATTTCTTAAAGATTTGTGCTCACTCAAGTGATTCAAGATCCAGACATACAACATTTGCACCCCCCACCACACAATGAAGAATTGGACTGTTAAGGATAGTCATTGTTAGAGTTTAGTAATGTATAAAAATGACAGAGAATTTTGATAGAAATTCGTTCAGAAGATGAAAACTAACAGGGTAGTAGTTTGAACTGTTACTCTATACTAGTAGTTACTAGTTACTGTGATAGAAGCAATTAGAGTTTTATATATGCATGGATTTCACATGTTCATACATTATGTAATGATTGAGATTAGTTATTCATAATATTAACGTGTCCAAAACATTGCGGAATGATACTTATTTCACTTGGGTATTGATTACATTTTACTCGGATTTTATCATAGGCTCCCTGTTTAAAATCTCAAACTTTTAACTAACATAAAGGTATTAGATTGATATAGTATTTCAATGAAGCTTCAAAGTTTTGTTGTTTGTAGCATCATCTGGTGCATGTGCAGTGAAAGATCTTAATTTGATTTCTAAAATAGTGTGATATTTATGTCTAAAGTCACTATGTTCATTGTAAATATACTTTGTTATTCTCGATATCGACATTATAGGATAAATCCCGTTTTCCGGTATTAACCACCAATAAACACCCGTTCCCGTTTTCACGGTGAGGGGGGTATCGGCCATTACGCTACATGGCAGTAGTGTTTACATTATCCATTTTTCAAGTTTTAAGCAAAGATAATGAATAAAAAAGTATTGCAGATTACCATAAAACATTGTTGTAATTAAGATGTAGCAAAATATCCCCAAAGTTTACTTTATTTTTGAAATTTTATCTTTTATTCTACACTGCCGCTTCCGTGGCTCGATACCGAAGGTGTGAAATTATTCGCATTTTTCAAGATAAACAGATTATTTTTGCAAAAAAATGTTGCCGAGGTCGTAGAATAGTATTTCCATTGTGAGAAAGTAAGAACTTTCCTAAATCCTTATCTTTTGGCAAAAATAATCGCTAATATTGTACACGGTCTTTATATCGGTTAATCTCGCCAGCCCCCCTGACCCTATGTACGGAAATACCGGAAAACGGGATTTATCAATAATGTCGATATGGTTATAACACACTAAATAGTTGTTGTTCTTTATTCTTTATGAAATTGACCCATTTCCAATGACCGCAGCACACATCAGGACCCATTTTAAATTTCTGTAACTTACATTTTCTTGAAGAATATTGTCAGTGCTAACTAAAAATCAAAAGAAAATAGGGGGTCATGTTTGATGCCAGAAAAATAATTTCAGTCAAACACACAAACTGCAAAATCAGCTAAAAAATGAGACCCCAAATTATACTGGTGGTGTATGATCTAAGTTTCCATGAAAAATTTTGTCATGTTATTTCATTATGAAAATGCTACCTACATGTCAAGCATAGATCTGTCATGTGATTTTAGCAAAAAAATTGCAAAGAAAATAAGGAAAATAGCTCTACAGAGCAAAAAAACTGAGGACTATTTGCCATTATGCGACTACCATTTTTTTTCGCGCCATTTTTCTATTTAGTGTCTGTATGCCATATGGTCAATACCCAAGTGGAAACTGGCCGGTGCTCGAAAATGCAGCTCTCTGATTTGTCAGTTAGGACCCCTAATGTACTGTGATGTGATGATAAAGTTATGAATAGTACTTACTTGACATGTCATTAGATTCACTTTATATGCTATTTAAATATTTGTCTTATTTTTGTCTTTTTTGCATTTATATGTTTATATTCACCACTTTTTATAGCTTTCTACATTGCTCTTAATACATTCATATATTTTTTATATAATTTTGTTATATCGTGTATGATTATATCATTTTATTGATGTTAACTGTGATTTTTTAAAGTTTACCAGTATATTATAGATTTTGTTTATGTTATATTTAAATTGGAGTGTGATTTAACTAAAATTGACTGTGATTAATGCATTAGTAAGGTATTAATCCACTTGGCCTTGTTTCTATAGTTTTTCTCCTTTATTTTACTTAACAGCAATGTGATATTCTACTATTTTTCCAAATAACCCTGCTGTTTTTATTTCTTACCTACAAATACTTGAACATTCTTTCCATATCTTATACTTTTTCCTTGTTGACGTTATTTTTCATAATTTGCATGGAAAATTGTATGAAAATGTTAGCCAATATGTGCATGCTTTCCTATTCACTGCATGTTTCTTGGTTATATATTAGATCCCTGAAATAAATCAAAAACTTATAACAGTCTTCTTTTACGTTTTCAAAATATATTGAAATGATATGATTTGACAGAATACAACACATCTGAATTTATTTCTCTTCCATCTCCAGTTGGACAACATGTCTGAATTTATTTCTCCTCCACCTCCAGTTGGACAACATGTCTGAATTTATTTCTCCTCCACCTCCAGTTGGACAACATGTCTGAATTTATTTTTCCTTCATCTCCAGTTGGACAACATGTCTGAATTTATTTCTCCTCCACCTCCAGTTGGACAACATGTCTGAATTCGTTTCTCCTCCACCTCCAGTTGGACAACATGCATGTCTGAAGTCATTTCTCCTCCACCTCCAGTTGGACAACATGCATGTCTGAAGTCATTTCTCCTCCACCGCTAGCTGCTGCAAAGTCAGAATTTTTTGTAAGGAATTTATTTTCACTGTACAGTACAACCTCTCCAGAGTGGCCCTCGTTTTAGCAAAAACCTGTCTATAACATCATCAAAATTATACTATCAAATTGACCTCTCCAGAACAACAACCTCTATGTAACAGTCAACATTTTGTACACCCAAAGGGTGTTGCTCAACAGAGGTTGCACTGTATTTGAGCCGCACCATGAGAAAACCAACATAGTGGGTTTGCGACCAGCATGGATCCAGGATCGATGCTGTTCGCTTTTAAAGCCTTTCATAATTAAGCAAACCAATAGCGAACAGCATGGATCCTGACCAGACTGCGCGGATGCGCAGGCTGGTCTGGATCCATGCTGGTCGCAAACCCACTATGTTGGTTTTCTCATGGCGCGGCTCATTTGTTGTGATTGTATTCATCAAAAGTGTGAGGTTATTGTTGTAAGTCACGTTCATTATGAATATTTTTTTGAGGTTTTCAGGCCCCACTGAAGGGTAGCCCCATTTATTTTCAAACAAAGAAAATACATACATTAATGTCAACAATTCAATATACATTATATATAAGATATAGTGCATGAAGCAGAACTCACTCGGCTGTAGAATATTATCTGTTGAATTCGTTGTTAATAATTACTTAAAGAGGCAACCCAAAATAACTGTATTCTTTCATATTTCCATGATGGTAATTATACATGATTTGCATTGAAAAAGGATATACATTTATACAAGTATTAAGTTACAAATTGACAGTAACATACATTAGGCCAAGACAATGTGCTTATTAAAAATTGTCTTAACATTTTCATAAGATTGGTCTCTGATGTATTTGTACCCTAGTTGTGTCCCCCTGAAAATCAGACTGGTTCAACATTTTTTGAGTGAGTTATGGCCCTTTATTTATTTATATAATTTACACAGATTTATATAGGGAAAAACTTTGAAAATCTTCTTGTTCAAAACCACAGGGCCTAGGGCTTTGATATTTGGTATGAAGCATCATCTAGTGGTCCTCTACCTAGGGAAAACTTTGAAAGTCTTCTTGTTCAAACCACAAAGCCTAGGGCTTTGATATTTGTAATGTAGCATCGTCTAGTGGTTCTCTACCAAGTCTGTTAAAATTATTCCCCTAGGGTCAAATATGACCCGCCTCGGGGGTCACAAGGTTCATATAGACTTACATAGGGAAAAACGTCTTTTTATCCTACAACATTCAATTTTGGACCACATGTATAGTTTTAAGTAGTAAGATGAACCTTGACATGAGTTGACCTTGATCTTGAACTAGTGACCTACTACCACATTTCTGTAGCTACAGCCTTCAAATTTGGACAGCATGCATTGGTTTGTGTCCCGAAACAAACTTTGACCTTGACATTGACCTAGTGACCTACTTTCACATTTTTGAATACAGGCTTCAAATTTGGACCACATGCATAGTTTTGTGTTCTGAATTGAAATTTGACATTGATTTTTACCTAGTGACCTACTTTCACATTTTTCAAGCTACAGCCTTCAAATTTGGACCACATGCATAGTTTTATGTACCGAAATGAACTTTGATCATGAGATTGACCTACTTTCACATTTCTGAAGTTACAGGCTTCAAATTTGGACCACATGCATATTTTTGTGTTCTGAATTGAAATTTGACATTGATTTTTACCTTGTACCTACTTTCACATTTCTCAAGCTACAACCTCCAAATTTGAAGTGCATGCATAGTTTTGTGTACCAAAATGAACTTTGACCTTGAAATTGATCTAGTGACCTACTTTCACATTTCTCAAGCTACAGCTTTCAAATTTGAAACACATGCATGAAATTTGACCTTGATTTTGACCTTGAGCTAGTCTTGAAATTTAGAACATTCAAAAATGGCTCAATGGTGGGCGCCAAGATCACTGTGATCTCTTGTTTTGAATTACTGTAGCAATATGTACAGAAATCAGTGTATTTAGTTAAATTCCAATCACAATTTGTTTCTACAGCGTAAGATAGTTATTTATCTATGTTCTTAAAACTATACTGAAAAGCGATAGACTGAAAAAGTTTGCAGATGAAGTTGTGAAAACACATTTATTCAGGAAGGGCCTAAATTATCCACCTGAAACCTTGTAGTATAACTGTATATTACCTGTATTGTAAAAATGATTTTCATGAAGTTTTTGTGGGTGAAAAATATAGGTCACTAGGTTGTGGTGGGTCTTTAAGATCATGTCTTGTTTATCCTACACAAATAATTTTAATATCTAGTTATTAAAAAAAATTGCCTTGCCATACGAAAATTAAACAAGAGTGCCAGAATGTCACAATATACGCCCGTCACAGCAAATTTCTTTACACTAGCACCTGTATTTGCAAATGGAATTTTAATTTTCTAGTTGTTTACAATGTTGTTTTTTTTAGAAATTATTGTAATTCTTTTATTTTTCTAAGTCCCCCAAAAAAACCCTTACCGGGTAGATACCTTAAAATACACCAAAAATTTGAAAAAAAACATCAATGTGTACCACAAAAAAGGGGTCTTGGTTTTTCCCTAGGGCCCAATTAAAAAAAAGTTACAAGTAAGTTTTTTATAGTAACAACAAGGAATTAATTTTTTAAAAAAAAAAAAAAAAAATTACAAGTCCAACAAAAACCCTTTCAGGTAGAGTACCCAAAAATACCCTTAGGATTGGGATTAACAGCATGTTGTACTACAAAAAGTGTCTGTTTTTTCCTAACTTGTAATGAAAAATTACAATATAACTATTTATAGTAACAGAAAAGGAAGAATTAAAAAAAGGGGGACCGTGCTGACACCCCCCTTCATATGGTGTACAATTGGCAAGTTACATCAAAATCCCTCCTTTCATAAAGTAGAAATGCCCCGGGAAAAAAAAATTTCATTTTTGTATCTGCCCTTTTTGGCCTCTAAGTGTGACCTTCCCTTAGACCTGGGGGACCTGGTTCTTGCGCATGACACTCCGTTCGCTTGTGAACTTTTTGTCCCAAGTTGTTCAAAACCCCTCAATGCATGAAGAAGATAGCCCCGGACAAAGTTTTATTCTTGTATCCTTGCCCTTTAAGTGTGCCCTGACCTTACCCTGGGGGACCTGGTTCTTGCGCATGAACCCCGCTCAGATGGGAACAATTGTGCCAACTACATAAAAGCCCTTTCATGCATGAAGAAATATGCCCGGACAAATTTTTCCCCTTCTTGTACCTTTTGACCTCTAAGTGTGCCCGACCTTAGACCTGGGCCCTGGTTCTTGCGCATACACTCCCCTCTTTTATGATAAACAACTGTGCCAAAGCTACATCAAAATCCTTCCATGCATGAAGAAAAATGCTCCGGAAAAAGCATTTTTGTTTTTTTTCATTCTTGTACCCTTTTGGCCTCTAAGTGTGACCTTGCCCTTAGACCGGGGGGACCGGGTTTTTGCGCGTGACACTCCGTCTCATGAGATGAAAAATTTTGTCCAACTTTCATCAAAAACCCCCCATCAGAAGAAGATATGCTCCGGAAAAAGTCTTTTTGAAATTGCCTTTGACCTCTAAGTTGACCTTGACCTTAGACCGGGGCCCTGGTTCTTGCGCGGACACCCGTCTCATGATGCAAAACAACTGTGCCAATTTCATCAAATCCCTATGCATGTAGAAATATGCTCCGGAAAAGGGTCTGTGACGCCCCCCCACCCCCCCGCCCCCCGGGGGCGTTCCCAAATACGCCGGGTTTTTCAAACGGGCGTATAAAAAGCAAGACAAAGTAAAAAAAATAAATATTTTAGAGGGGAAGAACTCTTACTCCTTTTTTTATCTTTACATTACCGGGTAATTTCTTACAATGTAATGAAGTTGATTATAAAAGTGAAAAAACAATGACAAAAAAAAAAAGGCTCAAAGGTCCACTATTGCATTTTACATTTAAAAATTTTAAAACGCATTGCAAATTATTTGAAATGGAAGAAAAAAATAAAAAAAGGGTGGGGTACTTATTTTCAAAAAAATTGCAACTTAAGCAATTGTTAAGTTTTAACTATTTTACCTTTCAAATTTTTTTTTAGCTCTACATACAAACGGCTGTCAAATACTGCTCGACCCGGCATTTTCGCCTTCCCAACGTTGCATTTTGGTTTAAAAGATTTGTGCCTTTCTCTTAACTCTGTAATAATTGATGGTTTTTGTTTCAAACTTATTCCTTATCTCATCCACATCAAAATGGCACAATGGCCAAACTTTTGCACCAATTTTCATAAATTATCCCCCTTTTACTTAAAAATTTCAGGTTTAAAGTTTTAATGCCTCTCCCCCTATCTCATTATTACAAAAATGTTTTGATTCAAACTTAAAACATTTTGTTCCAATCATAAACCCCACGTCATATGACACAAAGTCCATAACCTGACATCAGATTTTTATAAATTACTCCTTTTTACTTAGAAAAAAAGGTTGTTTGATGCTTTTCACTGTCTTTTTATTACAGAGGGGATTTGATTCAAACATACAATGGTTTTAAAACATCACCTCCATCATTGACAAAGGCCCATAACTCTAGCACCAGTATATCACAAATTATCCCAATTTTTACTTAGAATTTCAGGTTAGAGTTTTGGTGTACTTTTTATATATCTCATTTATTACTAAATGGATTGATTTAAACTATAAGTAATTGTCACCCAAATCATTTGACACAAGGGCCATAACTGTTGCACCAATATTTCATAAAATATGCCCCTTTTTGCTACGAATTTTAGTTTCATTTTGATGCTTTTTCATCATGTTCCTTTTTTACTTATTTAATATTTTGATACACTTTTTCTTATCTCTCTTATTACTTTAAACTTTTTACACAGACCCAAGCCATTGACAATACTTCGTCCCCATTGGAGCATTAAAATCCAGTGACATCTCCGCTTCCTCAATTGCCCTTTTCACTATCCGGCATCAAAAAAATCGAGCATGCTTCTCTTTTGACAGCTTTGTTCTTATTTTTAGTGTAACGAAAAGCGTGTCTGATTTACAAAAGAGGGGGAAAACAGAGTCCCCGGGTTTAACTTTGACATTTATCACCTTCACAAATATTTGTCTTGCGTGGAAAATCAAGATGATTTTTCCACATTGAACTGCTAACAATGAGAGCAAAAAGTCACAATGATTTTATGTAACACTGCAAATAATCATTGAAATGCCAGCAGCGAGTGCAAGGAAAAATCTCTTCTGGTTGCGATGAATCGCAATGAATCACGGAAAATCACTTAGAAATCCTGGTAATCCCCCTTGCTCTTTATCCCTTGACTCATAAATGACATAGTGGTTAAAAGCCCACCAATAGAAAGGACTAAGTGGTCTTAATCTCTCAATGGGTGGACAAATTTTCCATATTTGCTAACTCCTCTTCATAACACTTTTCAGAATGTTTTTTTTCTATAAAAAGTAGGTCAATTTTTAAACTTGGGGGACTCGGGGGCTTTAACCCCTTTCCCTGCTGAATTTCAAAATGGGCGGCCGTTTCCCAATTTGGGCAGTACCACCCCTTAATTTTTTCAAAGGGTGTTCACTGAAAATTTTCTGACTGAAAAAGAGAATTGGCAGACAATGATCGCCTGCACTGATGTGCGGGCCCTGCAGCGAACTTGGGCTGCTCTGGTCGCAAAGAAGGAATCACTTGCCGCCAGCAAGCTAAAGGTTAAAAAATATCCAGTGGCCATCTTCCAGTAAAATATTTTATCTGTAGATATTTACTTCAAATGTATAAAATCCTGATCAAATATATTTAACTTTACTAGATATATAAATTAGTTTTCCGTATAGGGCCACATTCATAATTAAATGTCATGCAGTAACGGTTGATTGTTAAAAGGGCAGTCAGTTTTTAGTGGTAGTACATATTTATACCATTTTTTTTCTATACATGTATACAGTGTGTACCATTCTAAACCAAATCAAGTATGTTATTTTACTACACATGGTAATTTTAGGTCAACCCTAGGTCAAATCATAGAAAAACCATTCTGAACAAAACTAATTTTTGGGTTTAATTATATAAAAGCTGTTAACACTCTAGAGGCAACATTTTTGACTTGATCTTTATAAAACTTTGTCAGAATGTTTGTCTCTGTAAAAATTTAGGTCATATTTAGAATTGTTTTGCCTGAGGTAAAAAACTAGGTCAAATCATAGAAAAGCATTGTTAACTTCCCGAGACCCATATTTTCCCGGGTCTTTTACAGATTTGCAAATTTAAATTTCCATCAAAAAAGGGCCCCAAATTTCTATTTTATCTTGTAATTCTGGGGAGAATGGTTGTCTGTATTCTGTTTAAAATCTAGGAAAAAATGTATCTTAATCACTTGTGATAAACTAGGTCACTAGGTCAAATCATTGAAAGAACTAAATGGTCAACCTGATTTATATGAAACAAGTTGGGTTGTTTGTCTCATGTTCCTTTTCTGCCGTATCCAACGTGTTCAAATTATTCAACTTTTTCTAAAAATTGCCACCAGAGGGGGTGTCAATTTTCATATACTACAAGTTTTTTAATATACATATAAAAAGATTTACAAAAATCTTTTCAGAAAAATTTATTTCCCAAAACAAATTTGATAATTACTTTTCCCTCGTGAGCCTCTATAAAAAAATTTCGGAAAACCTGTTTAAAATTTAGGTGAGCGCTATGGGCCCCCTTGTTTTTTAAATAGGGCACAACCCTTTAAGTGGGGAAGAGCAAAAAAAGAAGAATCTTTAAACACTTTTCTCTTAAACCCCTTCTGGATCTTCATCAAACATTGTCCATAGCACATTTTAAGGGCCCCCTCCAAATTTTTTCCCCCGGGGCCAAGGCAAAGTGATACCACAATATTGTGCTTCCCCCTATGAGCAAAATTAGGGTAGCCATTTTATAAATTGCGGCATATTTTGTGCTTTTAATCAATGACAAGATCAGGATTCTCATACAAAAATGAAGAAAGTTATCAAACGAAAGGTTTTACACCATCCATGAAAAATACCATGCCAAATCATCAATTTTCCCACCTTTTGAACACCTACAATGATCCGCTGCAAAACAATATCCAATTTTATTGCATTTCTCAATTTAATAGCCCTATTAAAACGTCAGGACATAAACGGAAGGGGGGCCTATCCAGCTCGTTTTTTTCAAAAAATAATGAAAATGTTCCTGAGTATCAATCTACAAGGGCAAAACCTTCCGTGATTTGAATTTTCCGCAAAAAGGTGTCTCATTGAACAAACAAAGCTACCAGAGTTAGTTTTCCAACTGACATCAAAATTTTTAAACATGTATGGTGTATAAATTTTCTAAAAAATTAATAATCATTATCTCTCACCTTAATTTACAGACATCTAAAATCATGAAGTTCTGTTTACAACAAATATTGACGGGGGCCAAATTCAAAAGTGTACCCTGCTACCTTAAGATTTTTCAGATAATAAACAAAGAGGGTTTTTACTTGTTCTGAACTTTTATATGTCTTTCGCAAATTAAACCAAATAAAAATGTTTTCAATAGCATAAAAAGAAGTCTGTATGAGAGACTCTAAACTTGCCCACCCCTAATTCACAAATTCAGCCAAAATTTACAAATCGTCGCTACGAGACAAAGAACGTACAATACATCCGTTTTTACCATTTTCTGACATGATTTAAGATTTTGTCATTAGGAATGAATATATGGGCAATTCTGCACCATTTTGCGAAAATAAAATGCCCCACGCCCTATTTTCCTATTTCATGGGGTCCCCACCATCCGCCCATTCCCAGATTGACGAAATGCATACTGGTGGGCCAAATGCGCTGTGCGGGTTAATAACGATAAAAATGTGTTTTTACTGTACCAAACCTTGTTACGGAGCTAAAATCTAAAAAGTTGTAAGCGTGTATTTTGACTTTTATGCTTTATGTGTCCTCCCCGGGTAACTTTTTTTGAGTTGCTGTGCCGTCAGGTAGCGTTTTAAGTCCCCAGAAAGTTAAAAATATCGAAGAAGAGGTTCTAAATTTATTTGAAACCGCACAATTTAAGAGTTCTTTCAAAATTTATTTTGGCAGTTTTTCCCTTTAAAGGGTAGCAGGGTACACTTAGTGCGAAAATTTTGGGCCCCGGACAGTCTTACATGTAGCGAGTCGCAGTATTGCGCTTCCCCTGTGAGCAAAATTAGGGGGGCCCATTTTATAAATTGCGTGCATATTTTGTGCTTTAATCCATGGCAAGATCAGGATTTTCATACAAGAAATAAGAAAGTTACCAAAACGAAAGGTTTACATCATCCATGAAAAATACCATGCCAAATCATTTAATTTTGCACCTTTTGAAAAGCCTACAATGATCCGCTGCAAGAACCATGTCCAATTTTAAATTTCATTTCTCAATTTAATAGTCCTTATTGAACGTCAGGACATAAACAGAATGGGGGCCTATCCAGCTCGTTTTTTCACAAAATAAAGAAAATGTTTCCCGAGTATCAATCAAAAAGGACAGAACCCTTCCGTGATTTGAATTTCCGCCGAAAAGGTGTCTCCATTGAAAATACAAAGCTACCAGCAGTTAGTTTTCCAACTGACATCAGAATTTTACATGTATCGGCTGTATAAATTTTCTAAAGAATTAATAATCTTATCTCTCACCTTAAAATTTTCAGACATCCAAAATCAGGAAATTCTGTTTACAACAAATACTGACGGAGGCAAAATTCAAGTCCTGCTACCTCAAATACATTTGAAAAAGAAATCAGCTTTAATGCAAAAAAAGTATGAATAAATGTAAGTTACTCAGAGATTCTTATGAAGGATAAACTTCCACAACAATATACAAAACAAGGGTTAAACATCTATATATGAGCGCGCCCTGAGGGAAAAACCCAAAATAGTGACTAAATTGCGACCAGCATGGATCTAGACCAGCCTGCGCATCCCCGCAGTCTGGTCAGGATCCATGTTGTTCGCTAACAAGCCTATAGCAGTTAGAGAAACTGTTAGCGAACAGCATGGAATCCTGACCAGACTGCGCGGATGCGCAGGCTGGTCTGGATCCATGCTGGTCGCAAACCCACTATGTTTTTTTCAAAGGGCGGCCTATATGTGTCTCATGTATGCAAATTAGTGATACATGCACAGTTGCTCAGACAAAAAGAGAAATATTTGTTTATACATAATGATAAGTTCAGAATCCCAAAACTGCATGGAGGTTTGCTATTTTTCAGCTGGAGTTTGGGTCTCAAAACTGGAAATTTTTTTATCAACATAATTAAGCGCGCAAACAAACAACTTAAAGACAAAATCCAAAGTGATAAAATATTGTATTTAACAAGCAGCACATCAACAAAATGTACCTGCGTTTTGTGGCAAGAGTTTAATGTCCATCATATTTTCCATCAGATGTATGAATGCATACCATACAATGCCCTGAAAAATAATGGAAAATGATGGACATTTTTTGGCATATTTACAGAAGGTTAATGCTGATGTTTAGGTTAGATGCTGGTTAGAATTGCATAGTTACACCATAACTAAATGGATGTGACCCTCAGAAAACAAAAATGATGACAGTTAAGTTAAGGTAGGGAGACCTAGACTAACTACTGAATCTTGCAATAATTTTTTTCACTTGTTATCAATTCAAATTCCAGCTCCACATTAAATCCAGTTTTGTTTTTTTTGGGAGCAACAGTTTTTCATCTTCACTCATTTTTAAAAAAAATAAGAAAAATAAAGCTGGTCATTTTACATACCTATTTAAGTTTACAGTGGTCTTATGCGTAGTTAAACAATTAATTCAGTTCAATTCATTTATAGTTCATAAGGTCAGAAAAGTTTTTGAAGTGCTTACAATCAGTTACGGAAATGTATTAAATTTGATAACAACCCTTACGAAAATGAAATATGGAAACAAGCTGGCATTAAGCTGCAAGGTAACTGTCAATGGTCAGGCAACAGTCTGTCAAAAAAAAAAGGTAACTGGAAATAATCTGACTCCTATAATGGAACAAAACTTTCAAGAAAAAAAGTTTAGCTGAAAATAATATGGACACTATTTCCATATTATTTCCAGTTTCTGGGAATAATCTGCCAAACTATATGACAATAAACTGGCTCTAACTTTCAGCATGTAAACACACTGACAATATTGTCAGCTTGTTTCCAGTGTCTGGAGAATCGGAAGGAAAAATGGCAAGAAACTGGAAATAAAAACATAATTTCTATAATCGAATTGAATGAGTACTGAGATACCAGCTTGCATACAAAAACTTAAGCAAAAAATGCTATTGGAAAAAGCCCGCTTAATTTTGGAAAAAAGTATAGTTTATGGGACCCGCTTAGTACATGTCAGGTCATGACATTGAACAAGTGTGTAATTTGTTTCAATCTATAATTTTGTAAAAAAAAGAAAAAAAAAAAAAAAAAAAAAATGAAAACAAAGGGGCATGTCCAATAACTTCTTTTCTTTGATAATCGGGGAAAAAAAATTAACATAAGTGACATATTGTATGGATTTTCTGTCTGGGCTGACAGTACATTGGGTATAAATTTTCTCAGAGCAGATTCTGACAAAGCACTGGCTACACAATGGCAATACACTGGGAATAACCCATCTTAGCAATTTTTTACAGCAAAACAAATACTACAAGACACCTTATCAAAATGGCCCAGTGTTGCAATTTCCCTCCAAAACTATTTTCAGTTTTAATAGTTTTCCAGCACTGATGGGCACATTGTAAAGGTACTTTTTCATCAATTTTACAGTTACTTGTTTTCATTGAACCCCAGGTTCTGTCCGCAACAAGTATTTTGCTAAACAGGTACAGAAATTTTAAAAGTCATGTATTTCACTACCCTGTAAAATTAAACTTGCAGATTTTCCATAATCATTCCTTTGGTTTCAATATTATATCATTGTAACTGAAATATTGAAAATTTTTATTGGTATTAAAATTGAGTCACCCAAACAAATGAAGGTTTTAAGTCACATTAAAATTCATATTAAACATTTAATAAAGATAAAAGAAAAAAATATATACTGACACAATGAAACATTAACTTCCCCTACACTGACAATGCTATGACAATCAATTTGGGAATAAAGAAATTTTTCCTCAGTAACACTGAGTAGTAAGCGCTATATTGGGATACTAGTCCATCTTAAGCTCAGTAGGTAGAGCGTCGATCTACGGATCATGGGGTCGCGAGTTCGATCTTAGGATGGGGCTTATGTTCTCCGTGACTATTTGATAAATGACATTGTGTCTAAAATCATTAGTCATCCACCTCTGATTCATGTGGGGAAGTTGGCAGTTACTTACATAGAACGGTTTATTTCTGGTACAGAATTCAGGAACACTGGTTAGGTTAAAATGCCCCCCGTTACATGACTGAAATACTGTTGAAAAACGCATTAAACCCAAAACAAACAAACAAAACTAGTCCCTCTGCCACACTAATGTATACCGCTGTTACATTGACTGAAATACTGTTGAAAAACGGCGTTAAAACCTAAAACAAAAAAACACTAATGTATAGTGCTCATAACTTTGTATGCATAAAGGAATTAGTTTTAAAAATTTAATAATGATAGTTTTTCTACAGTGTTTCTCTTGTCCATGTAAACGAGCCTGGCATGTGTGACTGACTATACACTGACAATACAATGACAACGCACTGGCAATATGCCAGTGTGTTGTCAGAAAAAATATTTCCAGTTGACTGGCTGTGCACTGACAATACAAGGACATAGACTGGAAAGTCCAAAAAGCCGCTTGTTGTCGTTGTGTATCCAGTGTGTTGCCAGATTGACATTGCATACCAGTTTGTTGCCAGATTGTTGTCATGTTTATTTCCAGATACCTCTATATAATTTAGCTCCTTCAAATAGTTTTAAATGAAAATCAAAGAAATTTTGTTTTTAAAAAGTCATTTCAAACATCACTGACAACAAACTGTATATAAACTGACGCAACGGAAGTTAAATTTTACAAGCTGGTTTCAGGTCTGGAAATCAGCTGACAATCACATGGACACTGATGGTTATTCAGTGGCAACACACTGGATCAGTTTATTGTCAGCTCTGGAAATAGGCTGGCAAGTAACTGGATTTTAGAGTATTATTGACTGGAAACACACTGGACATAAACTGACCACACACTGACAATAGGGAAGGTTTTTCATAAGGGAACAGCGGATTTCTAATAAAATTGGTATCACCAGGGAAGTAATAATTATTTTCTTTATGGCTTAAAATCTGATCTCACTGAAAATGTATTAAAGAAGTAATTTATAGGAAAATAGTGCTTCAACACTACTTATGCACGA
Organism: Mercenaria mercenaria; assembly: GCF_021730395.1. Lineage (NCBI taxonomy): Eukaryota > Metazoa > Mollusca > Bivalvia > Venerida > Veneridae > Mercenaria > Mercenaria mercenaria. The sequence continues at coordinate 481,159 of NC_069374.1, read as the reverse complement.
TGGGCGGTTATACATCAGGCGTAATAATTTCATGAGGATGCAGCCCGAGTGAAATTATTTGTATGACGTATTACCGCCCGAGTGTATAGATAGTGTTAAAACACAATTTTGCTATGAATTATTTCAATTGTAACCCTTAATCGAAAACAGTAGACAAAATATACTCAGACGCCCTCTTTCTTGGTCGCAACAAAAACTTTGACGTCATCACACGTAAACGTGACGTCATTCCAACATAATATAAGAGTGTTTTAACAGAGACAAGCATATTAGAATATGGACTTTCTTAACACTTTGTGTTGGATGGTTGCTAATTATTTTAGAAACCTGCAGAGTCCCTCATAAGACAGTTGCATGTGCATGCGAATTGGAAGCAGAATTCCCTGGATATTTGGACAGCATTTTTTATAAAAACAAATTTATAGTCCTAATAAATGCAGTAAATTTACTTTGACAAGATTTTCAGTAGTTGTAGTGTGGTTATGTATATGTACATAGTTTACGTATGTACACCGTTTAACTAAGTTTGACATGGTAATATTATACTTACCCTAGCCTTAAGCTTTAATCTGTATATTATGTAGGGATAACGCATGTTTTTTCGTGTTATAACATCTGCAGATTCCTGAGGGATTGGTTGGTACCCAAGCCCGTTACCAACGTATCCCAAGGGATTCTGCAAATGTTATAACACGAAATGCTATTCTAGCATAAAACGCGTAAAAACTGATAAATGGATACAATGTCTCTCAACGTCATTAATTTTACACGAAATGCACGAGAATGTCTGAGTTGTTTTTTACGTTGACGTCATTTCGTTTTGAATTATCCGTTTTGGGGCCAAATGACGTTTACGCTTTGCCACGGAACGCGCATATATAAAAAGGTGTTATAACAGCACGTGAGCGCGATAATCTCTCTGTTTACACACGTTTTCTGTCCTGTTAAAACACTCCCGAAAAGTGACAAGAACAGCAGTTTTATGCTAGAATACGCAATATTATACCAAATTTAAACAGTGTACATACTTCAACGGTGTGCATATAGGCATTTTCTTGTAGATTCTGAATGTTTCTAGCCAAACATGAGCTTAAATTTTAGAAAGAAACTGCTTAATTGATTTTATTACCAAAAGCTGATGTTTTCTCACCTACAAAAAAAATGCAGTTTTCTCAAGAATTCAAAGACTCTTTCCCTCGAAGCTAATAGTCCCATGTTCAAATTCTGTCTACTCCCTCATTAGTTAGGCCTATATATAAATATCCTTGTGCAATTTGTTGCATTTTCATTTGGGACAATGCTGTGGATAACAGTGAATTGCTGAGGGTGAGGTTCTTAAAATTGAGTGGCTCAAAAACTTTACATAGCTTATGTTCATTGTTTTACAAACCTGCAGTAAATCCATGTTAACCTGGAATATAATTAACCTTTAGCCTGCTGTCGGCAAGTGAGATCTGCCTTTGAGACTAGTGCAGACCAAGATCAACCTGCACAACCATGCAGTCTGATCATGATCTGCACTGTTCTATTCGGTCAGTACGTTTTCAATAAACACCCCTTCGAATAATAAATAAGTGCTTAAATTTAATGATGGACCAGTCCATTTTAGAAATTTAGGAAGCTAGGTTATACAGCGAACTTGCCCTTTCCGAACCAGTTTTTAATTTTTTATCGTTTTACTTCGTCAAGTTTATATTTTAAATATAAATTTCATCTTAAATGCTGGACAAATATGTCACGATTAAAATAATGTGAAAAGAAATTCGAAACAAAACATTGTTTGTAACAGATTTCTGTAATTGATCAGACTGGTACTGTGCGTAATCCGGGTCATACTCGCCTATTCCGAATCACCACAAATGACCTGAAATGATTTTCTTACTACTATCCACAACAACATAAAACTACCATCTTGAATCGAAAACTGAAATTATTTTATGTCAGGAATAGAAATAATTGCATTTAAGGCCAATTAAATGACTAAAACGATAGGCATGACATCCTTCTTTGGCATTATTGAAACATTCTGTTTTAAAACAGTCATGTGGGCGGTCTTGTCCTTTATGTGAATTAAATAGTCATATTGTATAATAATACCTCCGCCTTTTTCTTTAACATCTGGCCATGGGTAAAAACAATAACATATATTAATATTTTGGACACATTGAATCGATATTTTTTCTGCAATCTTTAAACAACGTGCAGCAGAACAGAACTGAAAATGTGTGATTCGGAATAGGCACAATGTATGCCATCTATATTTCCTCTTTAGGCATCTCAATGGTCAAATTGTTTTTAATGTGGGATATATGACTGGAAAGAGCATAAAATTTCCTTCTTTTTAATCTCCCTTCCGTTTCATTTCATTAAAAAACTAGAACGCAAGCGCTCTTTGAATCTGACATTTTTGTTTACATTCGTCAAATTTCCACATAAGAAAAAGTATAGCATTTGGACAATGTTGCAAATATGTATTATGTAAGAATAACTTGAACATTTACCAGCAATTAATTATTAGTTTAATGTATTAGATATAAAACCAAAACATAGCTTACGGTTTTTCTTGACGTATGCGCGACGGCTGATTAAAAACTTGGAAATGAGTCAAATTACAGACTGGTTCGGAATAGGCAAGTTCACTGTATATAAGCATTATACGTTTCTTTACAACTGCAGTACTAAGTTAGTCAGTTTCAAACCATGAACATATTGCATTAGCATACAAATACAGTAAGACTTGTGTGATAAACACATAATATAACGTTTTACCTGTCAAAAAAGCACTTTTTATTGAAAGACGAAACTCTATTTTCTTTGTTTTGACATCTTGGCGGGAAATAACTCGCGGTTAATTTTTGCGGACTTCAACAGTCTTAATCAAGTTATTGAGTTAGCATCTCTTTACTACCGGAAAAACGACGACGGTCCAGTTTACATTTTCTTTCTCTCGAATTCTAAAATGTATTTAATTAATATACATTAGCAAATGAAAGGTTGAATTAGAGATTTAGTGATGTCTATGCAGCTAGTTGTAGACTATCTAGAATTGTTGATGTTCCGACAAGAAACGTTAAAATGTGATAAAAAGAATATCGTAATCGTAGCCACTGCCTATTACATTTGTGACTTTCCCTATTGAATTCAGTATTAAACGAGTTGAATAAAATAATAAAATGCGAGGCTCAGGGGAGGGCCGGATTATGTTACTTAGTTTAATCATATTTATTATACATCTATATAGAAACACAGAAACAACAATCACATACATCAAATATGTCATAATTATATATATACAAATGGGTTGGGTCAAAAGTTATGTAACTTCCATCTTCACAAGCTCCTCAAAGCAGTTACATTACCTTCCCTGCATCAATTATAATGTACAGTAAGGGGAAGTAATCGCTGCGGGTCTTTAAAAGAATTAAACGATTAAGTCATGTGTTTAATACCAATATATCTAACGACCTTTAATTTTTATAGCACGGGTTTCCATCATAAAGTCTATTAAAAGCAAAATAACCAACATGTTTGTTATTGACCTATATTGTGCAACAACAAAAGTGTATGCTCATCGTGCAGAAAAAAGAAAGAAAGGAACGCAATGAAGTGACCGCCATTTAAGAATTGGTGGATTGGTGTCTGCGTACTTTTATAAAAGTTTGTAGTTTAATCATATTTTATTGTAATCATCACACAAGACATTATGGTAAATGTACAGACAATAATATACAGATACATATGTAAATATATATACAACAGCAAACTATCATTATACAAGACATATATATTACTACTGTAGGCCTACATTAATTAAGAAGTATTCAGTAACTTTGCGAATGTGCGATAATAAAAAAGGGTTGGACCAAAAGTTATGCCAACATTAGAAATCGGTCCGTCCCTGGCTGTCAAATTAATTTTAGATTAAACTAAATGGCGGATAAAACTTGGTAACATCGTTAAGCCTTTGAAAATTCAGCATGTGACTGCAGCAAACATAGTCTATATTGTTGTTGTTTCTTCTTGTAGGCGGATTTTGCCTGATGAATAAAAACAATCGTAGTAAATATATGGTGTACTTACGCTTTTTCAGGATGCTTTTTGGTCTGTCGCCGTCACCAACAGGGCTTCGCCGCCGCAGCATGATTTTTCTTTTGTCGGCCAAGTTCATTGTACGTAAGGATAGAAAGCGGTGGTTTTCCATCTTGAAAACTTTTATTTGAATATGGTACAAAGTTTGTTCCTTATTCCACAAATTGCTGATATTTGCAATAGTTATCAAAACATGCTTGTACTGATTTATTTTCTGGACATTAACGCTTACTTCTCACTGTTTCATTAACAGTTTGTCTGTAAAATTGGAACATTATCGTAGGAGCAATCAAATATCGTCAGAGTATAAATTATAGTTTTCTGTATACTGAAGTTTGTTAGTGGATAACGGCAACATTGAGGCTTTCAAGAAACGAAACGTCATTGTATAGCAATCATGAGCCCTATATCGCAAAAGAGCTGCTAGTTCCTTAATGATTTACTTTATTCTATTGAAACGTAAGCATTGAATCTTTATCATTTACTTTTTATTTAACTTTTAGATTTGTTTTAGGGCGCCAACAGTGCCAACATCTATTGTTCACCACAGACGACATCAAATAGCCGAACATCTAAATGTCGAACATCTAAATGTTAAGGTAGAAAAGGTACTGAAATCATTTAACAAAAACTTACAAATTACTCAATTGTAATTTTGTAATATGTACATACGCGTCATTTCCCCCCCCCAAGAACGTTACTTAAAATCATAACAAGTAATATCCAAATATAATTCCATGGAACATACGTGATATCCCATCCTGTGACAAGATGTGACATGTTGCGCTTCCTATCATGATGTATATGCAAATCAAATTCATGGAAATTCTAATCAATGTTATACAAGCTTCCCCAGAAACATAGAAACGACTCCCTGTGGGACAATGATCACATCTTGCAATGATTTCAGAAATAAAAATTCAATTTCTTCTCAAGAATTTGGGTCATTTAACTTTCTTACCGATTCCTTACTTTCATCTAGGAAGAAAAAAGACCTGGATTTGAGACAAATGCTTAGCAGTTACTATTCGGTCAAGGAAAAGTTCTGAAGTTGTTTTTGATATTTCTCGTAGAAAGAGACCAAAGACAAGTGTTATAAAATTGCTTGAACTTTGTTATTGAAATAATAGGTATATGACAATTCTCTTTGAACATCTCCAACGCGTAGAAGACTTATCATTACTATGATATCTGTTTAAATTATTCTTTTCATCGCAAACATTTTTTAAAGTGATTTAATGTAGCTCTGCAGTCGAAGTTTACATCACATTTTCCTTAATACTGTCTTTCTGTTAGAAGCAACATCGATCTCCATTTGAACTTAAAAGTAACGGCACAGGTTGATATAATTATATATGAAGTGTTGACAGATCAGTGCACTCTGAACCTTTGTGTTCCTGTCTTAACACAACAATAAATATTGTTTGTTTATTGTCAACAAATGCACATTTTATATGTACAATTTTTAAACAACAGCAATCGTTGAAACTGAATACAATTTGGCTAATTAAGAAATAGGACAAGGGGATTTATGAAAATGTTAATGATTATTCAATTATCATAAGAATGTAATGTCCAGGGACAAGTCATTGATCAAGATTGCGCAAAGCATGAATATTAATTGACAGGTATCACGCGATAACGTTCGGATAATATCGGACATGTACATTGATAAAGTATGTGCAATTCATCATCCATCCCATTTTTGGTAAAAATGGCTTTAAGTATATCTTGTTATTTAAGAAGCCCTTGGTATTAACTTGTTCGATTTTTCCTGTAGTTTTCCGTGTTAGTTAAAAAGGCTTTAAGTGTTTCAACATTATAAAATCAACATGAGTATATATTAAAAAATGTAATACCTATCAGGATTTCACTATGTCATATATATATTTTAGGTTAATGAATGGACGAGTACACTGAAAACGTATAGTCTACGTGCGAATAAGGTTACCTTAACAAAGTATGAAAGTAAACGGACTACCCTGAACTGTTAGAATTATATGAGCCGTGCCATGAGAAAACCAATATAGTGGGTTTGCGACCAGCAAGGATCCAAACCAGCCTGCGCATCCGCGCAGTCTGGTCAAGATCCATACTGTTCGCTTTCAAAGCCTATTGGAATTAGAGAAACTGTTAGCGAACAGCATGGATCCTAACCAGACTGCGCGGATGCGCAGGCTGGTCTGGATCCATGCTGGTCGCAAAGCCACTATTTTGGTTTTCTCATGGCGCGGCTCATTTTATATAAGTATGTTGATGCACTATCAACGATTAAAATTCAGTCGAGAAAAGTATCGCTTACAGTCAAAAGCTTGATTTCTATATTACTATTTTGTTATAATGTTATTAAAACGCTTTACCTGAAATGTTTTCATTATACGCGTGTGTGTGTGTGTGTGTGTGTGTGCGTGCGTGCGTGTGCAAACATTCGCGTTTCTGATCAAGATTCTGATTATTTACCACACGTTAATATGTTACGAGAACTTTCAACTCTAATACATCCAGCTTATTTATATTAATCCAAATATAATAACACGATTTTAATTACAAAACACACGTTAAAAAGATAACGGAAGTTTGAAAAAAAATATCACAGAACCCTTGCCAACAAGATACTGGTAATAGAAGTTGGCACTGAATCAAATAACACTCGCTAACAAGATAATATAAGCTTGAATTTAATCACAGAATAAATGCCAACAAGATAGTAGAACTTTTATCACAGAACACACACCACGAGCATAATTTCCGCGAAAAGTAAGTGCTATGTGCGCATGATACATATAAACATGTTGCAATATTAAGTGGACATGTCTGTCAATGACTAACTTAATACATAGATAGTTCACAACTAGTGTTCAGATATATAAAATTGTCACAATACGAATCTGTGTTGACGTGTTTAAGACCATGAACGTACTAGAAATCTCGTTTATTGTAATAATGTATCATAATATTACGCGGCTAAAACGTTTAATTGATTCTTAACCAGAGTACTGATTTTGTATATGAAAGCACATATATGATTATGGATTAAAAGAAATGCTAGTTTTATTATGTACAGTTTTGGCTTTTGTTGTAAAATATTATGTTTTTATTGTGTAAAAAAGATATATTCAGTCTTTCGATTAAAAAGTCATCCCAAAGTGGGATACAAACTGGAAGGTAAATATTTCGCCATATGAAAGAAAACAAGAACATTCCTGTTGTTAAAAATAAAAGTTTATAAGCAGCTATCAGACAGTTTAAGGTGAGACAGGATCGATACAGCAAATGGTTGCATTGAACTGCTCAGGCTTGGGAGGCGGACAACAGCAGGAGGGAGATAATTCCAGTGATACTCTGTTCTGAGGAAGAAAGAATACTTTAAATAATCTGTAGTTGCCGTGAATATCTTGTAACTGAGTGAATGGTAGACTAGCTCCTAGACTATGATATATCTTTTTTACATTTTTATTATTAAATGTAGTGAACTGAGCCAGTCTATATTCTATGTCCAATATCATGATATATGATAATTTCAACATCATTCCTCTGTGAAAGTCTCTAAAATAGACTGGCTTTTGTCTCTATGAAATTAAATTCGCCAAAAAAGGAAAAATGTAGAAATATATTATTATCAGTCTAGTGGCTAGTCTAAGTGAATGGAAGTGACGTGTTGGGCGAAAAGGAATTATGAAGCCTTCATTGGGGGATGGCAGCTACCTCATGGTGGACTTTGTACGTCTGCGATCAAGGCGACGAAGTATGAGGTCTCGACTAAAGCACGTTTGAACACAAAATTACAATTATGGCAGATTCATTATGCACATATCTGTACAACTGGAACATTCATATACAAATAAATATAAGTTCTGTGAGTATTCATAATTATAAAGTACATTAAAGAGGTATGACTCCTGACGTATATAAAGAACAGAATCAATATACATATATTTGTTAACGATGAGTAAAATACAAAATGAACAGCTGAAATTCCTCCACTTTTACATGTTTTGACCAACACAGTAAAAAGTGTTCTTCATATTTTGCAAACAACTAATAAAAATATACATATTTTTTTTCTTTTTTCTTTTTTTCTTCATACTGAGAGAAACTGATACACAGGGTATAGCACGTGCTATATAACGATTTGCAAACGTTCTATTATCTTATCCTGTAATATATAATGTTGTTTTAATTTGTGCAATATTGATATAAGTCTCTTATAATTCTGTTACAGAATGGCTATATGAGTAGATAAGACTATAAAAAACAATAAAGAATGAGGTTACAGTTTACAGTTAATTTAATACTCCCAGAACAAATACAATTGTGACATGAGGATACACAAAAACATTTACACACATATACATCAATTTGCTAGGCTGTACAAACAAACAAACAAAAATAAGGGAAATTTGAGATGCACAAACTGAAACGCATCTCTGATTACGTTAAGCGGTAAGTAGAGATGATGATGAACTATACATGGGTGTTTTATGATTAAATAACGCATAAAACTCGACCAATCACTGGTTTTACTTCATAATAACAATAATGAGCAATTATAAAAAATGACATAAATATTGGAAAAAAAAAGAAAACTTACACATGTTGATCGCAATCCGAAGGAAGACTTTAAACACTTTGTATGACACGTTACTGACAATCACACTACAATACTAATTATAAAGAATAAACCCAGGTCAGTTTGAAATACAATTTATTTACGAATTTCATTAAGTAATTCAAAATCTTCATACGTATTCTTATTTCTATTCAACTGGTCCAAATACCAAACCAGCCAAGCGTATTTGAATAATACACACTTAACCTAATAAAAAGATGTATTGTAATGATCTCAACCTGAAATTTCGGTTGTTTTACTGAAAAAAAAAACAGCAACAAAAAACAACGTAAAACAACCATAAAATTTCAAGCAATACAAAATACGCGAAGTATTTGCAACGCCTAAATGCACATCCGTCTATAGTATCTGATGTTGCAGCTGATATCTTGAATTTATTTTTCAATGACAATGAAATAGATTATCAAAGTCTAGGTTTTCATATAAATTATTATAGATTATAAATGTTACAAATCGAAAGTGTCAAGACATATCGTCATAATCGAAGGAATTGAACTTCGTTACGGTATGTCTAGATGTAAAACAAGTGGCCACTTTTTACTCCAGGTTAATGATTTTTATCCCATGGTCATAACGTGTGTAAGTTTGATACACGTTAAAAATAAGTTAAAAAGAATAAACTAAATACTAAGCTACAGCTATTTGGATTTCAGGAAAGTTTTCTCCCATAATGTTTCCTATTTATTCCTAGCAACAAGAATCCTTCAGATGCCGACTTAATTTGTTTGTATTCTAAGAAGAACCACCAAATTTGCAGTCGGGGTCCTACGTTGCCAAGTGGTTATGATCACTTGACAATCACCGATATGGGCTCAAAACCTCGATTGTGATGTAGAAGTCTTCATGTGAGGAAGATATCCACCTAGCTTACGGAAGGTTGTTGGTTCTACCCAGGTGCCTGTCCATGCCAGAAACAATATTTTGAGGTATACCCGGCATCTTTCTCTGCCGTCAAAGCTGAGAATACCGCCATATGACTTGAAATATATCGATGCGACTCTTAATCTAACTTAAACAAAATAATATTAAACAAAAAGCACGAGTTTCAGTACATTTGACCATCTAGTACTTTTTTTTTTTGTTTTTAGGTTTAACGCCGCTTTTCAACAGTATTTCAGTCATGTAACGGCGGGCAGTTAACCTAACCGGTGTTCCTGGATTCTGTACCAGTACAAACCTGTTCTCCGCAAGTAACTGCCAACTTCCCCACATGAATCAGAGGTGGAGGACTAATGATTTCAGACACAATGTCGTTTATCAAATAGTCACGAAGAACATACAACCCGCCCGAGGATCAAACTCACGACCCCGAGATCCGTAGACCAACGCTCTACCTACTGAGCTAACCGGGCGGGCGCCCTTCTAGTACTAAAAGAAGTATTTTTTGTAAAGGTTTATGTCGGAATGATCGTATAGACTGGCCTACTGTTTGGACTAGCACATCTTTAAACAAAATCTGATGTCCAAAGAGCATCAAGTTTCGAAAAATTTCTGTTTGACAAAAGCTTATAAAAGTATCGTCTTTTCAAAAGTAATGTTTTGATACAAAACAAAAGACAGGCTCTGCAAAAATGAAAATCTGAAATGCACGATTTGAACAAGTAAAATATTCTTATACTGGTACACATTGAAAATAGAAAATTGAAAATAGACATTTTATGTCTGCTGTACTGGTTTTCAGGTACCTAGTGATTTTTTTTTTCTACCAAATATTGAATGCGTATACCAGTTTCACAAACTGCTGTTTATACTCATATCTTCTTAACTCGGGAATAAAATTAGGATATACTCGCCAGAAAAAATATTTGTATTTATTACTATTGCAATAACACAACTTCGGAGATGGATTTCGCCAAGGTAAAAAAATTTAAGACACTTCTGACAACTAGACACGCATGCATCAACGTTCAAAGAATGAAACTCGGAAACATTCAACATGCACTTATTGTTATAGCTTAGCATATTCGTACCATAAAACTTTTCTGAGCAACCTATAGCTGCATACTTAAGACCTCGTAGTTTATACTTATATAACAATCACTCGTGCAAAATGAAAGGTGTAACTCTATTATAATAATAATAATATATACTTTAAACGTTGATGAATATGAACCCAAGGTGCGTCAGAATAAATCTCTCATTCAAATTTAATAGTTTAATTGCTTAAATTTTATCGGTAGTAAATATATATGTACGAATATCATAACTTCTTGTGGTGGAAAGTGATTTTGTAATTAGTTAGGATATCACATTTTTTGCCATTTATAAATCATGTCAATTTCAAGTAGAGCTATCTTCAATACAAACTATTTTTTCATTATCGAATTTTCTAAGGAACAACATTTTATTCTTTTTTGAATAAAACAAACTACTCATGTGGTTTTCATGAAGCAGCATTTTTTTAAATACTCCTGTAACGGAATAGACTGAAACTATGTGATCTGACCATGTGAGTAGCAGTTGCTCGCTATAAACGGCAATGCCTTTTGCTTCAGCTCGAAATACCCGCGTTACATCTCCATCATAATTACAAACCACAATTTTCACCCTTGAGCTGACAAAGAAAAGTTCTTCCCCTGTTGTAATATCTGTAATATGTCTGTTTTTACTTTGTTTGCTTTCACTAGAGGGTAAGGTGTCATAAAATAAAGGATTATTATCGCGATCGTGCGTAATTTCACGAATACGTTTCCAGGTCTGGTCATAAATACAAACAGACACATTCGTGCATATAATGTATTTCCCTCCATGTACGCGCACCTTCTTCCAGCCTTGATTAACCGGTATGTTTTTAATTTCTCCAAGTTCTATGCCCGAGTCATTAACGGTCGCATGCTGCATCTTGTTTTTTTCCTGCGTGAAGATAATAATCTCCTGTCCTTCGGGAAAGGATATACAATTTAACTGATAATCGAGTTTAAAAGGTCCCTCCATCGTACAATTTCTCAAATTAAGCTTTGTTATATATTCTTTTAAAACATCGGCTCTAGAGTATCCAATGCAGACAACCGTCCCATCTGGCATTTCACAATAGTCAAACAGAGCTATATCAATGTTTATGTCTCTGATTGACCTATATTCGGGCAAGTTTTCTTTTACATTTCGCCCTGGAGCCTCTCTGAAATAGTGAAACAATGTTACATTTAGTTTGATTTACTACGCATTTCACCAGTATCTATTCTTACTTGTACTCACTTTTCAAACTTGATATCAATACAGAACTGGAATTATGCAGAAGAAATATAATGACAGTCACGTGTATCTTATAACCGCATTCTGCATGTAGAGATAATTACACAACTGAAGTCAGATAAAAGTAAGTTTTCATGCCTATAAGTAAAACACTATACCTGATAATAAAACAATACAAAATAGAGCTCAAATTACATAATATTATCTATGCTTGTAGACGAGTCTCTGAAAGGGGACCTTGTCACTGGTCATGTTGAAAAATGACACTGACACATTTAAAGTTTTAACACACATCTCAAATCCTTGAGCCAGTTATCCCTTAGCCCAAAAGGTAAAGATAAGCATTATCTAACTTTCGCATCTACAAAATTCTTGTACAATGTACCTGCATACTATCCACTGTGACACGATTATTTAAAATAACATATTGATTCCAACTAAAACCATTATCCCCTCTAAATAAATTTCAAGACAATTAATTTTAACATTTTGACATCCAGTCAAATAATGTTAAACCATTAGAGCGCTAAAACGCATTGCAGCGGGAGACAATGTCTTTCATGCACTTACCTTCCGTTGTCAGATAACACAAACACCAAAGAAAATAATTAACATACTATCCTATCTATTGTACAGACATGGTGATTTTGAGTGTTTATTAGCTAGCTCTACATATGTACAGAAAGAACAATCTGAGACTCACACTTATGTAAAATGAGAAGAAGAAAAAAAGAACGAAAATATAATAATGCCACTTTGCATTTATGATAAATATGATGCGGATAGATGATGAATAAATTATCATACCTCGTTATCTCTCGAGTTGTAAATAAAGTCTATCATTTATAAATCTCCCTTAGAAGCATAGAATGCAACAAAGTAATATAATAGCAGGCTTGGTTTGACTGAGCTGTTCATGAGAGTTAATGGTATGTGCAACAACACTCAAACCCCCTAGCATCGGTTTAAGCGGAATTCTGTTAAACTGTTATTGAATGGACTCAACCACAAATAAATCGAAATATATTAGTTTATGAACGGAGCTGGTGCACGCCGTTTATGTTACTATCATATTCTATAAAAACATATCTAGATGATAATGTTATCTTCAGTTACCTTTTATCTTCCCTTGAATAAGTGACAACTGCTTCATCTGAAATAGAAAACTGAATGGAACTGACATGGACAGATGGACACATTTAAATTTAAAAGTATTGTGTTTGAATTCCGTTTACTTCATCATTTGGCTGTTCTTGCTCGGCAGTTTGTTCACATTTTTTTTCTGTAACAACGAGCGAACTTTATTTTTTTTCTCAAAGATGAAATTTTTGAGGAGGTCATTCCGAAGAACTACAAATCGATTTGGCATCGCATAATAAGATAAATATCTAATAGAAAAATACTGTTTAAAGGTACAAAACAAACTGGTCACCTATCGTGCACATGTGACAGGTTAGCTAATAGTTTTCACATTTTAGGTATACAGTTTACGATACAAAATTTAATAATCACTTTCATTTGTTAGTTACCGTATACGAAACGTTAAACAAGATGAATTGGAGAACTACTTTTAATTTTCAGTGCACAGTTTTCTTTTGCAAAAATTTGACAAAATGGAGAAAAATTTATATTACTTACCCATTTCGGGAGTATCTGATGAATCAGAAAATGGAGATAGGGGTTCCTCCTTAACTGTAATGTTTCCAGTACCTCTACCTGGCATCTGGATTCTGTGGTTCAGCAGAGCATGTCCAGAATAAGTCTTTAATACCTTCTTAAAACGGGTTGTTTCACAAGTTACTATCACATTGACTTTTCCTTGGACCACAGCAGCATAGATCAAGTCAAACTTATTTAGCCATCCTTCAGTCGTGGATGCGTTATATTTGAATTTGCCTGCAAATTCGTCAATAATTATTACGCTGACTTCACCGAGGATCACGTGTTTCCATTCACTTGTTTCTGTAAGAACTACACATTGATTCTCCTCATAACAAGTGGACACAAGATTCACAGCAAAATTGGTCTTCCCACTTCCCTTAGGTCCGGTGATTACGAGTGCCTTTTTCTTGAACTTCTCTTTCGCTGAATCCATCAATGCTTGGTCTATTTCGTCAGTTCTCCATTGTTTAATGTATGCATCTGAATAAGCTAAAAGATGAAATGAATCATCATTTAAGATGTTAATACACGATTGTCTTTTAAAAATTGAATTTATTAAACGAGGTAAAATGTTAGACTGTCCTGACATTGTACATGTATCATTGCTATTCAACGAGTTTATAAACTTCAATGCGGAAATACACAGACATAAGATTCTTTTCATCACGGTAGCTATTTTTCTGCTGAAATATAGATTTTAAATATTTTTTTTTGTTCTTTGCCTATTGCAGACAAGGTCAATTCGAGCAACGCCTTCAATACTTGAAACGACGTCAAGCTGGTGCTGGTGACGTAGACGGAACAACTGCAACGTCTCTCGGGTAACTGCTCACTCGTTAACTCGGCAGATCCTCGTTAACGCCAAAATAGTTACCCGCGGACCGGATATTTCCATCTGCAGCTACCACCAGTGAACGAATCTTATATTATTTCTCTTTCATGAAATAAACCAGTGATAATTGTAGGTAATTTATTTTATATCGAGAGATATCTACGAGTTTTGCAGCGGAGATATTATGCGACTTTAGACCAGAAAGCACGCCTGCGAGATTTTGCTTGATTCAAAGCTTGTAATGTTTCACTACATACACATCGGCTCTGATTAATATCATATATTTACATTCATCCTATTCTATTCCATTGAAACTTTTGACGTTCATTTCGTATGAACAGCAAAAGGAAAGGCGCGAAAGTTATGTCACCGCTGCTAAGTGATAACAGACCGCTGTTTTGACGACGTCCGCGTATAGTCAGGGAAAACGTTCCTTAGATGACGTCGCTGTTATTCCGTTTGGTGAAAAGAATGGCCGGGAAGCTGATTTTAATGTTAAATGCTACAAATTATATGCAATTTATAATATTATATAGTTTACAAATGGAAAGGAATTATAATGTAAATATAAGAAACGAAACATTTTTTTTCGGTGTTCATGCGAAATGAACGACAGAATAGGATCGGCAAATTAAACATGAATCGCTGGCGCGATTCATGGATTTGCCAATCCTATTCTGTCGTTCATAGCGCGATTCGTGGATTTGCCGATCCTATTCTGTCGTTCATTTTACATGGACACAGAAAAAATAATTTCATTTCTTAAATGAATTAAATTAAAAAAAGTCAAAAGTATACTTGAAAATAACGCCCAACTTTTTAACGCGATGACACTAAAGAAATGATTTTTTTCGAAGTTCACACGAAAGGAATGACAGAATAGGATCATCGCGCTAGCGAATCAGTCATGTTTAATTTGCCGATCCTATTCTGTCGTCCAGTTCGCATGAACTCCGGAAAAATATTTCTTAAATTTACATTATATTTTCTTTTAATTTGTTATCAAGTTTATGTTATAAATTGCACGCATTTTGCTGTATTTTAATGTTAACGTCAGCTTTTAGGTGATTCTGTTCACCAGATGGAACAAATGTGACCTCATCTAAGGAACGTTACCTTGTCAAAACAGCAATCAGCATTGTCGTAACTTTTATCGGATGTTGGTCATACAATATGAAAGTAATAATTTTCAATGGAAAAGAATATATAACATATTATAAATAACCGCAGAAATGATTTACACTTCCGCTAGGAAGTTTGCACTTTAACAAGGATTAACATCTACATCTCAGCACTTATTGTAATATGTATACGGAAACTGAAAATACCGATGTAATAAAAAGGTTTATGAAATTTTATTTGCTAAAATTTTCAAAGCCTTATGTTCTACTGTATTCTAGTCAGTATTTACAGATTGAAAGAATTTCGTCATATGTCATCAAAATCAACCCAATATGTCATCTAATAATAAGTTTTACAGTGTGTAGTTGAGCTAATACGGAATATAAGCTGCCAGTGAATTGACTGAATTCCATAATTCCTAGACTGAGTCAGACAACAGTAAAACTCGTAAAAGGCGGTAAATTTCAAGCAGAGATCTGTTATGTGATTTCAGCAAAAAAGGCAAAGAAAATAAGGAAAATAGCTCCGCGCCGTTTTCCTATTTAGTGTCTATAAGTCTGTTATGGAAGGCCGGTGCGCCATGCTAAATGCCAAATATTTAAAGCTAAAAGACATTTAGTTAATGCTAAATGCCAGTTATGAAATACTAAATGTCAATTACTTAACTACTTAATGCTTTATGCCATATACTTTGTGCTAAAAGTCAAATGTAAAATAGCTAATGCTAAACGCTTATCATTAAATTCTTTAATTTCACGAGTATATGATTTTGATCTCTTAACCTAATGAATGTAACTTTAATTATTTAAGATAAATAATATTCTACCAGTCTGACTTAAATCAATAACATGTTCTACCGGCAGTTAGAACATTGGACCGAAGCTGTTTCACTTAAAATATTTAGAAAAAAGTTTTTGATAAAGACAAAAGTTAATATGTAACAAAGGCCAATGACAATTTGAAGGATGCATTCATACATTCATATATTAAGTTCTTTTTAATAAACACTTAACACTAAGCATTTTTCAATAAACAATTAGCATTCATCGTTTGGCAATTACCGTTTTACAGTCAATATTTGACACTCAGCATTCGGCACATAGCATTTTGCATTTACTATTTGTCATTTAGCATTTGGCAATTAGCATGGCGCTCCGCTCTTCCATAAAATTGTGAAGCAAGTTCTACAACTTATATCAATCACTCTCGACACTTTCGACTCCCGATGGAATCAATCGCAACGAGAGTATGAGAGAAGAGAAGCGAGTTTTCCTTTTAAATGCCGAGAACCAAGCAAGGGAACTACTGGCACCATATTTCACGCCTCTGGTATAACGCGACAGTGCATCGAACCCACCACCTCCCGTGGTGTACCACTAGGCTATCGAGGCTTATCTAAACCACACAGGAATGATTATTTATCTGTTGGGAGATTTAAAAGGCCTTTCCAAAAATGTATATGCTTTCTGTACTTTCTACATTTAATAAACAAGAGGGCCATGAAGGCCCTGTATCGCTCACCTGACCTATTGACCTAAAGATCATCAAGATCAACATTCTGACCAAGTTTCATTAAGATATGGTCATAAATGTAGCCTCTAAAGTGTTTACTAGCTTTTCCTTTGATTTGACCCGGTGACCTAGTTTTTGACCCCAAATGACCCAGATTCAAACTTGACCTAAAGATCATCAAGTTTAACCTTCTGATTAAGTTTCATGAAGATACAGTCATAAATGTGGCCTCTAGAGTGTTAATAAGCTTTTACTTTGATCAGACCTAGTAACCTAGTTTTTGAACCCACCTAACCTAGATTTGAACTTGACCTACAGATCATCAAGATTAACATTCTGACGAAGTTTCATTAAAATATGATCATAAATGTGGCCACTACAGTGTTAACAAGCTTTGCCCTTGATCTGACCTGGTGACCTAGTTTTTGACCCCAGATAACCCAATATCAAGGGTAACATTCTGACCAAGTTTCATTCAGATTGGGCCAAAATTGTGACCTTTAGAGTGTTAACAATCTTTTCCTTTGATTTAACCTGGTGACCTAGTTTTAACCCCACCTGACCCAGATATTAACTGGACCTTGAGATCATCAAGATTAACATTCTGACAAAGTTTCATTAAGATATGGTCATAAATGTGGCCTCTAGGGTGTTATCTAGCTTTTCCTTTGATTTAACCTGGTGGCTTAGTTTTTAACTCTACATAACCCAGATTCAAACCGAACTTTAAAAGCAACAAGATTAACATTCTGACCACGTTTCATGAAGATAAATTTATAAATGTGATCTCTATAGTGTTAACAAGCTTTTCCTTTGATTTAACTTGGTGACCTAGTTTTTAAACCCAGATAACTCAATATCAAACTCATCAAAGATTTTATTCAGGGTAACATTCTGACCAAGTTTCATTAAGATTGAACTAAAATTGTGACCTCTAGAGTGTTAACAAGCTTTTCCTTTGATTTGAACTGGTGACCTAGTTTTTGATTTGAGATGACCCAGTATCAAACTCGTCTAAGATTTTATTGAGGATAACATTCTGACCAAGTTTCATTAAGATTGGGCCAAAATTGTGACCTCTAGAGTGTTAACAAGCTTTTCTTTTGATTTGACCTGGTAACCTAGTTTTAGACCCATCTACATCTACGGACATACTCCCAACAATCAATCTCTGATCATAACTGGGAGGTCGGGGCAGTTGTTAAAAGCATGTTGCTATGTTACATGATACATGCTATTCATGTTGTTAAAAGAGTGAGAGCAGTAATATATACAGCTTGTTAAAAATAAAAACAGGATGCTGACATTAGTACATATACGAATCTAGGTCAGATGTGAAGCACTGAAGGTTCACACTGTCCTTTATGTTATAAGGTAAGGCGTTCCTGTATCTGATTGCGCAGGGAAAGAAGGAATTCATATGAAGATGGAATGATAAAGTTTAAATTTCTAGAGGTTGTCAGGTGGTTATGATCTACAGAGACGAGGTTGTGTGATATTTTATACAACATAATTAAAGATACATGTATTCTTCTTTGTTCTAATGTCTGCCATTTAAGAGTTTCAAGCATTGATGTTACGCTGCTTTGGTATGAGTAGTCATTCATAACATATCTGGCTGCAGCTCTTTGTACCTTTTCTATTTCATATGTTAAGGTTTTCTGCCATGGATGCCATATGGTGTTACAGTATTCTAGTTGAGGGCGAACGTATGGTTCGTAGGCAGTTCTTTTGATATTACGGTTATTACATTGTACATTTCTTTTTATAAATCTGAGGATGTTACTAGTTTTTGAAGATGTAAATTCAACATGTTTATTCCAACTAAAGTCATCACTAATAGTAATCCCAAGATATTTAGCATTTTCTGAGATTTTTAGTTCTTGATTATGTAATTTATATGGAAAGATGATATTTTTTCTTTTTTTAGAGATTCTTATGATTTGTCATTTATCAGGATTAAATTCCATAGACCATTTACGTTCCAATTCTTCTAATTTTGTCAAATCATCTTGAAGTTTATAGGAGTCTACTAATGAGTCGATAGTGAGGTATATGATGGTGTCATCAGCAAATAAGCGTATTCTACTTTTAACAGAGTCGGGAAGGTCATTGATGAAGCAAAGGAAGAGACAAGGACCCAACACTGAACCTTGGGGAACCCCTGAAAGAACTGGTAAAGAATCAGAGTGTGAGCCTTCAACTATTACAGATTGAGAACGATTACTAAGGAAAGACTGAATCCAGGATAAAGATGTTTTGTTGACACCAAGTTTCATAAGTTTATAGAGAAGAAGTTTATAATCGACCTTATCGAAGCTTTCGAGAAATCCATTGCAATGAGATCTGTTTGTTTTCCAGATTGGAGATTGTCAAAAATTTCCTGTGTGAAGGATAAAAGTTGAGTCTCACAGCTATGTTTAGAACGGAAGCCATGTTGGAAAGGTGTGAGAAGATTGTTATTGTCGAGATGGCGCATGATGTTTGAGACCATGATATGCTCCATTAGTTTGGAAGCTATGCAAGTCAAAGAAATTGGTCGATAGTTGCTGGCTTTATATTTAGGACTCTTTTTTGTATACAGGTGCAACAATAGCAGTTTTCCAGTCCTCTGAAACTATACCAGTTCTCAGTGAGTTCTGGAAGACTTTAGTAAGAAAAGGAGCTGTTTCGAGAGAAAGTTCTTTAAGTAATCTTGGCGACAGCTGATCCGGACCAGACGCCTTGTTTGGATTTAGATCCTTGAGCATTTTCAAAACACCTTCTACAGTTATATCAATGTCAGACATATTATTAACTTGTTGAAATTTGTCACTTTCAAAGAGGTTTAATTAACAAAGTTGTTTAAAACTGACTGGTTTAGGTTTTGAGAAAACAGATTCAAATTGTTTGTTAAGAATTGTTGCTTTATCATATAGTTTGGTATAAGTTTTACCTTCAGATTTTAAAGGTGCTATACCATGATTGTCTGTTTTTTTATGTTTTACAAAAGAATAGATTTTTTTGTTTTTACCAGATTCTGAGTCATTAGAAAAGATTACCGATTCTAAATATTCCCAATAAGATTTGCGTATTTCTCTTTGGATAGTGGCTTTAAGAATAGTAAGTCGCTGTCTCATTTTGCTGTATCGTTCTTTTCCTTTAGCGTTTTTACATTTAGTATGTAATTTATCTCTTTTATGTATCATTTTAATGATCTTTTTTGTCACCCAGGATAGATCACTTCTGGGTTTAGTCATTATAGTTGGTATATGTTTACTCAATAATTCATTGATTTTATTTTTAAATTTTTCCCACAATATGTTTGGGTCATTAGATGAGAGTTTAACAAAAACATTATTAAAGTATTCATTGAGATCAGACTTGAATGAATCCCAGTTGGCTTTTTTAAATTGTTTGATTTCACGTTTTACTTGCCGAGGTCTGCCAATTTTGATGTTCATTTCATGAAAGACAGTATTATGATCTGACGATCCAAGACTAAGTAATATTTTGGTGGAATGAACTTGGGAAGGTTGATTTGTCAAGAATAAATCAAATACATTGTTTTCTCTTGTCCGTTCTTTTACTACCTGATCCAGGACCCCAGATGACCCAATATCAAACTCGTTCAAGATTTTATTGAGGGTAACATTCTGACAAAGTTTCATTAAGATTAGGTCAAAATTGTAACATCTAGAGTGTTAACAGTCAAATTGTTGACGACGGACGGACGGACGATGACGGACACAGGGCGATCACAAAAGCTCACCTTGAGCACTTTGTGCTCAGGTGAGCTAAAATAAATAAAAATAAAACATCTGACAATTTTAGCGAAACAAACATACATGTACACGCATTAAAAACAAATAACGTTCGCTAACTATAGCAGTATTTATGAATTACTGTGTACTCAAGAAAAATAAAAGCAAAACATTCATTTTATGGCTACTCGGTGCATGGTCTTTACCTCATATGAACGTATACCTGGTGTTGTAATTCATGTAACGTCCGCCCTTTTGGATATACAGGTAAGGTGTCAGTCACACTACACCGTATACCGTTAACGGACGCCACACGTATTGACAAAATGCTGCAGAAAGTTATCAGGTGACGAAAGGTATCCCCGCTGCTGCTCGGTGATCTCGCGATCGGTGTATAGGGCGCATAAAACGCACAATGACCGCAAGATTAAGGCACATATATAGGATTAACAGCGTTCAACAAAGCAAGAGAAACTGACAAAACGTTTTTGTTAGTTATCGTCCGTTGAACATACGTTACATCCGTTACATGTCCGATATTAGTTCGGCCTTGAATCAGGTCCATCGGACAAAAGCGGATGCGAACAGGACAAGTACAGAATAGGAAACGCACGAGTAACGAACAAAACGCATATCAGCGCATTGCAACCGTACATCTAACGGACAACTTTGTCCGGTGGTGTACGTTCTAAATTTTGAATATGCTCAAAACCTTCCACCGGGTGGAACGAACATCGCCGGACAAGGAGCGCAGGCGCCGCTTGAGAAACGGAAAAAAAACGCATTCAAACGGACACGAACGGATTAAAAATTTTGCTATACGTTGGACGTCTATTAACGCTATACGTTGTAGTGTGACTGAGACTTTAGAATACCGAATATCCGTGAAAGTCGCGGCGACGTTAGTTAGTTAAAAATTGAGACAGATGTTCAAAAATTAAGTCTGAGCTGTTTTTATTTGAGATTCTAATACTTTTGTATGTGTTTTAAGTTGACGTAAATGAAAACGTTGACGTGTTCATTTCACATGAGGTTTCCTATATATGAATACTGCAGTTTGCCCGGTATAGTTCCGGTGACTGAAAAGATTGAAAAACGCCTGTTTCTGACACGAGTATCACACCCTATAAACGACTGTACTCCTTCTCATCCTGTTGCGACCGATCAAAACTACATGTATCATCTGACCGCTTAAAGTTGCAAAAACCTATTTTAAAGTGATTAATGTGCTTTGTGTGCAAATTTAAATTTCATTGGAAGCGGAATATGATATGTTTCTTTATATAATGTGTTAGTCTGATTACAGGTAAAATTATAGCACAAAAACCCGATTGATCCCTGATTTTGTCCATAATTTGTACATTGTTGGCATCAAAAGTACTCATTTTCTTGATTTACGAATGATCTACATATAAATCCCATTGTTTCATGGATAAAAAGCAATGCAAGTTTGGTAAAATTAAATGAAATTATTGCTGAAACCTCCAATTTGTTTATAACCGTCAATGAAAGAGGATTCGATGTGATGTCCTGACTGTATGCATGTTTGCTTGTAGTATTGTACAAATGTTTGCGACTTTCGTAAAATTGACTGTATGCCTAAAAGCAACTAACCTATTTATTATAAAATCGACATTTCACTTGCATATGTAAAATTTTCTTCATAGTTATAACTCGCAAGTCGTTTTTAGGGTGTGAGTATAAGTCGATAATGATTTTCATACATAATTACGGGCTTACAACACGAGCTCTATGTGCACATGTGACATGGGCATCATAACATTAACCACCATTTTAGATCGTATTTAATGAATGATGAATGCATATCAAAAAATGTGAATGTAAGTTGCAAAAACGGAATATTTGCCAAAAAAAGATGTTTTCAGTTGTTTATCAATTTTCTGCACACAAACAGTTGTTTCATCGTTATATAAGGACTAACCTAGCATATTTCCCAGAACATCGCCAGCACCACGTCTCTTGCACGATTTATAGCCTGAAAATAAAAGAAATATCAGATAGGAAACTGTAATAAAAATATTTTTGATATATTAAAACATGGACAAGGGTAAGACGGTATAATTTAAAAAGCAAAACAAAAATATACAAATAATTTTTAACACTATCAATTTAAGCACGAATCAGAACTGGAATGAAAATGTTACTGTTACGACAGAAAGTTAAGTACGTTTTTCGACATCAAGTGGGGTTTCTTCTGCTGTTGGTCGATACAGCTCTACGACATCTTCAAATAATTGCATGTCATTGTGTTCCTTCCAGGCTTCAACCATTGAATGTTCTGACACTATCACAACATCTACTCTAGATTCTTTGTCTGGCATTTTAGCAGAATCTTGCATGCTTTGAAATGTATCACATAATTCTCTCCGGCTTCGAGGGTCGTCTATAACAACACGGTCATGGAAAGGTTCGCAGTATATCACAAGATCCGTTTCCTCCGGGTCCACATGTCTCCAATCGTCTAACTTTTTTATTTCAACACATCTGGGCATGAGGTAGTTGCCCGAACTTTTGATGGCAGATAATACAGTTGCAAGGTAACTAGTGTTCTCATGGCCGCTAACCACGACGTAGTGATTATCTTGCAATTTACGCCGAACTGCGCCTTCTTCTTCGTGCGGCTCAAAATCTTCAGGAAGTTCTCTAGCCAGTGTTTGCTCAAAATGACCTGTATGACAAATTAAACATAAAATCAGTATGAAAGACACAGGAACAAGTTCTTTCTATAACTTTTAGTACATTCAAATGCATACAACAAATAAATCAGAAATGACAAATAAATGTTTCCTGCAGTTAGTGTATGCAATGTTTAAATCCTTGAATGATCAATAGGAATAAAGTGATTGTTACAATAAAATACCAACTGTTTTAGCAGCAAATAACAATTATCAAAAACAAGACATTAATCCTTTTTCCAAAAAACATATGTCTCCGACCACTAGCGCAGACAATTTCCAGCACAAATCACAGAACCATAACATTCAAATGATATACACAACTAGGCTCGGAAGTGATCACTTCTGTGAAGTTTGGTGAATTTCATTCAGCGGTATAAAGGATATAGTACAGACATCGTCGAATTCGACAAATCAAGGCTCATGCCTCCACTGAAAATCATTTAAGGTAGTTCTACACGTTTTATAAACCGGAAGTGATGGCGTAACGTCATTTATCCAGAAAAGGTAGAATAAAGCCTGGATTCGGCCTACGGAAATTAAGATCATTTAATGAATTAATCGCAACATGTGAGTAAATTTATTACAATAGCACTGTTTCTATATTTCTAAAGTCAAAATATTTTAAAAGTATTAAAATATATGACACGTTAAATAATTCAAAATAATGTCTTAAAATTAGCGTGAAATGTCCGGTTCACTTTAATCATGGTCAAACATCTTAAAAATAAGCACACGGACCTATAAATTTTATTTCATCAAATTATATGCCATGTCTTTATTCACAACTGTGAAAAGTTTCATCAAAATCTACATTTTAGAAAAAAATTCTATTCGCGAAAATGTTATGAAAGCTTGGATTTTCCCATATATTCCCAATATGAAATATTGCATGAGGTCCATATTTTTCAAATCAGTCTAGCAAAAAATCAAACACATCATCTTTTTTATTTGCTGAAATGTCTAGGTAGAAGTTTTGAAAAAAAAAATCAGAGTTTAATCAAATTCTACATTGCAGAAAAAAATTCGATCCAAACGTGCAGAACTACCTTAACCGGGACATGCCACTGATACGCACTATTACGCTTCGCACTAATCAAACGTGGGGTTTGGTGAAATTCAGCCAAGGGATATACAGTAAGAGGTTCAAACACTGTAAAATATGACAAATCAAGGGTCATAACCTGGCTGAAAATCGCTGATCCGGACTTTGACAATGATATGAATAAACCTAGCAATGATAACTCCTGTAAGGTTTGGTGGAAACCTGCACAATGGTGAATGAGAAGTTGCCAAAATATCCTAAAATTTGACAAATAAAGGGTGAAAACTCCATGAAAATCACTGCTCCAAAACATGCCAGTAATATGCATAAGATGAGACACTGATCAAGGTTTGATGGAAAACCGCCCAATTAAAAAACAGAAGTGGTCAAAACATTGTGAAAATTTGCGAATCAAGGGCCGTAACTGCTGAAAAACATGGAACCGAAACATGTTGACAATATGTGCAACTAGTCTTGGCAATGGCCACGTCTGTAAAATTTGGTGTAAATCCTTTTAGTGTTGTCGGAGCAGTTGCGCGGACAAGATAAAATACGATAAAAACAAGGTCATAACTCAGCTGAAAATCATTGAACCGGAACATGCCGACAATATGCCAATGAGGCTTGTCACTCATCACTCGGCCAAAACATCATAAAATTTGATGAATCATGCGTCATAAAATTCTCCGCTTAAAATCACTGATAGAATTGGAAAATGCCGACGATATGCACAACTAGGCTAAGCAGAGGTCACTCTTGGACAGTTTGGGTGGTTTCGGATTAGTCTGCTGACAAAAGAGCATTATTTGAGTAACCTGAGTTAAATACTGGTTTTGCAAATAAGTACCAGGACGAAGCTAGGTCATTACTTAAATAAGAAGAACAATGTCTACTCGTGAGGCGTTAAATATCAAAATAAAAAATGACTGGACAAAAATACCTTTCATCATCTTTTAATGAGTTAAAGAAATGTTGCTGTGCGTATTTTGGCACGTGAAAATATACTGTAGTTAATATATTATACCTCTTAACTTCTTTAGAACAGGGTCATCTATTTTCTGTCTTTTACTCTTCCCACCTGTAAAACAGCATACTCTTGTATTCACCTGCTATTTGTAAAATCTGATATGTTATGTCTTTGAAGTGGACAAAAACAAACTCTTAAATCAAAATGATTACACCATTCCAAATAAAAAGGATTGACATAATCATAGAATGAATAGTTAGCAACATTTGTGAAAGGTTTCAGCACATTGTAGCAAGGCCACGCCTCAAGGAAACGTCTTGGAAGAGTCTGATTTATGAGTCATCGATTCATTTAATTGTTCATACCTGTTAACTGATTCAGGCTGGGAGACCAAGTTTAAAATGTATATATAAACGACTAAAACTATCTACAATTTTAATGTTTACTTTTTAGGTGAAACTGATACGATTCGACGATCTTTAAATTGAATGAAACTTTTACACACTATTGCTAAAACATATCATGAAATAATGGCATAATACTTTGCTATTTTCACATACCTAATTTTATGTGATATACTAAAAATATGAATACAAAACCTATTATTTATATATTGAGCTACAGCTCTTTGTAATACTAAAATCAAATGATACACATCATTATTAAATATATAATAAAATTTTACCTGAGGAAGATTTTCGCTTTACTGTGGTTGCCTCAAGGATCCCTAGCGACCTATTGGATGTGTCTTTGAGTTCTTCAATTTCACTTCGAAGTTGAACAATGATATCCTCGTACCAAGATTTAAGTGTGTCACCAAGTCTCGGAAGATTGTTAATCTTAACATCTTCTATAAGGTTCCTTATCTCATCTTCATACGTTCTTCCTCCAACAATCTGGGCTAACGTTAGAGTCGCTGTCTCAATATCGTTCCAAACTGTGTCAAATTCACTATCTTCTGTAACTATGTTTCCCGGCTTGTGTTGGCGCTTGTTGCGAATTTCACGGATAATTTTTATCTACTGATCCTCACCATTTAGCATCTGTCTCCCAAACAGTCCAAGTAATAGACTCGATAGTAAGCTTACGTCCCATTTTGTTTCGTCAGCATTCGGATATATCAAGTTAAATTGATCTTTCCGTATGGATTTTGGTGGAAGCTTCACAAGTTTCTCAACATCTAATTTGCGAAATGTCATGTAAGTATCAAGTGTAGTAAAAGGTACGCCTGGACTAGCGTCTGATTGTGCCAAGTTTAAGAAATACTTTCTCAAAGGCAAAGGACAAATGTCTGATATAAGTGTGATCAACCTGTAGTCTTTGTCTTTACTAGCCATGACTGATCATCGTTAAAGACCTGGAAAAGAGAACATCTGACTTAGTGCTTGTAAAGTCCAAGAAAAATGTCGTTTTCTGGGCTCGTCAGTTTACTGGTTGCTGTGGATTTTAAAACAATTACTTGATTGTGCATCCGATGTCGTGTACTATTTGTTTATATAAATGAATATTTCATATATATAGGTATAAGAGACAATGATTAATATTTTTTGTGTAATCAATTAATCAATTAGTCTAATAAAACTTAAAAATTGTTAATCTTAACCAGGTAAAGTTGCCCATTATCACATGAATGACTGCTTGGAGCACACAACCTATAATATGTACTGGTAAAATTTAGTGCATTCATTAATATCAAAATTGTCCTCTTTGTGAATAGCAATCCAGTTTTGGAGAAACAAATCGTTTCGCTTCAAACATCTTTCAATATAATAGCTGAAGAAAAAAACAACAATAAAATTAATAAAAAAAAAAGGAATCAGTCAGGTAGTAAAGTTCGAACTTTGGAAATCTATAAAAAGTATCCAGTAGTAGCATGAAGGATATAGTGACAGTACTTAGTTCGCTCAAACGACAATGTTTTTTAACTCTGTTCATTTGCTTTCTCTCTTCGGGAATACTTAAAAGGAATATTTTTGTGTATTCAGTTAAGGGGGTGTCCGTTTGAAAAGGGACCATTTCCTCCAAAAATCCCCCAAGTCAATGGAACTGAATGCAAGAGATGATAGGTCTGGAAGTATCTGGATGTGTCGTTAAACATGGCTGTTTTATGGTTTAATAAAAAAGAGAGATATTTTACTCCTTAGACTAATATCATTAATCATAATGTATTTGTTCTTTAAGAAAAACTTTCAGCAATATTTCATATATTTAATTATCATGTCACTAGAAAGTGCTCCACTTTCCAAGTAACCGTTAATAAAATGCCGCAGGAGAAATATGAAATAAGGCACTACCTCAATCAGGAATCGATCCGAATGTAACTCATCACATAAGATTTGAAAAGAACAGTCTTATGACAGCATCGATTCTGTATCATTTTAAAGGTAGATTTTGGAATAAAGCGTAAAAATGGTTTGTTTCCGGTTTCCCGACCTACCCTATATTTTTGGCCCGACCCTAAATGTTTTATGGCCTTGGAGTATATTTGTTTTAACTTTTTAACAAAAAGTTGCAAAAATGCACTTTTTATGCCATAAATATGGTCAGTGATGTTAAGAATCAACTTACTGATGCTCTAAAGGTATAACCTCCTTATTTGTAATCATTTTTGACGCAAAAATAATTTCCGAAAAGTCTAACAATAAAAACAAGAGGGCCATGAAGGCCCTGTATCGCTCACCTGACCTATTGACCTAAAGATCATCAAGATTAACATTGTGACCAAGTTTCATTAAGATATGGCATAAATGTGGCCTCTAAAGTCTTAACTAGCGTTTCCTTAGATTCGACCCCGTGACCTGGTTTTTGACCCGACATGACCCAGATTCACCTTGACCTAAAGATCATCAAGTGTAACATTCTGACTAAGTTTCATGAAGATACAGTCATAAATGTGGCCTCTAGAGTGTGAACAAGTTTTTCATTTGATTTGACCTAGTGACCTAGGTTTTGACGCCATCTGACCCAGATTTGAACTTGACCTATAGATCGTCAAGATTAACATTCTGACCAAGTTTCATTACGATATGGTCATAAATGTGGCCTCTAAAGTGTTAACTACGTTTTCCTTTGATTTGACCCGGTGACCTAGTTTTTGACCCAACATAATCCAGATTCAAACTTGACCTATAGATCATCAAGATTAACATTTTGACCAAGTTTCATTAAGATATGGTCATCAATGTGGCCTCTACAATGTAAACTAGCTTTTCCTTTGATTTGACCCGGTGACCTAGTTTTTTTATTCTACATGACCAAGATTCAAACTGGATTTTGAGATCATCAATATTAACATTCTGGTCAAGTTTCATGAAGATACAGTCTTAAATGTGGCCTCTAAAGTGTAAACAAGCTTTTCCTTTGATTTGACCTGGTGACCTAGTTTTTGACCCCAGATAACCCAATATCAAAATCTTCCAAGATTTTATTGAGGGTAACATTCTGAACAAGTTTCATTAAGATCGAGCCAAAATTGTGACCTCTAGACTGTTAACAAGCTTGTACTTTGATTTGACCTGGTGACCTAGTTTTTGACCCCAGATAACCCAATATCAAACTCGTCCAAGATTTTATTAAGGGTAATATTCTGACCAAGTTTCATTAAGATTCGGCCAAATATGTGACCTCTAGAGTGTTAACAAGCTTTTCCTTTCATTTGACCTGGTGACCTACTTTTTGACCCCAGATAACCCCAATTTCAAACTTGTCTAAGATTTTATTAAGGGTAACATTCTGACCAAGTTTCATTAAGATTGGACCAAGATTGTGACCTCTAAAGTGTTAAAAAGCTATTCCTTTGATTTGACCTAGTTTTTGACCCCAGATGGCCCAATATCAAACTCATCCAATATTTTATTAGAGGTAACATTCTGACCAAGTTTCATTAAGATTGGGCTAAAAATGTGACCTCTAGAGTGTTAACAGTCAAATTGTTGACGGATGGACGGACGGACGGACGACGGACGGACGACGACGGACGACGGACACAGGGCGATCACAAAAGCTCACCTTGGAGCATTTCGTGCTCAGGTGAGCTTAAAAAAAGAAAAAGTAAAAAGATCCGACTTACCTTTACTAATTCTTTTAGCATGTTACCGGAAACAAAGAATTTTTAAGCCCCCCCCCCAAAAAAAAACAACACTGCCCACATTTGTACTGATGTGCAAGACGTTGCGGTTCGGACAAGTTATGTCGACGCTTATTATATTAGACATAAAAAGTGCGTTTTCTTCCAAACATCAAAGGCTGACATTATGTGCATGTGCTGGAAGGACACATTTTTTAATTCCGTATTTTTAATTATCCCCTTCGTATCGATGTTGAGTAAAAAAATTTGCCCTACGGGCTTTTTTTTATCGTAGTGTAAAGCAGGTATTGCATCATTTTTTTGAAAATTTTTTGGTTTTATTGGGGTAAATGCAGATTTCCGATAAAAATACCTCTCATTTTTTTTATTTCATAATTAATTTCCATGAAAATTTTTCATTAAATTCTTTTCGGTAATAAAAAAGTTGATATTTTATAAACTTCAGTAATTTATTTTTTTACCCCCAAAACCACTTTTAAGGGGCCCTAAAATTTGTCAATTTAAATTGGGCCCCAAAAGAAAGTTGATTTCCGGCAAAATTGTGAACCCCGTGAAAATGCAATAGTGGGACTAGGGCTTACCCGTGAACCCCATAAATTTAGTATTTGGCGGGACTTATCCTTAAATAGACTGGACTAGTAGCCTTGCCCACCATTTCCGCTTTAAAGAGAATTATGCTAAAATTATTTTTTTGAAAATTTATGCTCGATCGAGGTAAAAATTTATTTGTTAGTTTTTTGTATGATTTTTGCATTACATTTTTATTTGGAAAATTTTTGTCATTCTACAGAATTCGTAACATTTATTTTTGGCACATGATTTTGGCAGTTTCGGTATGTCAGGAAATTTTTTAAAATTTTTCAACTTTTTAAATATTTAGAAAGAGGAGTCTAAATGTTTCATTTTTTAAATGAAAATTTGTACTGAAATTTGGAACATGATATTAAAAGTCTTTTTTCAAAAACTTTGTCAAACATTTCTTTATTAGGGAACGCCATTACTGCATTGTATTGTTATGTATAAATTTTATATGGAAAGTTGTACCATGTATATATTATTGTAATATGAAATTGTGTGACAGTCTATTGATAACTACAATGTCCTTTTTAGTGTATGGCATTTAGATATTATAGGATCCCAATTTCCTTTAAAATTGTTTTACATTGAATTTTTTTTAATTTGAGTTGAAAATAAGGGGCTGCGTTTCTTTTCCATTACTATAATGTTTATCTTTCTTTTAAATTTTTTTTTTATACTTTAACTTTAGCTTTTAAGTAAAATTTTGTATAATGGAAGAAATAAGTGAGTATTTTAATCATTACGCGAACTTATAGACATTTTTTGTTAAGTAGCCGTATTATTTAGGGGGGCCACGGAGGATGGGTACCCAAAGGAGCATTTTTTATGCCCTGATTTATTTTTTTTGTTGGGTTCCATATTATATTTTTTAGCTTCTCCCCAGACGATTTTCGGGTATGTTCGATTTTTTACTGTCGCCGGACGGCCATTCCGTACAAGGGTCAAAAGGGGTTTGGTCGCCAGACACAGTCTATTAAACATTTTTAACACCCATTTAACTGCAGCAAAAATTTTGTAAAGTTCCCTTTTTTTGTTTTATTTTTTAAAATATAATAGTTTTATTTCTTTTTTTCAAGTGACGCTTACCTCAGACAAGACAAGGACAGACCGGTTTTCAGCAAACCCCACTTTTGTTCACAGACGATAGACGTTTTTTACGACACTTGGTTTCGGGGTGAGTTCTTTCCCCTTTTATTTTTTTTTTGGGGTTTTATTTGTGCACTCTATGATTAAGCCACCATTATCTGTCTGAGAGTGACCGCCCTTGAAAAGGGAAGTTTCCTACTCCCCTTTACTTGTCGGCCCTATTTCCCAGTGATCCTAATTTGTATTATGTATGACACTACTAGAACAGTATTTTCTTTGTGTGTGTTACAATTGTTTACTTTGCATAATTTTACCTACTTTTAAGTTTTAGGCACACAGTTGTTTTTTATACCTATACTTTATTTAGGAAAAACACTTTGATTTATTTGTTTTTTTTGTTACACAAAGTTTTAACCTATTTACAGTTGATTATATTTGATAAGGCTGGGTTTTTTTTCAGCCAAATGTCGCTTACTTTTTGATTGTTGCTATGAAACCCTTGATTGACACATAGACTGTTGCGCAACTTAGGTATTTTATTTTAGTGGGGGACTTTTGGGGTGTAGTTATAGTAGAGTATGTATTTTTTTTTTGGCTTCAGTGGTAACGTAGACCTTGTGTAAACTAGTGTAGTCAGTATTCCCTCCGATTTTTTTATTTATTTCCCCCGGGTTTTGTTTTATAGTGGTCGTATGTTATATAGTGTTCGTAGTGTAAAATGACAGTTTTAGTAAGTTAACGAAGGTAGAAAAAAAGTCGAAGGATTTTTTAAAAATTTTTTTTCTTAGGGCCCAAATTTTTAGATGTTGTAATAGGAACTATACCAGAATTTGAGTATAAAAATTTATTTAAAAGTAGGGTGAGCAGAAGAGCAGATTTTTTTGCAAAGACCGTGGGTCCCAAGTATTCGTGAATCGAACCAATAAGGCCGAGCTAAAAAACCTTTTGAATACCTCAAGACAGTACCCTGTTGTGAAATGTAGCACTGTAATAGAGGTGTAGAAATGTTGCAATAGAGGGGAGGTTTTAAACCCCTTGGTTGTATGAAGTGTATAAGTGGGGTCAAATGGGGGCATAGTATATTATGTAGGAGGGAAAAAGTCGGCGGTAACAGTGCAAATGCCAGCAGAGTTAGAAGTAGAGCGGGGAAACGGGAAAGTAGTAAAGGGGAAAAATAGAAAAGTAAGGAAAGTAAAAAATAGGGTGGGGCCGTGACCGATTAAGTAGGGGTGAGGAAAAAAAAAAAATAGAGTAGAGTAAGAAAGTAAAGGGTCAGAGAGGGAATAGTTTATAAACTAAGTGAGTTGGGGATTTAGGTATGTTAGTGTAAGACAGTCCAAAAAAAACCCCGGTACTTGTAATGTTAGGGATTTTTCGCATGGGGGATACAGGTTGTAAGTGTTAGTAAAAGGGGGATTAGTAAACAAGTCAGTTTTTAGAGAAAAACCCTAGATGTAAGACATTGATGGATGAAATAGGAGATGTAGCTAAAAGTTTTGATTGTCCGTTTTAAAGGGGTACAGAGAGGCTTTGGTTGAGATAATCCTACCAAAGTTATAATTGGTAAGTAGGGGAGGTAAACCTCAGTTTAGTAGTTTGCGTGCTAGATACTAGGGCGCAACCCAAAATTTAAGAAGAAAGTAAAGCTTAAAGTTCCGTCTAAATTTTTGATATATTGAGAGGAATTCTTAGAAAAGCAAGAAAGATAGCATTTTGATTTTTGTAAAAAGAGGTGAGGAAGGTAGTTAACAGTGTAGGGGTAAAGGGTTCGTTGGGTTTTGAGAAAGGAATAGATTTTATAAGTATACCCCCCAGAATTTAGACAAAAGTAGACATGTTTGTCCCTAAAGTTTAGAGAAACTGTGATGAAGTTGCCAGTTTTCTTTTACTGTCAGGCCTTTGGAAAGGGAAAACTAGTGTGGGGTTTTAGGCGTTTTTTACTGGCCGGATAAGGCAGGGGTTTAGGGGTACTGTCAGTCATGTGTATTGTCACGTAATAGCAAGGGTAGAGTAAGTAAAGTTCCCTTTTGGGAAAAAAAGCCTTGTTGTACCCCGTTTAAAGAGATTTGCTGTATACGTTGGTCCGCCCTGGGGACTGATGGGAAAAACAGGACTTTTTGACTAAGGTAGATTATGTACAGATACCAGAAGCTATGCATACCTGTTTTGAAACTGGAGAGTAGCAGAGGTTTAGTAGATTGTACAGTAAAATTGGGAGTCCCCAGGGGAAAATGCTTACCGATTGTGGATCGCAGTTTACGTCAGAACTTAGGGCAGAATTTAGTGATTTTGTCAAAAAGGCATTTAAAACTAAAAACACCTTTTCACCCATGTGTAACGGTTTTTAGTAGAGAATTTTAAACGGTAGTTTAAACAGATTTTTGAAGCGTATGTGAGTGGGGCCTAAGATTGGGATAGGTTTTTGAAGCTATGTTGTTTGCTTACCGTAATTCCCAGAAATTTTGGGGTTTTCTCCCTTTGATTTACTTTATGGTAGAAAAACCGGGGGACCGAAAAAGTGCTAAGAGAGTATGGGGGGTAAGAGGAGAAAGATGAGGTTAAAACCACTTACAGATGTTATGGATTTGAAGAAAAGGGGGAGGTAGGTAAGATAGCTCAGAACATTTACAAAAAGTAGGCTGATACAAAAAGATTACAATGAAGGCTAGAGATAGGGGGTTTAAAGGCGGGTTAAAGGTATTGTTTGTTCCTAGAAACATAATAAGTTTTGTTACATTGGAAGGGTCCTTACGTAGTAGTAAGGTAGAAAATAGATAGATTACAGGATAGAGTAGAGGAAAGTTAAAAAGTTTCATCAAACATGCTAAAACGTACTGGAAAGAAGGATGATAGAAGTCTATACCAGATAAGGGATTTTAAGTAAGGTTGGAGCAGATTGTAGAGGAGGATCAGAGAGATTATGAAGTTTAATCCAAATGAAAGAGTGATGAGTTTTCGATAGAGTAAAAGGAATTTGTTTTTTGTCCAAAAGCGGGTTTTCAGAAAAAGTACAAAGAGTAAGGTAAATCCAAGTTACCAGTAGCATGTAAAAAGGAAGTAGTAGATTTGTTAGCAATTTCTCAAATTATTTTAAAGATATTTTTTTGTATGTGTATTTTATTATATTTTTTAAGTTTATCTCAAATTTCGGCGCCATTGCAGTTCCACTCAAAATTTTTTCGAAAAAGGGTCACCAAATCTTGTAGAGTGGGTGAAAAGCAAGAAAAAGGCTTTTTCAACTTTTAAAACTGCTTTAAAGGGTCCCCCCTATTTTTAAGTTTCCAGATTAGATCAGATTTTTATTGAGAGTAAGCTTAGATTTTTGGTTATCGTATTTCTTCAGAAAGGTGGGGGGAAAATTCCTGTGCGTATGCTAGTAGAAAATTGACCCAGGGGGAAAAAAAGTACCAGTGTAGAGAAGGGGTGTTTTGCGTATATGGGGAGAGCTAAGTTTTACGGGATTTGTTCGGGAAAGACTTTGTATTAGAGACAGATCATCAGGCTATTATTTGAAAAGCGAAACTTGCAATTCCAGGGTGATAATGGGATTGGCATGCACCATATAGGTCAGATCAGAGCAAAACCCGGTAGAGAAAATTAGGGGAGATTATTTGAGTAGAGGGAACAGGTGGGTAATTTATGGGGGTACAGATAGTGACAGTGTGTGTTTTTCTTTTTTTGGGTTTTCTATTTTTGTATGTCTTTTGTTTTTAATTAAGAAAAATTTTAAAAAATTTTTTTTTTAAGGGGGGAGGTGTCACAAATTGACTCGGGCCTTTTTTTATCGTAGTGTAAAACAGGTATTGATATCTTTTTGTAAATTTTTTTATTATTGAGGTAAATGCAGATTTTAGATGAATACCCCTCAATTTTCTGTATTTATAATTTAAAATTTCCATGAAATTTCATTAAATTTTGTTTAGTAAAAGAAAATTGTATTTTATAAACTTCAGTTAAATTTTTGTTTTTATCCCCAAAACCAAAAGGCCCCAAATTGTCAATTTAAATTCGCGCCAAAGAGTTAGATTTTCCCCGGGTATACGTAACCCGTGAAAAGGGCAAAAAGTCGGAGCCACGGGTTAGCCTGAATCCCATGAAATTTAGATTTGGCGGGAATTCTCCTTTAAAAAAAAAAAGACTGGATAGAAGCCCCTTGCCCCCCCACACCACCTTCCGACATTATAACGAATCTATGTCCCGAATTATTTTCTGCTAGAAATTTATGCCGATGAGGGGTATGAAATTTTTATTTGTTAGGGTTTTTGTTATTTTTTTTGCATTACGTTTTTTTTTGGTAAAATTTTTTTTCATTTACAAATCTGTAAAATTTACTTTTTTGGGACATGATTTTTTAGTTTTGGGTTTTCGGGTAATTTATTAAAATTTTTTTAGCTTTTGTAAATTATTTAGAAGAGGATCTAAATGTTTCTTTATTAAAATGTAAAATTTGTACTGAAATTTGTAACATGATATTTATAAAGTCTTTGTTTTTAAAAAATTATGTCAAACATTTCGTTATTATGGAACGCCAAAGCTTTTTATTGTTTTTTATAAATTTATATGGCAAGTCTAGTACCTGTAATTTTATGTAATATGAAATTGTGTGACAGTCATTCATACACATCAATGTCCGTTTTTTGGTTGGCATTAATATTATTGGTGCCCAAATTATTAAAATTTGATTTACTTGAAAATTTTTTTAATTTGAGTTGTAAATAATGGGTTTCAGTTATATTTCCATTACTATAAGTTTTATCAAAAATTTTCTATCTTTTTCATACTTTTAATTAGCTTTTTAAATAAGTAATCTTTGTAAAAATGGAAGTAATAAGTGACGTATTTTAATCATTTGCGTCTGAACTTAGTACAAATTTTGTTTTTGTATAAGTAGCAGTTTATTTTGGGGGCCTACGGAGGTATGGTGTACCCCAAAAGGGGCAGTTTTATGCCCTGACTATTTGTTTTTCTTGTGCTTACCATAGTATATATTTTAGCTTTTGCAGACGATTTTCCCGGGGAGTCATAAACCCGGAAGCAAAGCCCGAGGTTTACTTGTCCACTCGCCTGGATGGATATCCCCGCGCAGAGCTTTTGTCCCGGTTTGCCGAAACCGCAAAGACGATGATTTTTTTTCCTCGAAGTCAGTCAGGATAATCACCACCCCCATAGGGAGCCTACGGAATCAACTATTTACGGGTTTTTTAAAAGGGGCTGTATTTGAATTTAGAACTGTTTTGTTTTGCACTTAAAGTTCACAATTTTCTTTAAAAACCCGTGCACGTAGATTAGAATGGATATAAAAACTTTGTATCTAGAGTTTCGAATTTCTTTTTTTTCTTTCTTTTAAACAGTTTTTTTTCTTTTATATTATTCATTTTTTAAAAATATCTTATTAAAAAAAATTTGTAAATATTGTAAAGGGTGTTATTTGTTCTGATGGTTACTGTCGCCCCTTTCGGCCCCTTTTTGTCACACGTAAGGGGTGCCTTTTCGACGAAAAAACCCATAGGATCGATTCCCCATTAATTTTGAATTCTTTTTGGTAAGCGAACTCTCAACACGCAACTTATGTAAGGCTAAATTGTCATTATATTGACTTTTTTTCGGACTGAGAACCGTTGGCTTGAAAATAGGTAGGCGTTTGGGGCAGATGTAAATTTTTTATTGCTGTTGTCATCCCGAAAGTCAGTAGTAGGCAACTTAACTACCACAATTTCTGTATTTGTTTTATTCTTAACGTTTTCAGCGCAGTCATTATATTTGTTTTCAGCAAAGTGGGAAATCAAAAAAAAAAGTTAACAAAAAAGTTGTTTTCATGGAAAATGAACATAACGTTTTACAAAGATAGATTTTTTTTTTTTAATTTTTTTAAAGGCCCTAAACGTATAAAAAAAACAAAGGGGCCAGGATGGCCCCTTTATCGTCACCTTTGGGTTATCGGGTTTTCCCACCTAATTTTTGTCCCAAATGACCAGTTTGAATTTTACCTAAAGATCATCAAGACAAAATTTAACCAAGTTTATTGGATTATCACAACAAACTTTTCCTTTTATTTTTCGAGTGCCCTAGGGGTTTTTACTCCCAAAAGACCCAGATTAATACGGATCTTGAGATTTCAAAACAAAATTCTGACAAGTTTTATAAAGAGTGAGTCAACTTTGGCCTTAGAAGTTTCCGCCCCTTTTCCTTTTCTTGGCCCACTGATTGCTTTTGACCCCCTTTTTCCAGTTTTTATTTGACCTAGAAAACTCAAGAAAAACATTTCCCACAAAGTTTACTAATTAAATTGGGGAAAATATGGCCATGAGAGGGTTCACAAGTTTTCCTTTGACGGCCTACTTTTTGATCTAACATGAAACAATTCAAAATTTTACCTAGAGATTATAAACAAACATCTGAAAAATTCATAAAAATTGAGTTTCAACTGTGGCCTCTAGAGGTTTAAAAAGCTTTCCTTTTATTGGCCACTTTTTTTATCTAAATGACACGACTTTTAATTTTACCTAGAAATCATCAAGGGAATTATTGGGGAAAATTTTATAAAATTGGGTCACAAAAATATGGCCCTTGAGGGTTCATAAAATTTTTTTTGGGTCGGCCTACTGACCTAGTTTTTTATCCTGAATAAAACCCCTTTTTTTTAATTTTACCTAGAGATCACCAAGACGAACATTTGACCAAGTATCATAAGGATTGGCTAAATGTGACGTTTAGAGTGTTTACAAGCTTTCTTTGATTTTACGGTTGACCAGGGTTTTGACCCCAATGACCCAGATTTAAAATTTAACTAGAAATCATCAAGGGAATCATTCTTTAAAAAAGTAAAAACTTTCAAAAAATTGGCTCCATTGTGGCTTCGGGGTTACAAGCTTTCCTTTGATCTGACCATTTTACCTAGTTTCTGACCCCCAAAAAAACCGTTCAAACTTTACCTAAAACCATCAAACAAAATTTTGACCAAAATTTCATAAGATTGGGGCACAAAGTGGCCTCTGAGTGTTCACAACGCAAATGTGACGCGCGGGGGATCCGACCACGCCGCACACCTGGGCAATGACGGGCCAATAGCCACCTTGAGACTTTTTGTTTGGTGATCTAAAAAAGGTGAAAAAAATCAGGTCCCCAACAGGAATAAAAGAAAAATTTTCATGCTCGGTTTTGATTGAGGCTTTTCATAGGGTAATGGGAACGCATAGGTTTAGCAGAAATCAACATTTACACATGTTTTAAGACCGAAAAAAAAAAGCATCAAACTGTATTCAAAGGCGTGCACATTGAGCCTTCAGTGATGTACATAGTGCAGTTCCATATAAAGCGGCATATGGTCCCCAGTTTAATCAATGGCTTGGCTCTAACGAGAATACAAAGGGCAGAATTAAACAAACTGGAATTTACGGTGGTGGTGTGTGTGTGTTTGGGGGGGGGGGGATTGTTGGATATGGAGCCTGCTTATCACAGAAAATGTCAGAAGAGAAATTTAACAAGAGCACCGCCAAGCAAGGCAATATATGCCCGAAAGGTTACATAAGAGGATGGGCGCAAAATTTAAAGAACTTGACTGTTGAAGCCCAAAGGACAGGAACAACAAAGGGAAGAAATTCCAAAAAAAAAAAAAAATTCTAAGTCCACAAAAAATATTCTTAGTCAAAAAATCCTTACCAGGTACAGGTATGTCAAAATACACCTAAAAATTGGAATAACATTTATGTAGTAAATGGTCTCAGTGTTTCCCTAAAGATGTTTCAAAATAAGCTATTTATACATGTAGTAACATAAAAGGGAAATAATCAAAAAATTATTGTAAGTGAACAAAAATGGGATCTACCAAATAAAGACAAGAGCATTGCTATACAAAGCAATATACATAAAACAAAGTCATATATGACCTTTGACCCCTAAGTGTGACCTTGACCTTGAAGCGAGTCATCCGAAACATCTTGGTGAGGCGAACATTTGTGCCAGTTTCTTTCAAATCCTTAAAGGAGTTCAAGAGTTATAGAGCGGACACAAAACAAATTGATATGACCTTTGACCCCTAAGTGTGACCTTAACACTGAATAGTAGAGCAGCAAACCCCCAGTTTTAGCATTCAACCTGGCCACCAAAAGTTACAAAATATGTCATATACCAAAATGTTTAGGAGGGTCTGAAGTTTATTGGACTGCCGGTGTAATGAAGTATTTCGACCCCCTTAGAATAACGACCCCCCGGTCATTATTCTATAGAAAATGTGACTCCTTTCCTGTAAAATATTGACTCCCCTTATAAAAAACTGACTCCCTTTGAAAACTCTATAGAATAACGACCCCCCGGTCATTATTCTGTAGAAAAACTGACCCCTCCAAGTAAAATACTGACTCCCTAAAGATGACTCCCTTCGAATCTCATAGAATAACGACCCCGGTTATTATTCTATAGAAAAAATGACTCCTTCCATGTAAAATACTCACTGCCGAAATTACTACATTCGAACTCTTATACAATATCGATTCCCGGACATTATTCTATTTAAAAAAAGTTACTCTTTCCGTGTAAAACACCGGCTCCTAAAAAGACTTTCGACGATAATATCTATTAAAAAGTGATCCCCACCAAACCTAACGGACAATTTTACTGGATCTACAACTCTAATACCCTTCATTGCCAATAGTTAACATTTTGATTGTACTACTACTACTGGTGCCGCTACTTCTATTGCTATTACTACATGTACTTCTTCTTCTTCTACTACTACTACTACTACTACTACAACTGCTACTACTGATACTACTATACCTGCTTCCACTAATACGTCTTGTACATCTACCTCCACTTCTCCTGCTGCTGTTGTTGCTGTCATTTATTCCTCTGCTGCTGCTGCTGCTGCTGCTGCTGCTGCTGCTACTGCAACTACAACTGACACTACCACTACCACTGCCACTACCACTACCACTACTTTCTATTGTTGCCGCTACCGTACTTTACTGCCACTGCTAAGTATTGCAACTTCTATTAATACTAAGTTCTATGCTAGCAGTTGCTTGTGCAGTTTTCTTCTGAAGAATTACTTCATACCGAAGTTTGCAGGGATTATTGACACTGGTGTGTTTTGTGGACGTATTGTGAACTATTATTTTCCTAAAAAAAATGTATACACCAAGATACAGCGTCTAGAAATAGAATCCCTTTTCCCGTTGCGGAATGCTCTGATTTCTGTGTCAAGTGATGGTATCTGGGGCTAATGGACAAACGGAAGGACGGACGGACGGACAAGGGCAAATCTATATGCCCCCCTCCCCCGAGTGGGGGCATAAAATGCAGCAATTAGGCCTTAGATACATGAGTTATCACTAAATTTGACCAAATGACCGGGGGTCGTTTTTTTATGGGAGTCAATATTCTTCGTGAGGTTCAGTTTACTTCACGTGGGGGAGTCATAGTACTATGATCTGGAGGTCATAATACTATGACCGGGAGGTCACTTTTTCTATAGAATAATGACCGGGGGTTCATTATTCTATGGGGGTCGAAATACTTCATTACACCTGCATAAATTGCAATTTTTGGTGCGGACCGAGAAATCCAAGATGGCCGCCATTTTTAGTCCTTATACGTAGATTTGAAAATAAGGCTAGTAAATATTTATGAAGAAAACATAAGTGATTTAACCACATACAAGTATCTAAACAAAGAAAGTGTTAAATAATTGTTATATTCTCGGGGTCACACAAGGTCATTTCAATGTCATACTTAAGGTCAAAAGGTCAACAACGGTCTAAAATCACTGTTTCAGCTTCAATCTTTCTTACTGTCTCCAAACTGAATGACGTAACTTGTCTTTTCTCATATCAGTGTAGATCTGTGTGTATTGCAGTTTCATTTGCACTGTTTTAGAAGAGTATATTTGGTTACCATGGTTACCATAGTTGAACTAAATACGTTTCAATATAGCCGCTATTTCAGATCTATTTGGTGTATTCATATACAAGTTTTTAAACTGTTTTTGAAAAGAACAAATGTTACAAACTTACTTCTATTGTGTGTAGTAAGAAGAAGTGTTATAATTTTGGAACTGGTCAATGTCATTTCAAGGTCAGGGTCAAAATAGCGCAAAATTACTTTTCACTTACAAATTGAGAGGATAGATCTGGTAACTATAGTAATACCTAAATGTTCTTTACTATGGCCGGAATATAACTTCTATTAGGCAGATTTAGATATACTTATGAAGAAAACGCATGTAACAGAAAACCGTTTGTTTTTTCTGAAAGACAGTTTTTAACAAACAGAATATTCTGGTTCATGGTCAATGTCATTGCAATGT
Source organism: Mercenaria mercenaria (assembly GCF_021730395.1). Taxonomy (NCBI): domain Eukaryota; kingdom Metazoa; phylum Mollusca; class Bivalvia; order Venerida; family Veneridae; genus Mercenaria; species Mercenaria mercenaria. Next base: position 439,614 of record NC_069374.1, on the reverse strand, counting down.
TTTAAGATGGCCGCTATTTTTGTCCTTTTAGGTCGCGTCGAAAATAAGGCTATTAAATATCAATGAAGAAAACACATGTGACCTAATGGCATACAAGTATTTGTTAATTTCATGTTACATAACTCTGTTCAAGTACTCTTCATTTGGAAACAACGTAAAGTAACGTCATTGTGACGTCATGACGTCATGGATTTGCTTAGCAACGTCATATGACAATCATGTCTGTTTACATGTATCATATGGAGTAATAATAAAGTGTAGTTCATCTAATAGAGGTGATGGTGTAGATTTCTAGTATTAACAAGTGGTAGCAGAGCGTACCAAAGGATCCTTGGTGAAAATCGGCGTAGTGTGGCGTAATTCTGGCGTTTTAGAGAGTAAAAATTTGTGTATTGTGGTGTACAATTGGCATTTCAGCGAGTGAATTTTAGTGTTTTGAGGTGAAATTTTGGAGTAACATCAGAGAATTAAGCAGGGAGTTCAACATGACAACTAGGATAAGCCCCCCAGTATTTGGAAAAGGAAAGAACTATGAAAGATTTAAGCAAGAACATTTAGCGTGGAAAGAAATAACAGATCTAAGTAAACAAAAACAAGGTATTGCTGTGGCATTAACACTTCCTGAGGATGACGAGTCACAAATTAGAGAGAAAGTGTTTGATCAGCTTCGACTAGATGAATTGAAAGGTTACGATGGATTAAGTGTTTTAATTCATTTCTTGGATCAGCATCTTGCTAAAGATGATCTCACGGATAGCCTTGAAAATTTTGAGGATTTTGAAGACTTTAAAAGATTAGAAGGTCAATCTATAAATGAATTTGTGGCTATGTTTGACTCGAAGTATAGAAAGATAGAAAAGAAGAATATGACACTGCCCACAGAAATACTGGCCTTTAAGCTTCTCAGGAAGGCTAATATTTCGAAGGAAGAAAGGTTATTAGTTCTAACTGGTATGAATTATGAGAACAAGAAGACTCTTTACGAGGAAGCCAAAAAGTCACTGAAAAAGTTCAAGGGCAATGAAAACGAATCATTGCACAACCAGGCAAGTAGTATAAAGTTAGAACCAGCATTACTGGCTGCCAACGAAGAGGCCCTGCTGGCAGCTGGGTATTCGAAATCACGGGGCGCCTATCGGGGGAATTACGGTGGTGGAAGAGGAAGAGGCTGGTATCGAGGGAAACAAGGAAACCATAATTCGAGGGATAATCAGAGAGGGGAGTTCGCCACAGAAAATGAGAAGAAGGGATTAATAAAGAAAATTAACCCCACAGGACCTGATGGACGACCATTGATATGCAAATCGTGTGGCTCTTATAGACATTTGCTGCCTGCATGTCCTGATAGCTGGGAAAATATGAAGAGTGTCCATGCTGTTGAGGAAGACCATGCTGTACTATTTACTGGATATGATAGAAACGAGATTAGACGTCTATGTGTTGACGCTCAAAACTGTGCAGTCTTGGACAGTGCTTGTAGCAGTACAGTATGTGGAAGCAGTTGGATGGACAATTATGTTGGTTCTTTGGACAAAACAGACAGAAAGAAGGTGTTGAAATCAGAAGGTCAGAGAGTGTTTAAATTTGGAGGGGGTACATGCCTGAAATCTAAAGGTGAGTTCAGCATACCTGCTGTTGTTGCTGAAAAGCGGTGACCATAAAAACTGATGTCGTAGAGTCTGATATTCCTTTACTACTATCACGTACGGCAATGAAGAAAGCAGCAATAAAAATGGATCTAGAAAATGATACGGCAACAATTATGGGGCAGGAGGTAGCTTTAAACTTAACAACATCAGGTCATTACTGCATTCCAATAGATAAAACAGTGGAAGTTCCAGTAGAAAAAGTGTGTGCAGTCAAACTAGAAAATTTGAATGCCCAGGAGAGATACAAAACTCTACTTAAACTGCACAGACAATTCGCACATCCTGCGAAGAAAAGGTTAGTAGCACTTCTGAAGGATGCTGGAATATGGGAAGATGATTATGAAGAAGATCTTGAACAGATAGAAAACAAGTGTGAACTGTGCAAAGTATATGCTGAGACTCCTTCAAGGCCAGTAGTAGGTATGCCTATGGCCTCCAAGTTCAATGAAAAAGTTGCAATGGATCTAAAACAATGGAATGGGCGGTGGATTTTACACATCATAGACATGTGGTCGAGGTACACTTTGTCGATTTTTATAGACAGAAAGAAGCCATGCAATATCATAGATACCTTGATGAAAGAGTGGGTAGGGAAATTTGGAGTGATGGGATCTTTGATGACAGACAATGGAGGGGAATTCAATTCAGACGAGGTAAGGGAAATTACATCCATTCTGAATATTCGGTTATGTACCACGTCAGCCGAAAGTCCATTTCAAAATGGTTTGTGTGAAAGAGTGCATGCAATTACTGATATGATGTTGACCAAGCTTCATGCCGATTATACAGAAGTTAATTTGCAGACTCTTCTTTCATGGGCAAATATGGCAAGGAATTTTTTGCAAATGTGGAATGATTATAGTAGCCATCAACTTGTCTTTGGTCATAATCCCAACATTCCAAACATCATGAGTGACAATTTGCCAGCTTTACAAGGATCGACTAGCAGTGAAGTGTTCGCATAGCATTTGAATGTACTACATGCGACAAGAAGAGCTTTTATACAGTCTGAAGCTGATGAAAGAGTAAAAAGAGCACTCAGAAATAAAGTTAGAGCCTCAGAACAGGTATTTGAACATGGTGACTGTGTATTTTACAAAAGAGAGGGTCGAGAACGCTGGCTTGGACCAGGAAAAGTAGTTTTCCAAGATGGGAAAGTGGTGTTTGTGCGACATGGAGCAGTGTTTGTGCGTGTATCTCCGAATAGATTACAAAAGGTGAATAATTTGTTTGACAGCAGTGACAATGTCAGTGAAAAACAGAGTACACATTCAGAATGGACTAATACTCAACCAGAGATAGAGAACACAAGGTCAAGTGATCATCAAATGGTAACTGAAGATTTACCAGCAAGAAGATTGGATGATGACATACAAACTGGGCTAGATATAGATAGACAGTCGGAAGTGGTCATACAGGATAGAAAGATATTGAAACCAAATGATAATATCCAGTATAAAAAGCAATACACTGATGTATGGATTCCTGCAAAGGTTATTGGAAGTGCACGAAAGGCAACAGGGAAGAACAAACACTGGTATAACATTTTAGAAGATACTAGTAAAGAGAAAAAGAGTATAAATTTGGAACAAGTTGACTGGGAACTATTGACTGATAACGTGAATCTAGTTTTGAAGAACAGGGATGTAAATAGTAATGTCACAGAGGCAAAAATTGCAGAGTTACAGAAATTTAAACAATTCAACACATATGAGGAGGATAACGACTGTGGACAAAATACTTTATCAACCAGATGGGTCATAACTTCGAAGAATGAACAGACAAAAGCTCGTCTAGTTGTTAGGGGCTTCGAAGAAGATTTCTCAATGCAAAGTGACAGTCCAACAGTAGGTAAAGGAACTATGAGAATGTTTCTTGCTATTACTTCCATTAACAACTGGATTGTTAAGACCACAGATATTAAATCGGCATTTCTACAAGGTCAGGAGTTAAAGAGAGATGTATACATAAGGCCACCAAAGGAGTGTGAAAATGCTGAAGGAGTTGTCTGGAAGTTACGTCATGGGTTATATGGACTTAAAGATGGTGCAAGACAGTTTTATCTGAATGTGGAGGAAGAACTACTGAGACTTGGGTGTCAAATTTCTAAAATGGATCCTGCAATGTTCAGTCTGCATACAAATGGAAAGTTGAATGGTATTGTTTGTTGTCATGTTGATGATTGTTTGCATGCTGGAGATGAATACCTGGAGAAAGTAATGACTAGTCTGAGAAAAAGATTTGTAGCGGGTAAAGTAGAGAAAAGCAGTTTTGATTATATTGGATTTAGAGTCATACAACAATCCAGAGAAATTTGCCTTGACCAATGTAAGTATGTAGGTAATATAAAGAGTCAAAATTTAGATTCAAAACGGCTCCAACACAAAGAAGATATTCTTACAGCTGAAGAACAGTCAATCTATAGACAAATTATTGGTCAGATAAACCGGGCTGTACAGGGAACTAGACCAGACATGGCATTTGAACTTATAGATTTGTAACTTTTGTCAATTTAGGGGTGTTAATGATAAATAACTCTGTTCGTCTCTATGCGATGATTCTTTACTCTGTATACAATTACGTCAACAGAATTGAGGGATATAATCGCCAAGTCGACAAAACAATGGCACTGCAATTATAAATATAAAAAGTCCTTAATACCTTGCCAATGATGGATATATATCATACTCATTATAAACATACATTTCAACATATACATACATAATATAATAATAAAATATCAATCGAATGGTTTCTAATATATTTCGTATTAAGACCAGTGCAGCGGTCCGTGACTTGACATACAAATCTTGACAACTATTATTGTTTAGGCTGTAACCCAAGTATATAAAAATAGTACAAAAAGGTTTAACAACAATAAAAAGTACTTACTAAGGTCTGTGGGACCAAATACCAAACATACAACTGACTGATGGCTTCACACATACAACCTGGATCACTCTGTGGGTGCTGCTGTGAATGCTGTGAACAATAAGCAGTATTTAGTGACATGCATAGAACATGAATAAAGATGCAGTTGTTAGACAGATTGACAGAAGGAGAAATTGGCAGCCATCTTGGATTCTTGTAAAATTTAAATAAATCATTTCTTAATTATTTCCAAATCAAGAAAATAATTACACAATCAATATAGAGCATTATTAAAACAGACATGGTTATATTTACCTTATAATTTCTATGAGACCTAGAAACTTCATAAAATTATATATATTGCTCTCAGCAATGACTCCCTGATAACTATCTGAAAAACCCGCTTGTTCCAGGCTACTGATCAAAGGGAAGTAACTCAAGCAGCTTAAACTTTCAATACCAACAAGGAGCAAGGATAATTACAGGAAGGATACTAAAAACAACGGAAAGAGGAAAACAGTACTAGACTCCCAAAACTGACCCTGCTACAGATTTAAGTACAAAATTAAAGCAAGCAACCGTTGGTGATTTGTTACGGGCAGTAAAAGTAGTCAACAGACTGAAAGATGTAAGATCTTTCCTTTCATTCCCAAGACTTAGCAGCAATGTCAGTGATTGGAGAATTGTGGTGTTCACAGATGCCTCTCTATGTAACATCAATGATGGGACTGGAAGTACTGCGGCTTTTGTTATACGGTTAGCTGACACACAGGGAAGATGTTGCCCATTAGATTGGCATACAAACAAGATTAAACGAGTTGTTCGATCGACAATTGCTGCTGAAGCGCTAAGTTTACAAGAAGGACTTGAAAGTGGCTATTACTACAGACAAATGCTGGAGGACATTATGAAGCTTCAAAGTAAAACTATACCAATAAAAGCTTATGTGGACAATAAGAGTGTCATTGATGCTCTGCATTCCACCAAGTTAGTTGATGACAAGCGTCTGCGGGTCGACATAGCAGCCATTAGTGAATCCTTGTCCAGAAGAGAAGTTAATGAGATACGGTGGTGCCCGGGAAAACATCATCTCGCCGACTGCATGACCAAACGAGGAGCTTCTGGCTACAGTCTGCTGGAAGTATTCCATGGAGGGCGATTTTCAGAAGAATTTAAGATATAGACTATTTTCATTTTTCTCATTAATTTACATTTCAATTATTTTCTCAAGACGTTTTCTGACAATTTAAAATTCTCATAAACCAAGAAGAAGAAAAGAAAAGAAAATATAATGAATGTTAATTTCATGTTACATAACTCTGTTCAAGTACTCTTCATTTGGAAACAACGTAAAGTAACGTCATTGTGACGTCATGACGTCATGGATTTGCTTAGCAACGTCATATGACAATCCATGTATCATATGGAGTAATAATAAAGTGTAGTTCATCTAATAGAGGTGTTGGTGTAGATTTCTAGTATTAACAGTATTCGAACTTAAAAAAAGGTTTGAAATAAATGGTATATTTTTGAGGTCACTCAAGGTCATTTCAAGGTCATACACAAGATCAAATACGGTCTAAAATCACCGTTTCAGCTGCAACTTTTTTCAATTTTAAAACTCCAAAATGAATATCATAACTTTTTATTTTTCATATATCAGACTAGGCTTGTGTGTATGACAATTCATTTGCATTATTTTAGGATAAAAAAATTTGTTACTATATACAGTTACCAACTTACCATGGTTTCAATATAGCCACTAGTTTAGATCTAGTTAGTGATAACCGGTCACGGCCACTTTCAAGGTCATATTCAAGGTAAAATTGTGAAAATTGCCTAAAACCACATAAACCGTATATACATTTTCAATCTTTTAAATTGCACGAATTTTCATATTAAAGATTGTACATTTGTTTTAATATAAATAATGATACATATATTGCTCGTTTGGCTGTGTAGAAGTAACAATTGTAGACGTCAAGATCACGAAGTTAATATATGGTTTCAGTGGGCGTTCTGGCCATAATGACCTGAAAGCCATTGTGAAACTAGATGTGTCATTAGTATGTACTTTTTAGCTTGATTATGATGAAAGCTTAAAGCTTATTTGAACCACTCTCGAGTCCGTCTCCTGGAAAAGCTAGTACTGATGCCATATCAGTTTGCATGGTCATGACCCCAGTAGAGCTCGTACTGAGAGACCCCGGGTTGAGCGGTTGACACCTTAACAATAAGACCACTGCCATTTAGAGCAGAACACACACCTCGTTTATTGACAAGTCGTTTATTGACAATATCATGTTATCAACAAATGTACCAAAAGGTTTTTGTTTACTTTTAACGAAAATTTGGTACTATTCATACTAAGTATATAATACGTTTTAACACCACGGTTGTCATCAATTACGGCACACGCCTGAGTGAACAACAATATTGACAGATGTTCCATTTCAACGTTGAAAATAGTATGTTATAGTAGAAATTACATAATATCTTCTTCAAACATCTTGATCATTAAAATAAATTACAAAATATTGCAGATATAACGCTTCCTTTAGCATTTTTAACCACATATAAAAGAACGTTTCCAATCAAAAGGAAGTATTATTTTGTACTGTTAGCTAATATCTCATCTAAAAATAAATATTATCTTCAAATGTTTTTGATATCTACCAATTTCCGTCGGCTTCAACATCTACAAATGTAAAATGGTTGTACAAAGGCAAATATTTTGTGGTAACTGATGCCACCAGCACAAAATGTTTTGCAAGTCGCTGGAAAATGACACTGCTAATGGCTTTTCACCTTCAAATTGCCACTTTTCCGATATAAACTAAATATATTTATAGTTAAACTCTAATAGATATTTACATCCAACTTAAATTTGCAGTTTCAGGAACCATGAAATAAAAAAGAAATAAAGCAAATTTATTAGATACAAAGTTTCAATCTGTATTGGCCAACAAATCACCACAATCTTTCAAACAAGAAAAGGTTTTCAAAAACAGAGGGTCTGTATCTTTCTATTGTAACATTGCCAGTATCCAAATATTTCATAAATCCTAATTGATAGAATTGCATGGTTTCAAAGTGCTAGCTAACCTTTAGTCAGACAAAGCTTCAGAATAAGACTGTATTCACCCAGTGTTCCTTAAGCGATTCGGGTAGAAATTGTTGATATTTGTAATAATTTTCCAAACCTATCTCCTTTAGTTACTAGCCCAGCGGATAAGTCCCGCTGCTCAAAAAGGGAGACCCAAGTAACTAAGCAGACTATTGGCTTATACCATAAATTTGTATGTTTTGGTCAAGTTTTTACTCACCTTACGTAACACAACATTCTTCATGACCTCCAACATGGCTTTCGTGACAAAGTCTTGTCTGACTCAGCTGATTGTGTTTAATTTAACAGATAAAATGACTAGAAACATTACCATTTATAAACAAACTAACGTGATCTTGCTCGACCTAAGTTTAGTTTTTGAAAAGGTAAACCACCCAAACTTCTAAAGGTGTTTGCCTTAAATTTCTCAAGCGGCCTGTGACATTCCTACTCAATAGAAGTCAGTCTGCAGCCATGGATGTGAAGTTCCTGTAACATCTTGTCTTCCACCTCTATCAAGTAACAAGTCCGACACAGTGTTGATGATATTGTAATCAAACTTACACAATCTTTCTTAACAAGTTTAAATGGGGAAATGAGTGGGACATGGAGTCCAATCCTTCCAAATGCAACACAACAAATGCAACAAGAGCTGTCTTTTGACAGCGCGTTAGACTAATCAAAGAATTTATGGAAGTATGGGGTCAAAATATTACAAGAGATTTTCAGACAAAAGAAGAAAAATAGACAAGACAAACAATGTTCCATTATTTGTGGATTTGGATAAGTCTTGCACTATATGGCAATGTGTGACCATGATGATAAGCAAGCGTTCAGCGTTTCAAAGCCATATATTAAACAGTTTAGACAAAATATGGAATGGTTTGCAAAAGTTAACTAATTTCTGTGTCAAAGAAGGGCCATATCTGAGCTACAGTACTTGTCCTAGTTATGTAGTCTTGTCTACATTTGTAAACTATGATGGTAAACAAGTGGTAAAAGTGCCAAAGCCATATGACAAACATGTTTGACAAAATATGGACTGGTATGAAAAATTTAACAGATTTCCAAGTCCATAAAGGGCCATAATTCAGCCAAAATAGTTGAACTATTGCCTAAAGATGGAAATTTTGATGAAAAGCAAGTGTTCAAAGTTTCAAAGCCACATGTCAAATACAAGTAGTTTCGACGAAACATGTTTGAAAACTGAACAATACCCAAGTCCAAAAGGAGAATAATTCAGCCAAAATATGTAATAGAGTTAAGTACTCTTGTCTACAGATAGAGACTAATATAATAAACAAGTGTTCAAAGTTTAAAACCCACATTTCAAATAGTTTTTACAAAACATGGAATTGTACGAAATCTGAACCAATTTTCAAGTCAAAAAAGAGCCATACTTCAGCCAAATTACTTGACAGAGTTATGTTCTCTTGCCTACAGGTAGAGACTAATATATATAAACACGTGTTCAAAGTTTTAAAGCCACATGTCAAATAGTTGTTAGAAAACATTGACTTATCATTAGAAATTCAAATGCAAATTTAACTTTAGGCTTCATAAAACGAAACATCACAACAACCAACGAAAATGTCAAAACTCTACCATATAAAACTCTTGTCCACACATACATGCCACAGCTAGAATATACACCTACTATTTGCATCCATACACTCAAGTTAACACACAAAAGATTGAAATGGCTCCACATCCCCATTTGGAGATTTTTCCTGCTATACTTTCTTACAGAAGACGCATGTTGTTGGAAAAACAGAAAAATGAAATTAAAAAAAACGAAACAAAAAAAAACAAACAACCCCCCCCCCCAAAAAAAAAAAAACAACACTGCGTTGTAAGCAATGTTTTTATCTTTTAATCGTACTTATTTCATAATTACACACATTACGTTAACAGTTGTTTTCATCTTATTGCGCATTCTCACTTTATCTGATGTTAGACCAATAAATAAAATAAGTCTGAAAGAGCATTTGGCATTACCACAGAGATAGAAATTTAGCGTAGAAATATTTACGTTACAAAACAGCCTTATTTCTTTATATCTCGTATAAACCCAGTCCTTGGTTAGCTTATTTTCTGTCTCGCTACAGGCAGTAGTTTTTCAAAATTCAGAAACGTCAATTTTAAGCGTTTGAACTTAGATAAAGCTTCAAAATGAAACATGAAATGAAATGATGTTTATGCAAGTGCTGTTTAAGTATTTTATAACTACAAAGAAAAGATGATTTAAATACAGGCATTAATATTGATCTTGTAACTGAATTCATATTAGTTTAAGTTTATTTGTTAATGTAGGAAATAAATACGAATATATCTTTTTGGAAACGAAACAATTAAATAATTAAAAAAATGATCTAAATGTCATTTTGTATAGTTAAAAATGATATAATGGTTATTTTAACACTTTAACCTTAATATGTATGACCTAAAAACCATCTTGATAAACCTAAATGAAATTGTAAAACACTTAGGTCTATTTTGAAATGAAAAAAAAACTTTTTGTGGCTAGGTTATTCATTAACTAAACCATTTATTAGTAGAGCAGCAAACCCCCAGTTTTAGCATTCAACCTGGCCGCCAAAAGCGAGACATTCAAAATATGCAGTCTGCATTTTGTCTTGGTGTGGTGAACATTTGTGTTAAGGTTCTTTGAATTTATTCAAGGGGTTTAAGATATTTAGAGCGGACACGAAACTGATAACGGACGGACGCACGGACTGACGGACAGCAGGGGGCGGGGTATAACATAATACGTCCCTTCGGAAGTATAAAAAGCAGGCACCATATCAACTCAGCCGAGTATCGGAACCACCCAAGCTTGAATGTTCAAGCGAGCACCATATCCGACCCTATGATGATTAAACAATATCCAAAGCTTTTAAAGCGTGATTATTGGAACCAGTTAGTCCAAATAATTGTATTCAAGAATTGAATATCGTTTTATTTTTTTGACTGGTCGATATCCTCCTCCGAGCACAACGGTATCCTTATGGTATAGCATTTATATAGTAAGTCTTTTTTCTTACTATATAAATGCTATACCTTAAGGATGCCGTTAGATGGGGCCTATGGTTTTGATTGTTTCTCATTGAGACCTCTAGGTAGACAACGTCAAATATCAGAATGTAAAATCGGTCTACATGAGGTCTCATTATTTAGACTACGGAACCAGTGTGCCCTAGCCGAAATGTTCCAGCTAAAAAATTAAAAGCACAAATGTGCTGTACGATCTGAAGAGTTTGCTCTCATATTTCCATACAATTGACTTCAATACAGTATATAAAGAAATATAAATTATCTTACCTTTAGAAGTCCATTATATTTCTGTTTTACCATAAGGAGTGATATTAAAATTAGATCTCAGACTGGTAAAACCAAGTAGTTTCCGTAAATAATGTTTAAAACTGGAAATACCGAACAAAAATAAACAAATGATACGTTGGAATACCAGAAGTTACACATCACTACATCTTAAGTTAATTGTAAATTCATATATCATCGTAGCAATAAATCCTGCTAACCTCACAAAAATGATCGTTTAAAACTAGCCTATTGTGTTGCATAGATGGTAGTCTAAATACTGTGTGATTTTAAGACATAAAAGTAAGTATAAACCGTTTTCCGAAGTGAAAATACCATGGGCTAAAATTGCATTTACTATTTTGTTTTCATTTTTTGATTGAATGAACCTTCCGCTTTCTCTCTAAACAAATAAGGAAAATATTCCTTTGTAATAGGCCTACATGAATGAAATAAAAAAAAATTACATGTAGCAGAAAAAATGCAGTAAGCTATGGTTGTTACGTGTCAAAATCTAGGATATGATTTTAACACCCCACAAATATTCAAAAACACAATTGGTTTGTCATTCATACACGTTTGTAATCAAAACTAGATTTATTTTGCCAGGGTATAGGGACGGAGTGGCATAAGGTTGGGGGGGGGGGGGGGGGGGGGGGGTGGGGGGGGGGGGGGGAGTGAATAAGTAGAAGTTGAAGGGACGAGGGGATACTAAGACACCATACGAGATATAATATATGGGGCAAGTATGCGTGTGTTGTTGAGGTGGCAGGTAGGGGAAGGGATAAAAATTAGGGAGCGATGGAGGAGGAGGTCCTGGACGATAGTGGTGATCTGTTTGTTGAGTACCTTGGGTAACTGCAGGGGAGCTGTGGACTAAGCGGGATACTAAAACAAGAATGCAGTTATAAGTAAGTTGTTCATAATGGTTTTAGGTTCATTTTAAAATTCAAACACATTTATCTGAAGATAAAAGTAAGTGTTTAAACCATCTTCATAGATATACCTACAATTACAAAATAACTTTTGGAGTAATGAAGCAGTTTCTCAGGAAGTTTGTAATTACAACATACATTTGTGTGATTTTAATGGGTGAACAACTTTTATAATCCATAGATGACAAAATTAAGTCGTTTCTTTGGGAATTACCGTTGATTTCACTTCAAGATCAAATGATTTTCCTCGATGCCAGACAAACTACAGTCAAAGCTTCATATTATTGCCACATTTGTGTATGTTATTAGGAAGAAAACCAAGTATTTTCTATAAGGTTCACCTCAACTGTCACTGGAAATTGCTTAAGTTATTTTTCTTGTAAAAAAAGGCAATAATATCTTTCTTCAAGGAATTGCTCATCACAAAATTACCTGACACAGTTCCCGGAGGGGTTTTCAAGTCTGCACACTCACCAAATGAAAACTCAACACTAATCACATTTGACCTAAAACAACTGATCTGAATAAATTACTTTCAGTATAAAAATGTTGTACTGTAGGGATAATACACGTTTTTTGTGTATTAACGTCTGCAGAAGCCCGCGGGATTGTTTGTGACCGAGACCGAAGGTACATTTATTAATTACCGTTCTGTTGTTCCTGGAAACGGTAAACATGTTTTAAATATCCATAACCAGGGCCAAACACATTTTGTTTGTGTAGATTTAGTCTATGCTCTTTAAGTTTTTTTCTTCTTTTTTTCAGTATTCATAAATGTTAAAGGTTTGTTTCTTTCTGTTTGTCGTTTTTGTTTTTAACTTCAAAAAAGGAAATTAAGTTATAAATTACAATTATAAAGTGCACACAAATAGTACGAGTCAAAGTTTATTTTTATCTTTCCGTCAAATGTTTTTGAATATAGACTTTTTTTAATTACGTAATATCTAGAAATCAAAATTATAAGAAACATGAAAAAACAAGATAGAAAGTGTACTGTGTGTCTATCTTCAAACCCATATGTTTTATGCATATCAAAGTGTTTCTATTGCTTCTTACATTTTGAAATATTCGATCCCTATATACATCAGTCAAATGAGTTTACACCTCACTCAAAAGCACATCTATCAGACCATGGTTTTTCTCTCAATAAATCGAATATTAAGGTCAGAAAGAGGTTGCACCCGTTTCATCGTTGCTAGTCTTACACTTGTTTTCTATGACGAGTTTAAAAATATCTGTCTTTAATGTACGTGGGCTAAGAGATAAACTTAAACGATTGGCGATCTTTAGATATATAAAAGACAAAAATATCGATATATGTTTGTTACAAGAAACACATTTCGAAAATAAAATCAATCAAACATGGCAGTTAGAATGGGGTTCTGAAATATACTTCAGTGGGTATTCATCAAATAGTGCGGGGGTGGGATTCCTTCTTCACCCAAATGCAAACATCGACGTAATAAATACAACAGAAATAGAAAAATATAGAGCCCTTGCTTTAACCTTTCTGTACCTAGAAACACAAATTACAGTAATAACTGTTTATGGACCAAATAGAGATGACGTAAACCTGTCCAAAAAAGTTGCTGATTATTTAGAAACTAACCAAAACAAAAACTTCATACTTGGAAGGGATTGGAACTTACCTCTATAAGAAGGGAGAAAACCCTAATACTCATAAATTTTGCAAACAAATGTTAAATTCAATAATAGAGGCAAATGATCTATTACTGTTTGCAGATCAAATTGCCCTTTCGCCTTTTTTTTAATCGATAGAACGGCGATGCTGAAGCTCTTTTTGGACCTTGTCTTCACAGGTAACTCCGCCTTTTCAGTAAATTTTTTTCCGATACGAGGTAAGATTAATTTACGCATACACTGAATGAACTTATTTACGTTGGCCGCATGACCGAGAATTTTACAAGATAAAAAGTTGATTTACGGTTGTTCAACAGAAAAGTAAAAGATATAATAATCGTCATTTAAATCTTAAATTAATGCACACTACATCAGGGACATACATTATGCCCACTGACTACATTTAGGTCGCGTGGATGTGAAAATAAAAACGGAACCCTCTAATACATTATAGGCATTGTCCTGCCAAAATTTCAGATAATGTATCTCTTGTAACGCGACTGGCACAAGACCACAGTTATTTGCCCTTGGTTGACCACAATACGGAAGTAGTTTAATACGCGGAAAATAGTTCCTCTGTTTGATGATGAATATTGGTGAATTTTTGAGTGAAAGACCTGCAATAAATTGCAATAAATGGCATGATTAAATAGAGGAGATATGAAATAGTAGGTAAATGTACAATTTGACAGAATGAGAATGTCAGAATATGCATAACATGACTTTTTGATAGGACATGTTTTGCCTGTTTGCGGCCATCTAGAGAGTATTCTTTATACGCATGTGATTTGGTTCAAAATGGTGGACAAAAGAGCCGGTCAACCCAGTGTTTACTGTGGCTGGAATTTTTTCTCTTGAATAGTTCTGTTGAGTTCAGGTATTTTTAGGGGGGATGGAATGCATGCAAAATTGTCCAGTGCCTATATAGAACATATAGTAAAAATAACTGTGGTCTTAGGCCGACTGACTCGTGGTCGCTGTAACCTATCATTGATTGAAGGTTTTTAGCTGAAAAAGTCGGTAATTTCTTACGGAAAATGAGAATATAGAAATGGTTCTTCCAAAGAATGAAGACAAGGCTTATCAACTGCCTGTCTGTAAATAACTGAGATAGTGTTTAAACGACGGGCATTAAACCCTTCAAATAAATAGTAGATAAATTCACACATACATATAAAGGATCAGACTGAAGTACACCCCCCCCCCCCCCCCCCCCCCCCCCACACACACACACAACAAGAAACAAAAAACAATAGTCTAGGCTGGAACTAAAAAATACATAATGGACTTTAATTTGCAATAGTTAAATTACGGAACTGACTAAAAAGGTTTAGTAGTGTGTGCCGGAAAGGTTGATACGGTAATCGGACCAAAGCATTGACATAAAGCGATGATGCATTCTGCAGAATCAGATTTTTATGGATATCACAATTACAAGTGTTGTGTAGCTCAATGATTGTTTTACATTAAATCTCCGTTTTAAGGTCACTTACTAATTATTATTACGCAACAAAAACTAGTTCTGTATAACTATAACTACGCCGTGGCTGGAAATTACTATAGACGCAAATATGTTTCCCTCGTCGATAATAATTGTCAAAACAAACAAAAAACGCTGTTCCCATTTGGACGTTGTTGAAATAGGAGTATTTTACTTTTTAAACAACGTAACCATTATAATCGATTAAGTTACAGGATGGAGATACAGGGCCTATCTTTAGACATGTTTGAAGAGTCAGAGCGCGCGCTTTGTGTACACGACGCATTCAATACGGTAGAAAGCTAGCGGATGGGGCGGAGTTAACCTGTCAGGATTACTCTTAAAATAGCTTCCGCTTCGTCGCTTTTGTGACGTGAACATATAACTCTATCGACTTCAAAAAGTGTGAAAGGGCAATTTGATCTGCAAACAGTAGTATGTGACATATGGAGAATTTTTCATCTAAACGAGAAAAGTTTTACATGGCATTCAAATCTGGCCAGGAGTATTTTCTAGATTGAACTATTTTCTCATATCAAAACATTTTATTAACAGTATTATAAAAACAGAAATAAAAAATGGTCTTAAATCAGACCACTCAATTGTTAGTTTTTTATTAGAGATTCAGAAAGTTCCTAGGGGCAAAAGGCTATTCAGAATGAATAATAGAATATTACTGCACAATGATTATAGAGAAAAAATAATACGGGCATTCAATGATCTAAAGATAAACAATCCTCACACAGATCCACAAACAATGTGGGAACTAATAAAAGGAACGATAAGGAATGAGACAATCAAATTCTCCATTAGTAAAGCTTTGAAACAAACCTTAAGATTGAGGGGCCATCTCAAAATATTAAACCTGATCGGGCACATTGTCTAGGAAAGTACATTGCGGGTAAAACCAGACCTATGGTAGCAAAGTTTAATTTTTATCCGGACAAGCTAATGATCAAACAATCTATTTATGAAAAAATGAGGGGAACAGACTATAGGATCAGCGGCCAGTTTCCCAAGGCTGTTCAGGAGCGTCGCCGTCAATTGGTTCCTGAGCTCGTGAAGGCGAGACGAGACGGTTTCGATGCAATTATCTCGTACGACCGAATTGTTATCAGCGGGCAGACGATCAACAACCGACGCGAGCACAGAAAGTACCGTTAATAAGGAGAATGCCGAGGGCTAGGATAATTGCGAACAGACCGATATCTTTTCTCCAGTGGAAAGTTTAGGGTTCTCTGTCTACGTTATACTGCTTAACAATCGTTATCGCAGTTAAAAATAATAAGAATACAGAGATTATGTGCATCTCAAAGATAAAGTAAAAGAACTGTTTTACAGGTCAGGTTAAAAAGTAAAAGCAGGAAGTTGAATTAGAACTGATAGAAGGGTGGTAGCTGCCCAGCAAATACTTCATAGCTGGGACTAGCTTGCAAAGACACAGGGAGACTGTTCCACAGCCGTATGCTTCTGGGAAAAAAGGGTTTATGTAACAAATTGAATGATGAAGACTTTATCAATTTTGTACCGAATTATGACATTTAAATCTTTACGGAGACTTGGAATTCAAACATTGCTAATATTGATATTCGCGGATACACTAGTTATAACTGCCCGCGGCCAAAAACCAATAAAAATGCTAAGCGGTATAGTGGCGGCATTGTTATGTATGTGAAAGAATCTTTAATCTCTAATATTGACCTAGTAAAAGTGCACCGAAATGGTATTATGTGGTTTAGATTAAAGTGTATCCAGTCAAACGAGGAAAAGAATCTATATATTTGTGCTTGTTTCATTCCACCGGAAGATTCCAGTATTTCAGTAATGCAAGAGTAAACCATGTATGACAATCAACCTGAGTCTAGTATGTTAGTCAAGCCAGATTGAACCATGTATGACCATGAACTGGAATAGATTTCAGTATGACAGTCAAGCACAACTGAAACGTGTATGGCAATCAACTCTTATTGAATTCATTATTGTCAGTCCAGGCAGATTGAACCATGTATGACAACCAACTCTTATTGAATCTAGTATATCTGTCAAGCCAGATAGAACCATGTTGACAATCAACGTGTATTGAATCCATTAAGTCAGTCAATCCACAATGAACGATGTATGAGAATCAACTCTTATCAATCTAGTATGTCAGGCAAGCCAGAAGGAACCATATTGACAATCAACACATATAGAATCCAGTATGTCTCTCAATTTACAACTCGTATTGAATTCATTATGTAGTCATTACTAGTCAATCCACATTGAACTGAACCATATATGACAGTGAACTCCTATTGAATTCAGTATTTCAGTCAAACCAGATTGAACCATGTATGACAATTTATACGTATTGAATCCTGTATGTCAGTCAATCAACATTCAACCATGTATGACAATTAACTCTTATTGAATCCAGTATGTCAGCCAAGCCAAATTGATCCATGTATGAAAATCAAATCTTACTGAATCCAGTATATCATTCAAGCCATATTGGACAATTATGACAATTAACTCGTATTGAATTCAGTCAATCCACACTGTGTGATATTTAACTTATATAGAATCCAGTATGTCAGTCAATCGATAATGACCCATGTATGACAATTAACTCGTATTGAATCCAGTATGTCAGTCGATCCACAATGAATCATGTATGACAATTTACTCGAATTGAATTTATTACGTTTGTCAATCCACAAAGAACCATGTATGACTATCCACTCATACTGAATACAGTATATTGGTCAAGCAAGATTGAACAATGTTTTACAATCACTTACTGAATTTTGTATGTCAGTCGAGCCATATTGAACCATGTATGTCAATCAACTCGTATTGAATTCAACATGTCAGGCAAGCAAGTTTGAACCATGAGTGACAATCTACTCTTAATGAACTCCGTATGTCAGTCAAGCCATATTGAACCATGTATGGCAATTAACTCGTATTGAATTCACTATGTCAGTCAATCAACAATGAACTATATATGACAAAAATTAACTCATTGAATTCATTATGTCAGTCAATTATTATTGAACCATGTATGACAATCAACTCTTATTGAATCCAGTATGTCAGCCAAGCCAGGCCAGATTGAACCATGTATAGCAATCAGCCCTTTTCGAATCAGTCAGTCAGGCCACACTGAACCATGGATGACAATCAACTCTTACTGAATCAATCCAATATGTCAGTCAAGCCAGATTGAACCGTGTATGACAGTCAACTGGTATTCAATTCCGTATGTCAGTCAAACCATATGACAATTAACTCTTTCTGAACTGTTGAAACTCTCAATAAGGAGAGCGCAGATCTACAGATCACAGAGTTGCAATCCCCGGGTGGGCCGTATGTTCCATGTGACGACTGATGACAGACAGCGTATCTGAAATCATTTGTCCTCCACCTCTGATTCATGTGGAGTAGTTGAGGACAGGTTTGTAACAGTACATAATCGAGGAAAGCTGGTTTGGTTGCCTGCTTGCTGTTACATAGCTGAAATACTGTTGAAAAATAGCGTTACTCGCAGTAAACCCAAAACAAAAAACGTATTGCAACCATTATGTCTGTCAAACTAGATGAAACCATATATGACAATCAACTCTTCTTGAAACCATTTTGTCAGTCAAATCAGATTGAATCATGTATGACAATCAACTCTTTTTGAAACTGTTATGTCAGCCAAGCCAGACGGGAAGCCTTTCAGACACCAGTATTTAATAAACATTTAACATGAAACATGTATGACAATCAAGTCTTTTTGAAACTAATGTGATCTACTAATATGGCAATTAAACCAGATTAAAACTACAATGCAATATAGTATTACATCAAACAGTATAGAAATCTGTGTTGAAACTAGTATGCTCCCTGTTAGTTTAGGTACTGTTCTATAAATATGTACCCTTCACTACAGTGGAAGGTAAGAGTATGTACTTAAAATTTCAAATGTGCAGTGGAATTGGTCTTGACTCAATGACTCATACAATGCCATCAATTGACAAAATACATTTATAGAAAGTTGAAGGCTATAGATATAGAGTAGATGCAAGCATTTCCAAATAAACCGTCATAGACCACAAGGCCACTGTTAACTTACTCCTAGACCTGCAGACCCCTAGCAATACGGGTAATCTACTGACCTCAAGCAGTAATCCTGTGACCCTGACCTTTACCTCCTGGCCCCAAAAATAATAGATGTCATCTGCTTAGTAAACCACAGACATTTCATGAAGTTGGAGGCTGTAGGTCCAGGCATTCTCCAGGTAAACTGTTGTCACCCACAAAGTCACTCTGACAGAACTTTGACCTTTGAACTCTGAGCAATATGGGTTTATGTCATTTTCTGAAATGAAATTCATGATTTTAAGTTTCAAGGTATGCAGTTGCATTTTACCTTTGACAACAAATTGAAGGATGTATTATATTTGTTCAAACATTATAAAGATAAACTGATTTCAGCCTAAAAGTCATAGAACCCTTTGGCAAATGACTACAATCAATGATCCTATGATATTTAACATTTGTAGACTCGAGGCATGGCAACTATTTTCACGCTTCTCTTCAAAGAAGAGGGATGTATTTTGATTTGTGTACGCAAGTCATTTGGTCCGCCTGTTCATCTGTCGATAGAGGGAAAAACTTGAGAACCACTATCTGCTTTTTAGGGGTGGAAGAAGGGGTTAATCGGTCAAAGGGAAAGGTCACAGGTGCCTGAAACTTGGAACTTGTTTCTGCATAGTAACTTGAGAATCACTTGACCCAGAACCTTCGAACATAGAATGCGATTGGGATTATGAAGTAAACGACCCTTATTGTTTTGAAAGTCAAAGGTCTTTATGCACGATAGCATGGAAACATTTGACCGAGAACTTTCAAACATGATAGCATGATTGGGCTTATGAAGATGTCCTCTTTTCTTCCCATTTTTGAGAGGTGGAGGTGGTCTATTGATCAAAGGTCAAGGTCGCAGGGAAACATTGCAAAGTCAGTAAGTCAAAGGTCAAGGTCAAACGGACATCGACCTTAAAACGGTTTTCACCCAATAAAGGCCAAGGTCAAAGGGGCCTTAACTTTGAAAATTATTTCAAAACAATACCATGGGAACGACTTGACCCAAAAACTACACATGGACAGAACTTTTAAACTCGGTAAGAAGCGATTGATCTATCTTGTTTTTGGAATCAGTAAGTCAAAGGTCAAGTTCACGGGAACCTTAAGCTTGAAAGTGGTCTCTGCCCAACGACCTGAGAAGCACTTTACACAGAACCTTCAAATTTGATAGCTTGATTATGCTTAAAGAAATAGATGTCCTAACATTTTGTGGATAAATAAATCAAAGATGAAGGTCGCAGGGATCTAAATATAGAAAACAGTTTCTTAATGGTAACTCGAGAACCACTTGACATAGAACATTCAAACGTGGCCACATGACTGGGTTATTAAAGTAGTTGAACCCTAAACTTTTGAAATAAGTAAGTCATAGCAATATCACAGGAGCCTGAAATTTGAAAATTGTTTCTGCTTAATAACTGGAGAATGGCTTGATCCAGAGCCTTCAGATTTGATAGCATGGCTTAAGAAGCAGATGTTACCCAATATTCTAGGTGTCAATAAGTCAAAGGCAAATATAGGTCCTGCACATTGAAAACAATTTTTGCATGGTATTTTGAGAACCACTTGATCAGATGGTAGTATGAATGAGCTAACGAAGTAGTTGACGTTATCATATTTGCAGTCATTAATTCAAAGGTCTCATGGGCCTGAACTTCTAAAATTGTTTCCGTCCAGTAACATGAGAACATGAGAACCATTTGACCTAAAAGCCTCCGCAGCATGATTCTGATTACGGAGTAGATGACCCCTGTTTTTTAAACATTTCGTGCAGTAGGAAAGTCAGTTCGTGATGTGCATTTGCATTTCGTGCTGTAGATAAATCAGTTCCTTATGTGCATTTTACATTTCGTGCAGTAGATAAGTCAGTTGATGATATCCATTTCACAACTGATGGCATATATTTTACATTTCGTGCAGTAGATAAGTCAGTTGGTGATGTGCATTTCACATTACGTTATATGCGTTTACTATGTCGTGCAGTAGATACGTCAGTTCGTGATGTGCATTTCACTATTGGTGGTGTGCGTTTCACAATTGGTGGTGTGCATTTTACATTTAGTACAGTAGGTAAGTCAGTTCGTGATGTGTATTTTGAATTTCGTGAAGTAGATAAGTCAGTTCGTGATGTGCATTTCAAAGTGATGGTTTGCATTTTACATTTCGTGTTGTAGGTAAGTCAGTTTATGATGTGCATTTCACATTTAGTGATATGCATTTACTATGTCATGCAGTAGATACGTCACGTCAGTTCGTGATTTGCATTTTAAAATTGGTGATGTGCATTTCAAAATTGGTGGTGTGCATTTTGCATTTCATGCAGTAGATAAGTCAGTTTGTCATGTGCATTTTGCGCATTAGATAAGACAGTTGGTGATTTGCATTTCGCATTTTGTGCAATACATGTATATATTAAATTACTGAATTATTTATTTTGAAATATTACACACATTGAAAAAAAAAACATCATTATTTAATCTGTAAAACGATCCTTCGGAAGCGAAGAATGCAACCAAGAAGAATAATAGCAGACTCGGTTTGATTGAGAGGTAATGAAATGTGCAACACCTCCCGCGCCCACTAGCACTGGCTTAAAAGCGGAACTCTATGACAGAAATGTTGAATGGACTCCATGATTCCAAAAGACCAGAAAATATAACAACACTGAATCCAAGTACGGGGAAAGTTTGATACATGAAACATGTCAAATTAACAGCAAAATCAATTCATGCGACCATCTGATCTTATTGAAGAAATCATATATAGAGCAACAAATAATAGTGACAACAGTATTATCGTATTCTTTGTTACTGCTGTAATTCATAGAGTTCAGGACGGCTTGGTTGAACTACGTCGATACTTATAGGTTATTAGATCTGTACGGAGAAGTATTCATGAGTTCTGCAGCTTAAATATTGCTCGACGTTTGGAGCGCAATATCATTCCGCAAAAGAACGGGTGCAAATTATTTGATGCAAATCTAATAATTTTTTTTATTACATACGCATAGGCCTACTACACTTATAATTATTATATCAATGCTATAATTTATTCTTTAGTCTGAGTAAAATTGAAAATATCGTCTTTAAAGAAACTGACGACAGGAATGACGTCACGCACCCGATATGAAATTTGAACATCAATATGGAAAAAAGTTGACGTATCATATTTCAATGTAATCTGTTGAAAGCTATATATTCGTTTTTTTAATTATAGATTTGAATAGACACATTAAATGGAAAAAAATATTTTCACACAGGAAATATATAGTTGGAAACTTCAGAGATATGATTCATCAATCTGTTCAGTCGTTGCAGCTCGTGTGCTAATCTAAAAGGAAAAACGTTCTTTTTTATCAAATATTCCTATGCCGTTTGTTCGCATTTTGCGTAATTTATATGTAAATCAACCTCTCAACTGAGTGATGGTGCTTTCTTCTTATTTGGAACTTTTCAATAACATTGATTAACTGCCAAGCGTCTACTTCATTCACTGTATATATAATTTAATTTCGAGACACTGCAAGCCGTTCGGAAATGAAATGCTTCATTTGGACCATCTTGCCGAAAGCACAATTTTATGAATTTCTTTCAATATAACTGGCTGCCTTGCACATATCCTGCCAAAATGTGACAAAGTTCGTGACATGGCAGACAACAACAACAAAAATTCTTCCTTGGGTATGAAATGTCTCAGGGTGAGACTAAGTTCAGTCAGTTTAAGGCTCGAACCTATGGCCCTCCCTTTGAGCTAGTGCTCTTTCCTTCATATTCTTCATTAAGGAGACAAGATCATAATGTGACAATCATAAAAAGCAAGCATTAAGGATATCAAACGATGTGATTTCATTTTCGTCATCACAGGTACTTGATAGTAAGTCAGAAAATTAAGCAGAAAAATGACCCCTGTTCCTCTATAAAAAGAGCCTCTATTATATATACAATGTATAACCGCCAAAACAGCTACCCTCAAGCCAGATATTTCAATCCGCACCTTCATCAGGAATCTTATAATATACAATTCCGAATTATCACTAAATATCCTTTGAAAATGAAGGATATAGTGTAATAAAGTTAACTAATGAATGTATTGTGGAAGACATTGTTCATATACAGGATAAATATGAACAAGAATGGCTAAATAAAAATTTTGTATATTTCCCAGTATATTTTGTAATAGACGTGTCGTGTAATTGATTCTGTGCCTAAATATTTCAGAAAATCGGAAGTTCCTATTTATCTGTTATAAATATAAAACACCTGTAAGACATGTTATATTCAATAACGATAAAATTGTTTCCGACCTAGATGTTCAAACAAATACCCCTTCTTACTGCGAATGTAAAAACTCAAAATTTTGCTATTCAAAGGCCGGTCATGTCATCACTGGTAGTTTTGATATTACTAAAGACAAGCGTATTCGTAGTTTATTCTTTAAAAAGACCTAAATTCAGAATTCTTTCAAATATTAATTTTGATGCTTGTCGTGGTCAGATTGCGGAATTCATCGAAACATTTTGTGTTAAATGGTATCTTCGTGAGAATGCTGATCCCGATGCATTATCGTCTTGGAAACGTAATATTTTCACATGGTCAGTTCTTGTATAAAATTGTATCAAACAAATTAACACCTACTTCCACCAAAACCCAAGTTTACTTTGAGACATCTGAAAAGAGTATTCCAAGAATTTCATTCTAAGTATGTCTTAGTTCCAGCCGACATGGTGGCCAACAATATAATCGTCATTTGATGCCTACATTATGTTATTGTTTTATAAAACGAACTAAATAGCACTAAAGCTAATACACCGAGTCCTGCTGAACAAAATTTGGTCACTGATCACATCACTGAAGTTTCTAATTTGAAAGTACGTATAGATGATCAACAAATTAAACTTCGAACCATGTACTGGATTCCTAAATTGCATAAACAGCCATATAAAGCTCGTTTCATTGCTAATTCAAGCTCTTGCACCACTACACAAATATTTCAAAGCTATGTCTTACTGCTGTAAAAGCCCACGTGAGAAGATACTGTGATAAAGTATACGAAAACTCTGGTAAACACTTATTTTGACCGATAAAAATTCTTGCGAAATCTTGGATAAGTTTGAAATTAACAAATACAAGTTATCTTCAGTCAGTACATATGAGTTTTCTACTTTGTATACCACTTCACCATATAATTTTATACATGACAAACTAACTGCCCTAATTCAAAAGTGGCTTACGGAAGGTCGGTGGTTCTACCCAGGTGCCCGCTCGTGATGAAATAATACACGGAGGGGCACCTGGGGTCTTCCTCCACCATTAAAGCTGAAAAGTCGCCATATGACATATCATGTGTCGGTGCGACGTTAAATCCAACCCAAAAAAATTTTCAAAAGACCTTTGCCAGGGAGAATGCTAGATCTCTCGCTTGCAATTTCTATAAAGTTTTCTTTACAAACTGCTGCATAATTAAACATTTGCAATGTGGACCTGTGACGAAGTTTGTAAAGCCCTTTACTTTTTGTTGAACAACAACAAAAAAATTACGTCAGCTTTGGGAATGCAGTTTTCAGACAATTAACTTTGCACCCATTGTCGCAGATTTGTTTTCATATTGTTATGAAAGAGACTCTATGTTGAGCCCTTCTCCAAATACGCAGGCAGATATTATTACTGCATTTATTAATACATCACGCTATTTGGATGATATTTTTAATATAGATGATCCAGGTTTTTTGTTTTTTTTTTTTTTTTTTTTTTTTTTTTTGCTCAGTTAGTGGATACTATTTATCCACGGGAGCTCCAGTTAAATAAAACTAACAATTCGGATACTGCAGCTTCATTTTTAGATTTGCATTTCTCTATTCATTTCATGACAATAGTATACATACCAACATTTATGACAAGAGGGGTGATTTTAATTTTAGTATTGTAAATTTCCCCCATTTGGATGAGGATGTATCTCGAGCTATATTTTATGGGGTATATATTTCTCAATTAATTCGGTAGTCATGTTGAAGATTTCAACGAACGTAATCAATATATTCAAAAAAGCTTCTTCGGCAGGGCTACAGTTATTACAAATTGTGTAAATGTTTTAAATGTTTTGCTAAATTTTACTATCGTAATACTGATTTAGTTTTAAAATTCAGTAATAATTTAAAAACACTCCTGCGTGAAAGTACTGTAAAACCCCGATTTTTATGGGGATGTGGTTTACTAACTCCGTAAGATTTTGGGTCATGGTAATTTTCAAACTGTATAAACTTGGTAAAATTATAAAACGTTTTATTAAAAGAGGTCATTAGCCAACTGTTTTGAGACACACTGCATGTTTAGTGTTCAATCCGTTTACAGTCGGACACTACTCTTCAGTTTTTGATTCTGTCTGACGGAAGGGTGGGATGACTCTGTGATAGGCAGTTTTGAAAACCCACCTGGACTGAACTGTATCGATTTCTGTCTTCTGGCCTGTTTCTTCGGACCCTTAAGGGCATTTCTCTTGATGTTCTGTCTTCCGAAAGGCATTGAGTACATGCGTTTTTGGTTCTTAAGGCTTGCTTTTTATATAATTATATACAGCAGCATTTTTGTGTTTTACATGCCATATGCATTTTGTTTCCATTGCGTGTGTTAGAGATTCACTTGGCGGTGATTACTTTTATTTACACTGCCCCGTGACTTTGGAACATGGTAGGGGTAAGAATGAAGTTGGGTGCGAACCATAAACCGGAGTAAGCTCCCCAGTGGCGTTTTTGCCACTGACCGTTCCAGAGCGGTGCCCCACTTTGTTTCTTTGTTTGTTTTGTCCTCAGGTGTTTGCTTTGTATGTGAGTGTGTGTGTGTAGGATGTGTGCACATCTGCTTGCTGTAGGTTTCGTTTTAGGGAGGCTGCGTTTTTGGAACGCGGCATACCCTGTTTGACATTTATCCTTAATTTTTTGTGAACACAGGAAAGTCTTGCTTTGATGTCATTGCCATTTTTCCATGCAATATTAAGGTTCATCGAATCAAGAAAAACTCATCACTGTTGTACCGTTTTTTTTTTTTGTTTAGGCTAGGCAATTGTTTGTCAGTTTCATCCACAATCCTGTTGTTATTCAGGATAAGACTCTTCCATACACTTCCTAATTAAAGGTCCACCTAGATCACCTTTTACAGTGCCTATCACTGGCGTATACTTGCAGTAGACGCTCCATGATAGCCGCAACATCTGTTACAGTATGGCTAGTTAGGTCTTGTGGCATTTTGTCCCATTATAGTTCTGTCAATAAAAAAAACAAAACAAAAAACAACAACATAATTTTGAGAAGTGACAGTAAATGATATGTTGAACTTTACCTAAATAAAGGTCAGAGGAAATTTAACAATAGGGTCATGCCTGTCCTAGATCGTTCACATGAGATTCTCAGCTTGCTCGAACAATTTTAGTAGAAGAGCATGCAGAGAAATTATTTCAAAATAGTGCCAGTACTTTATGACAAGTTCCCACTAAACAGAAACGTAAACACAAACACTTGAAATGCGCGTGTGTGAGGTAAGGGGTATGTTGAGATCCATGACAAAGGAGGATACTTACTTCTTACTAAGACTATAGACTTTGGAAATAAAAATACAGACTTCAGTTAACCACTATTAATTTAGGTGTATATGCAGTTAACTGCTAAAACAATTAAAAGGATTAGGGCTTAAATTACTCGGTGATAAACTATTTGAAAAGAAAAATATGTAAAGATCAAATAAAAAAAAAGTTCCGGAGAAATTGTGGCATTTTCTGTACAAAGTGAAATATGTCAACAAACAAACAATTGTTTTAAAAGAAGGTTAAAAAAAACCAACAACAGAATTCCACAAGGGGAAATATGTTGATAAAGCTACTGATGGGCAAAGTTATCTTTCTGCTGCCTATATATATGAGTGTCAAAGTACAGGAAAATGTCTTAAGGTAATTCTGCACGTTTGATAAACCGGAAGTGATGGCGTAACGTCATTTATCCGGAAAACGTGGAATAAAGCCTGGATTCGGGGTACGGCAATGAAAATCATTTTATGAATCAATAGCAAGCTATGAGTCAATTTAATACAATGGCACTGTTACTGTCTTTCTAAAGTTAAAATATGATATTGAAATATCTGACACGTTAAAAATTCAAAATGATGTCTTAAAATTAGCGTGAAAAGTGCGGTTCACTTTAATCATGGTCAAATATCTCAAAATTAAGCACAATGGACCTATACATTTTATTTCACCACATTATAGGCCATATGTTTATTTACAACTGTGGGAAGTTTCATTAAATTCTACATTGTAGAAAAATTTCTATTCGCGAAAATGTTATGAAAGTTATGATTTTCCCATATACTTCCATTATGAAAAATTGCGTGAGGTCTAATTTTTTCAAATCAGTCTAGCAAAAAATCAAGCACATAATCCTATCTTTTTTATTTGCCGAATTTTCTAGGTATATTCTGAAGTTTTGAAAAATCAGAGTTTAATCAAACTCTACATTGTAGAAAAAATTTCGATCCAAACATGCAGAATTACCTTAAAATATAATAAGATCAAAAAAGACAATTTCATGAATTTGAGGATTTTAGATGCATAAATGCTTTATCCTGTTTTACAGGTAACATAAATAGGTTACTTTTCCATTCCATTGAAATACCTTAAATGGGTTATGGTTGGCAGTCGTGATCACTCATCAATTTTTCTGAAGAAAAAAAAAACCCACAAAAATACAGCTCATTTCCCTAGAGTAAAGAGGGTTTCTGGAGAGTCTAATATTGGACAACATAAAAAAATTGTAAAAGAACTTTTTTGTTTGGTAGTAGTGTTTGGGGAGGGAGGAGGGTAATGTGGGATGGAGCTTGTAGGAATTTGGTAGAGGTCCTCTAAGAAACATTTGTATGAAATAAATTTTTGAATTCAGCCCAGCAGTTTCTGAGGAGACAATTTTTAAAGATTTCCATATGGCCATACCCTTGCCATCTATACAACCATGCATTTATTTATTAAACAAATAAATATGATATCCCAAAGAGTTATAAAAATAAATAGGCATATTTCTTTGGACCATATAAAACAAGGCAATCGGTTACACCGACGGATGCTTCCCGAAACTACTATAGCATAAGGGTCTTTCTAGTCACGGAGGTTGTGTTAAGGGGAAATTTGAAATGCTAGAAAATGTCAAAGGTGGCAGGGGAGTGCAGATTCACGAATTCCACATTGACGTGTGGGTACCAGTGTTGAAATATCCATAGAAATCTCGTTTTTGCTTATTTTTCTTTGAAACTACTATGGACTATTGCAGATACTATAGACTACATAAAGACGACTCTCCGGTCCTATGCACCTGTCGCTTTCCATGCCAGATGTAGTGGAAATTGGCCAAATCACCCAAATTTTATAGATCAAAATTAGCCTAACCGGGCCTCACTTTGAACTCTGCCATTCATCCATTTTGTATTTTTAAATCCAATTTCGTAGCATATATGTATAGTGCGAACATAGATGCATACCCAGGTGGTGTGGAATGTGTCTCCCAACCACCACTTTATTTCCCTAATTTTCACTTGAAAAAAAGTGAATGGATGACAGCCGAGCGTCTGGCCGACTTTTTGTTCTGATGTTTATGTTTTAGCCTCAACCGGAAGTACGGAGCTAGGAATTTTAAAACACCCGCCATGTAGAATCATTAACCGTTCCTCATTCCCCAGATATATTAAAGAATTAATAATGATAAATAACCAGTAAGATAGATATGCCTTTATATCTACCCTGTCCTGTTTATACAGAAAATCGACGGGGCCATACTACGAAACCGCTCCCCTGCCACCAAAGAAAAAGTGGGAAACAGCTGAATTTAGTGGTGTTCAGCCTATACCAAATATTGGATACAGGAATAAGGTCAGTAATTCGGTCGAAAATGTGCTTCCGTGGTGTACTTTCGAAAGAAGTCCATAATAAATAGATCCTAATTTTCCCATTTTTTGCGCAAATTCGTGTAGAACGAGTGCTTTAATCACCATTTTTCACTACTAGAATACATTCTGCATGAAATGAGACGGTTTTCATGTTCATACACCCCACATGGCAAGTTTTGCAGATCGAAACCGGAAGTAGGTGTTTATTGCGCGTACGAGAGCAAATATGCGCCATTTTTAGGGTAGCAGACCACAACTGACTGGCATTTCACTAGGAACTACATAACCCCCTATTTTCTTTTCATTTTTTCGTTAATTTGTGATAGAACTTTTATGAAAAATAGGTGTAGGAAAAAGTGATGTTCTCTAAAGATACGTAAAGACGACCTGAAGTTGTCGTTTTTTATATGAAACAAAGAAGGATTTGAATTACTGACCTTTAACCTACACCGGTTGCATTCAGATCCATTTTACTTCCGCTTCCGGTAAAAATAAAATTATCAAAACAGAACGATAAGTGAGTAATTTATGTCCTTTCTATGCTATTTCTGGAAACATGATTGAAATAACTTTGCAGCTTGTAGCATAAGGTCATTACCTGCTCTTGTGTAACGACCAAAATCAATGTCATGCTCGAGTATTTTGCTGTGTCCCATAACTTGACCTTACACAGAGACGGCACAGGTAGCTCTGCGGCTGGAAATAAAGCTGCTGTGTCTACTACCCGCCGTGATTTGGCCGTTGTTTCTCCTATTTGAAATTCTTTACATTTATAGTCACCAAATAACCCACAACTTTCGAATTAAAATCTTCTTTAAAATATTATGAACTTGCCGATGATATTTAAATAATGACAAGGTAGCTCTCACGCCATTTTTTCAACCAATGGAAGTAGAATGAGCCTGGCTCGGAAGTGAAAACACATGCACATGCCGGGAATCTCGCTCTGTTTACCTGTTCTCATGGGATTTGTTGTTTTCATTGCTAAGCTGGAATTGAAGCCACTTCCGTTGGTAGAAAACATGGCATGAGAGCTGCCTTGTCATTTTTTTAATATCATTTGAAAATTCTGGATATTTTAAAAAAGCATTTAAATCGAATGTTGTTGGTTATTTGGTAACTGTATGTAAAGAATTTCAAAAAAGATAAATAACATCAAATCACAGCTGCTAGTCAAAACTGTGGCAGTATTTCAAGTCTCAAGGTTCCAGTGAGAGACGTCAGTTCGAACATAACAATATCCCTGTGACATCAGTTTTTCGACGACGTATGGAATCAAATGATTGCCAAAAATATGAAAAGAGAATAACTGAATGGCCTACTTGTCAATCGACAAAATAATACAAGTCCTTCACTCTGTGTGTTGTTATTATCACAGGTGGCAGTAATGTACCTAGTATACAGTATGGGTCCATGAGCCTTATGCACTTAAATCTTACTTTGAAGCCTAGTTGCAAACCATTTACACAGAACGAGCGAGCAACAGCATACGAAGTGGTACTTTTTTCTCTATTCGAATAAATCCCACACTTGAAATGAATACACATGTAGAACTTTGTTTAAAAATTTCAGTCTTTGTCAGATGAGCTTGACCAGCACACTGTAGTGTCATTACTAGACTTGCAGGACTGGTCACCTCCCTCGTCTGGTATACAGTGCAAGTCACACAGATCAGAGACACTCCAAGCGTTTCGACAGGTAATAGTGTTAACTTTTGTTTGATTGTATCACAGTTGTCCCAAAATTCGGTTTAGAAATGGTCCAGTTGTAGATTTTGTACAGTTGCATTTACAAAATCATGCTTCAAGTAATGTCTGTTTTTAGGGTCATAGAACTTTGTTTGATAACTTCAGGTGGAATATTAACATTAAAGCGCTTATCTTTTCTGCAAATTCTTGCTCTGGGTTGATGTTTATCTTCCTTTTCAATGCTTGTGTAGCATTAAAACTAAACAATAACTTCCTGTGTCATCTTAGCCTTCTAGGCCACCACCAATGCAATGTTTGATAACTCTTCCTGGATTAGCACAAGATGTTCACCCATTAACAATGCTGTGTAATTGAGACGTTGATGGATTATCCATGAGGACAAGAGTAATTTCAGAGGGGAATTTCTACGTATAATAGGGTTATTATAACAGTAGATCGATCTGGGATGCAGTATTTGGCTCGAGTGGATTTTGCCAGATCGGATCTCACGAGGCGCGCCGAGTGTGATCCGACCTTGCAAAATCCACGAGAGCCGAATACAAAGTCCAATATCTAGCTACTGTTATAATGACCCTTTTATTATATACCTTTACCATTTTGATTCTTGTTTTGTTCTTGAACGAAATCTTCAATGTTTATCGATATTAAATGGAACTTAGTGAAGTTTTTATGTGCACTATTTATAGAAATATGTCGCGTCATGCATATTTATGAAAATAGTCCGGCAGCATACAATATGGAAGGTACAATACGGAATTCAAAAGGTACAGTATGGAATTTTTGTCTGTCTGTTCATATTTAATTGTGAAATACTAGCCGATTTTTTTACAGAATTTATATAGGTATATAATAAAAGAAAATTAACTCAGTCATGTATATTTTATGATGAGATAATCTTGATCACTTGGCATATATACATAAGCAGTATACTTAATACTTTGATAAGCATTCAACTAGTCGACATGTTGTATTTACAAACAATTCGTATGAGAATAGTCACTTAAAATAAAAAAGTCATTTCAGTATTTAAATGTCTTTCAGGAGAACTGCTCAGATGACATTGAATTAGGAACACCTACTGTGGTGACAAATAGGCAGACGTACATGGTAAGAGTTTGTTTCCAGTAGTAACATTTTCTATAACCATAATGGATGCTTAAGGGGACTTTTAGATCCTGCTAAGAATTCGAGGGATACCCGTAGGTGCTGAGTGCTCGAGCATAGCAACTGAAGAATAAGGTGTATTCCATATAGAAGTATGGCATTAGGACCTATATTTTGAAGTTTCACCGAAATCATTATCAAAAGCTTTCTGCAAGCACGCCAGTGGAAGTAGGACAAAGATTAATATATGGAAATAGATTTTATTTTAAAATTTCAACCAATGTTTATTTATTTTTATTAGTAGGCTTGTGGCGCAGCTGATACGGCAGACATAGAGTTTATAGACATACCAGCTCCTCATCAGAGAAAACAGTTTTGTTTGGTAAGCTATAAACAGATATAATCGTACAACTAAGAATCAAGCCCGCTGTGACCCTATAATTCATTTGAAGAAGTTTGGAGCAGTTGGCAGTGTCCTTATTTATGAAAAATATGGTTTTAATGGTTTGAAAAATATATGACAATGTCTGCTTGTCTGCTTATCGCTGTAATATAATTTTTATTTTGGCTATTTATATGGTGGCTCACCGGAGCACAACAGGATCATTGTGAGCTATTGTGATTGCATTTCATCTGTCATCTGTCACATGTGTGTCTATCAACTTCTTCTTCAACAAAATGTCAAAATACTCCACTCAAACAGCAAGGCCAATTTTTTTGAAAATTTACAGCAATGATCATTCAGATCTGCCGCAGATTGTCTCAGTAGCTAAAAATAGACAGATCTGTTCTTGTGGTGAATCAATAGCTGAATGCCTCTATATTTGTTCATATGCATAGCTATAGTGGGCAGGGCTTATTTCCCCTGCTAGAAGGGGAAAGGATATAGTATTCCGTTGTCCGTCCTTCCCCTGTCTGTCCAAGCTAACAGTTAGGTATACATGTGGCTAGAAGAACAATAGAGAACAATAGATGCAATTCATTCCATTTCTCTCAAGTGGCTAACAGAACAAACGTGAGAGTGTCCACATAAGTATCCTTTCCTAAGAATGTCCATCTGGTGGTCCATCTTTCCGTTCGTCAGGTGCCATATCTAAGTAACTGTCAAATGGTTTCAATTATTCTTGCTACAAATATATCATCATGGTGTGAAGAGGGCCAGCAAGTTTGAATATGATCATGCAAGTCACCCCAGAGTTATGACCGCTGTAGGATGACCTTTCCATTATCATGGACCTTGACAACATTCAAGGTCATTTGCATTTAATCATTTCAAAAATAATTGAAGGCCCATTTCACATGTGCAGCAAAATTTTGCTCACTTTTGAAAAGACATTAAATATGTAAAGATCCCATGTTTTGTAGTTTTTACAAAATTATCTCCATTTTTTTTTTTTTTTTAGTAATCTACAAGTTAATATCTCTTAAGTAGATGGGCAGAACTTCATGAAACTTTAAAACAAACAATCATTGAAGGGTGCCATTCTATTGACTTTGGTTCCAATCTTCCTTAGCTTGACTACCGTATAATGTGGTGTAAGTTTCATAGATTTGTCTAAATTTTATAATTTTGCATACTTAATTTCCACGGATTTCAAGTATCAAATACTGCAATTATTTTTATACCAGCAAAACACTGAAACTGTATACCATGTACTGTCTACATTAGCTTATTATTGAGGTATAAGAGTGTCAGTGTTGTTCTGTCTAGTCTTGTTGGATATCAGGGGATGTTACTCTTAATACAGCACTACAGTAAGAATCAAATCAGTAAATAAATATTAAATTTCTAATTGTTGATTGAACTATCACCTGAATACACAGCTGCATCTTACATCTTTAAACCATGGGTCTACCTTGACAAATAATTCAGTAGAAGTCAAACCACTTGGTTCTGATATTGGGGGTCTGATGCGGCTTGCCAATAGTCATGATTTATTTTAATTGACATCTCACTTGAGTACAATTAAAATGAAATATATTTACCTTCCAGCGTAGAGTGTCTCCTTCAGCCACAGTAATATACAGTGAAACAGCTGATATGTCGGGTAGTATTAACAACCACTCTATAGAACCTGATGCCGTCATGGTAGAAGATCAGTCTTCCAACCAGACAAATGATGCTATGTCAGCGGAAGAGTATTTCTGACAAGATGACATCCAGTTGGCCATTGAAGAAAGTTTGTTAAGTATTTGTAATAGGTAAGAAACAATTTGATGCAAACTAAATGAAGTTAGAAGTAATTAGTCACATTTTATTGTAATACATAACTTTTTACCAGCTGATAAGGGAATAACAACTCTGCTCAGGTCAGAAAGCGTGACTGTCTTATCCTTAGGTTGCCATATTCTTAGCTGAGCAATATGTTGATTGCCATGTGTCTGTTGTGTGCCTGTCAACGCATGAACAATTTCTTCAAACCATATCAGTCTGATCCTTTGGTGGTCGCCTCCAAAGATTGTACCAATTGCTCTGGTGCGTTCATATTTAGGTCATGGGAACTAGTGTTGCGCTCTGCCTGTTGGATCTCTTGTTATTTGAAATCAGTTGTGACATTATTTTCTGAATGATGTCATTCATTTACAGCAATAAGGAAGAGAAAGACAGCTCACTATTGAAGAAATGGGTTGACAAAGCACTACAGCCCTCAGAGCCACAAATAATAGTTGTTCAAGAGAGGCTGTTACAAACGACGTAATGAGTTGTTGGTAAATCTACTTTCAACTGGTCACAGCCGCTGCGAATAGTATTCTCTGGTGAAGATGGAGATGACCAAGGAGGTCCAAAGAGAGAATATCTCTGGTACATTTCAATTTATTTGTTCAAATTGCTTATTTGGTGACTGCACAGCTGCTTCATAACCCTTCAGAGCTTTCTTACTTCAAATAATAACAAATTGATAACAGAAACTTTTTTGAGTTTATTCGTTTTACTCAGTATATTCCTTTGAAACATTTATATTTACCGTATTTGAATGTCAGACATAGCTCAGGTAACTCTCAGTGCAGTTTTACAATGTATATACTTAAAAAAGTATGCTTGATATTATTTTAAAATTGAACTCTTTCAATGTAATTCTTTTCATGGCTTTTATACGGCCGTTGATAGACGTATATTGTTCATGTGTTATCTGTCCATTAACTATGTATATCTTACCTCCACTTACAGTTTTCAAAGGATTCCTTTCTAACATTGTGTGCACACTAAACAAGGTCTGAACCTGTGCACCTGGGATTGGAATATAGATTCAGCATTTTGTACAGCAGTTATGTTACATAGTAGATAACATAACATTACATAATTTTGTTAGCATTAAATGTCATAATACATTTATAGCCTGGTATATTACAAAATTTCAATAAACCTGTAGTGAAGACATGAATTTTCATAGAAGAACAAGTATTGACATGGTAAAAAACATTGTGTTACATAATACAGGTTCAACACTTTATTGCATGTTGCTGCACCTTCTGCTCCTTCAAACTTCATCAGTTTCATCAAGAATGAGGTAACCATAACTTTTCCTGGCTTTTTTTAGCAAATTATCTCCCTTTACACTTGCTTATTATTTTCATATTACAGTACTAACACTTTAAAACATTGACAGAATATCTGGAAACTTCAGACATACACTCAGTGTAGGCTGTCCTTTACAATGATTTGATTTGTGGCCTTGACTTTGACCTCATGCAAGATCCTTAGGTCCTTTGCATTTAATCAATGTCAAAACTTGTAACTTCCAGTATTGATTGAATGCCCATTTCTCACTTGCATTAATTTTTTTTTGCTCTCTTTTGAAAAAAGAAATGACAGTACATAGAAGTCTTAGAATTCTGTTTCGCTCATTTCTGCCTAAGCACCTTTGCTTGTTGATGAACCCGCTTGTGATGAGCTCTAAATAGTTGTCACAACAGCAGTTCCTTGTACATGTATGTGCTCCCGTCTGTCTGTCTGCCCCGAAAAAATCTGTACTTAGGTGGCTTTGAGAACAATAAGTAACAGTAAATTATCTTTGATGTCATTCAACATGTTTTGGGTTTATGTGGCTTTTTGGATTTAGGTGGCTAAAACAAACAATAGGGAGAACAAAAGAGTAGCCACATTAGTACCAGTTAATAAGAATGTCCGTGTGTACGTCCGATGTGGTCCAGACTGTAACTCCTTTGTGCATAGAAAGATTTCAAAATAACCTAACACAATTGTTCACCAGGATGAGACATGTTGCACTCAAGACACAGATCAATAGCTAAAATGTCAAGGTCACGCTTAGAGATTTAAGGTCTAAAATTGGTACAGTGGACTTTGTCCGGACTCTAACTTCCTTATAGATTAGAATATTTTGTCATGTGCAAAGTGCTTCATGCATTTCCATATGGTGTCATCATGGAAATAATTGTACAAAGGACAGTGAGATAAATGAGTTTCTTTGTACTTGTATTGCTTTAGGTTGCTGAGCAAAGCTGTGCTGAGGCTTCCTTGTGTGGCCCTGAGGGAAACATGATCTTCGCCTTGATGGTGAAAAGCTTGAGTGCATGAATCTGAAATGTATGGTAAATTGACAGCATACAATGTCCTTAATGGTGGACCAGGCTACCGATGATCAACACCATGCTGTACTCCTTCATGACTGACCAGGGCATATAACCCCATGTAGACATTCTTACACTTTCCCAGACCAAGGAAATTTCTCGCATTAAGGAGGTTTGTAATTTGTCAGACTTTAAAGTTTAGTGCCTATGTATAGCTCAGAGGATTTGTCAAAAAGTTGTGAGAAGACCAATTATGTTCACCCAAAATCACAGTGATTTTAGCGTGACAACCCCATGATAGTGGCTGAAATTGTTATTAACATATACAGGCATTTTGGCTGCTAGGAACAAATAAGTCGAGCTTACATACATGTACAAGTCTGAACTAACTTTTCAAGTGACATTGTATGTAAAAAGGAAATGTATTCCTTTATTATATGAGTAATGCAACGTCACCATGACATTTTGTGGCCAATTCTTCAAGACATATCTAACATGTTCAACATTGCTTGCTGAAACCCTGTACTGTCAATTCTTTTGAGACAAAATCTATGTACCATAATATTATGACTGTTCAATACAACAGGGATATAAACTAGCTATTTTTAGCTCGACTATTCAAAGAATAGTCTAGCTATTCTACTCACACTGGCGTCACCGTCGCCGTCACACATTGGTTAAGTTTTTGCATGCAAGTACATACAGCTATCATTTAAAGGCATATAGCTTTGAAACTTATTTTTTCTTTTTCTAGGTCAATTACCAACCTCACTGGGCCAAGTTCCATAACTCTGACATGTATTTTAAGCAAATTATGCCCCCTTTTGGACTTAGAAAATTCTGGTTAAAGTTTTACATACAAGTTAGTATCTCCAAAACTAATGCAGATACTGAATTGAAACTTCACATGTATCTTCGGGGTTATAAAACTAGTTGATAGCACCAAGTGCCATAACTCTGACCTTCATTTTGGTCAAATTATGCCCCCTTTTGTACTTAGAAAATTCTGGTTAAAATTTTGCGTGCAAGTACATACAGCTATTACTAAAATGCATATAGACTTGAAACTTATTTTTTCTTTTTCTAGATAAATTACCAACCTCACTGGGTCAAGTTCATAACTCTGACATGTATTTTTGGCAAATTATGCCCCCTTTTGGACTAAGAAAATCTGGTTAAGTTTTAACTTGCAAGTTACTATCTCAAAACTAATGCAGATATTGAATTGAACTTTACATGTGTCTTCCGGGTTATAAAACTAGTTGATAGCATCAAGTCCCATAACTCTGGTATGCATTTTGGTCAAATTATGTCCCCTTTTGAACTTAAAACTCTTTATATATTCAGGGTTTCAGAAATCTGCAAATTTATTGGTAGCCCATTAGGCTACCAAAATTTTAATCTGGTAGCCCGAGCATTTAAGTTTATTTGGCAATGGTCATTTCGGTTAATTTACTTTGTGCTTCTATACTACAGTGGATGGAATGATTAAATTTCATAATTTTAGCCATACACACATTGTTATAAATTTTGTTCTCTTAAATAGCAATTATCATTACTCCTTTTTATCATTTTAAAAGATAAAACTAGATGTATTTAAACTGAGAAATATTACAAGAAGTACTCCTGATAGTTAAATTATTGCAACATGGCAATGTACAAGGAATGCAAATCAATTTTTATAAACTTGCAATTTTTTTAGAGCTGTATGAATTGTGATTTATCCCAAAATTATTTAAAGTTGACATAATAATTCTGTCTGATCCTAAACATCTGCCTGGTTTGATAAACGGACTAGAACCGCGTATATAACGTTTCTCAGTTTCTTGGCACTGTATTCACTTATCCAAAATTATGTTTGTCCAAAATTCTGTCTATACTTTCTGATATTTTGCTAAATCATGGTCTATTTGTTTTGCATGTTAGACAAGTTTTTAAATTGAAAAGCATAAACAGTCCGTGTAGGCACTAAACTGCCTCAAAATCAAACATCTATTCTTTCTGATCGCTCGATAAATATTGAGGTCAGCGGAACCGAAAGTACACTTTGGCAGGTGGCGCTAAAATGACGTAATTTTAAGACTGGTTTGCATATTGTTTTAAACAATACCCGATCAGCGACTTTGATGTTATTGGATCAGTCTAAAATCACTCATGCACATGTTTTTGTTAGCTCACCTGTCATATAGTGATAAGGTGAGCTTTTGTGATCACCCTTTGTCCGTCGTCCGTCGTCAGTCCGTGCATGCGTCCGTCAACAATTTCTTGTCTGCACGATAGTGGTTTCATTTATAATTTTATTTTAACCAAACTTGCACACAACTTGTATCACCATAAGATCTCGGTTCCTTTCTTGAACTGGCCAGATCCCATTATGGGTTCCAGAGTTATGGCCCCTGAAAGGGCCAAAATCAGCTATTTTGACCTTGTCTGCACAATAGCAGCTTTATTTATGATTTGATTTTTACCAAACTGGCACACAACTTGTATCACCATAAGATCTAGGTTCCGTTCTTGAACTGGCGAGATTCCTTTATGGGTTCCAGAGTTATGGCCCCTGAAAGGGCCAAAATTAGCTATTTTGACCTTGTCTGCACAATAGCAGCTTCATTTATGATTTGATTTTAACCAGACTTGCACACAACTTGTATCACTATAAGATCTTGGTTCCTTTCTTGAACTGGTTAGATTCCATTATGGGTTCCAGAGTTATGGTCCCTGAAAGGGCCAGAATTAGCTCTTTAGACCTTGTCTGCACACTAGCAGCTTCATTTATGATTTGAATTTAATCAAACTTGCACAAAACTTGTGTTGCCATAAGATCTGAGTTCCTTTATTGAACCGGCCAGATCCCATAATGGGTTCCAGAGTTATGGCCCCTGAAAGGGCTAGAATTAGCTATTTTGACCTTGTCTGCACAATAGCAACTTCATTTATGATTTGATTTTAAACAAACTTGCACACAACTTGTATCACAACAAGATCTTGGTTCCTTTCTTGAACTGGCCAGATTCCATCATGGGTTCCAGAGTGATGGCCCCTGAAAGGTCCAAAATTGGCTATTTTGGCTTTTGCAGCCATATAGAGACTTCATTTATGGTTTCTTTTTATACAAACTTCCAAAATATCTTCAACAACAATAAATCTTGGATTCCATGACAAATCAGATCCAATTGTAGATTATTTTATATCTGATTACCTCCCCTGATTATAGTCAAAATGGATTTATATCAGTAAGTACTTATAGGACTTATTTGAAATTTCATTATTGTCATTAGTTGGACTGAGCCAATCAGGGTAGATAACCATGGACTGATTTTATGTCAAATTACCTCCCTTTATTTCAAATTAAAATGGGTATATCTCCATAACTAATGAAGATACTGATCTGAAATTTCATTTATGTCAACAGATTAATTTGGCAGATCCTTCACTTTCAACAGTTTTCTTTTTAATTACTTCCCTTTTACGTTACTATAAATAGGTTATTTTTAGTAACTTTTTAGCTCACCTGTCATGAAGTGACAAGGTGAGATTTTGTGATTGCGCAGCGTCCGTCGTCCGTGCGTGCGTCTGTCCGTGCGTGCGTAAACTTTTCCTTGTGACATCTCTAGAGGTCACATTTTTCATGGGACCTTTATGAAAATGGGTCAGAATGTTCATCTTGGTAAATTCTAGGTCAAGTTCGAAACTGGGTCACGTGCCATCAAAAACTAGGTCAGTAGGTCTAAAAATAGAAAAACCTTGTGACCTCTTAGAGGCCATAATTTTCAATGGATCTTCATGAAAATTGGTCAGAATGTTCACCTTGACGATATCTAGGTCAAGTTCGAAACTGGGTCACGTGCCTTCAAAAACTAGGTCAGTAGGTCTAAAAATAGAAAAACCTTGTGACCTCTCTAGAGGCCATATATTACACAAGATCTTCATGAAAATTGGTCAGAACGTTCATCTTGATGATATCTAGGTCAAGTTCGAAACTGGGTCACGTGCCATCAAAAACTAGATCAGTAGGTCAAATAACAGAAAAACCTTGTGACCTCTCTGAAGGCCATATTTTTCATGGGATCTGTATGAAAGTTGGTCTGAATGTTCATCTTGATGATATCTAGATCAAGTTCGAAACTGGGTCACGTGCGGTCAAAAACTAGGTCAGTAGGTCTAAAAATAGAAAAACCTTGTGACCTTTCTAGAGGCCATATATTTCAAAGATCTTCATGAAAATTGGTCAGAACGTTCACTTTGATGATATCTGGGTCAGGTTCGAAACTGGGTCACGTGCCATCAAAAACTAGGTCAGTAGGTCAAATAATAGAAAAACCTTGTGACCTCTCTAA
Organism: Mercenaria mercenaria; assembly: GCF_021730395.1. Classification (NCBI taxonomy): domain Eukaryota; kingdom Metazoa; phylum Mollusca; class Bivalvia; order Venerida; family Veneridae; genus Mercenaria; species Mercenaria mercenaria. Next base: position 398,904 of record NC_069374.1, on the reverse strand, counting down.
AGGCCATATTTTTCATGGGATCTGTATGAAAGTTGGTCTGAATGTTCATCTTGATGATATCTAGGTCAAGTTCGAAACTGGGTCATGTGCGGTCAAAAACTAGGTCAGTAGGTCTAAAAATAGAAAAACCTTGTGACCTCTCTAGAGGCCATATATTTCATGAAATCTTCATGAAAATTGGTCAGAATGTTCACCTTGATGATATCTAAGTCAAGTTCGAAAGTGGGTCATGTGCCTTCAAAAACTAGGTCAGTAGTCAAATAATAGAAAAACCTTGTGACCTCTCTAGAGGCCATATTTTCTATGTGATCTGTATGAAAGTTGGTCTGAATGTTCATCTTGATGATATCTAGGTCAAGTTCGAAAGTGGGTCACGTGCCATCAAAAACTAGGTCAGTAGGTCAAATAATAAAAAAACCTTGTGACCTCTCTAAAGGCCATATTTTTCAATGGATCTTCATGAAAGTTGGTCTGAATGTTCATCTTGATGATATCTAGGTCAAGTTCGAAACAGGGTCATGTGCGGTCAAAAACTAGATCAGTAGGTCTAAAAATAGAAAAACTTTGTGACCTCTCTAGAGGCCATACTTGTGAATGGATCTCCATAAAAATTGGTCAGAATGTTCATCTTGATGATATCTAGGTCAGGTTCGAAAGTGGGTCACGTGCCATCAAAAAGTAGGTCAGTAGGTCAAATAATGAAAAAACGTTGTGACCTCTCTAGAGGCCATATTTTTCATGGGATCTGTATGAAAATTGGTCAGAATGTTTTTTTTTGATGATATCTAGGTCAAGTTTGAAACTGGGTCAACTGCGATCAGAAACTAGGTCAGTAGGTCTTGAAATAGAAAAACCTTGTGACCTCTCTAGAGGCCATACCCTTGAATGGATCTTCATGAAAATTGGTCAGAATGTTCACCTTGATGATATCTAGGTCGAGTTTGAAACTGGGTCACGTGCCTTAAAAAACTAGGTCAATAGGTCAAATAATAGAAAAACATTGTGACCTCTCTAGAGACCATATTTTTCAATGGATCTTCATGAAAATTGGTCAGAATTTTTATCTTGATAATATCTAGGTCAGCTTCAAAACTGGGTCACATGAGCTCAAAAACTAGGTCACTATGTCAAATAATAGAAAAAACGATGTCATACTCAAAACTGGATCATGTGGGAAGAGGTGAGTGATTCAGGACCATCATGGTCCTCTTGTAAACATTTGCCTGTGGGTATGATTAAACAGTTAATTGTTTGCCGATTGTGACAGTAGGTGGTAAGATAATTAAAGCCTCGGGCGTGTATCTCTTGATAAACAAGGGGATTATAGACAACTATCAAAATTATAGTTGAAGACTAAATTATTAATGTCCGGGCTACCCGATACGAAGTTTCAAGGTAATCCGGCGGGCACGCTCTAAAAAAATTTAGTAGCCCGACAGAATTTTCTGGTAGCCCCCGGCTCCGGACATGGGATTTCTGAATCCCTGTATATTTAACATTTTGGGTAATATTTTCCTGCTTCTGGAAATTTCGAATAGTCGAGCTTGGCTGTCTTATGGACAGCTCTTGTTATTTAGGGGCCCAGACTGTCAAAAATAAATGTTTACCATTAGGTATATGGGCATTTTCTCAACAATTTAGGATTCCTGCCCAAAATCTAGGGGTCATAGGCTACTAGGCCCCTGCTAATTTATATCCCTGTACAAGAATAGAGAGTTTTTCACTCCTTGACAGTGACTTTGTGGTTCTATTTCTATCATAACAAAGTAAACAATAGTACAGTTTCCACATTTTATCCAGATCCTGGACAGCCCAGACGATGAGAGATTTAAGTCGGTTATCGACAAACATGCTGACTGGATTATTGATCAAGGCTTACTTCCTACAAAAACAAAATTGGAGAAGAAAGATAAAGTAGCTACATACCTGCTGAAAAACATACTTTACTACAGGTATATGTTGATGTATTTTACTGGTGTACAAATGTCAAAATGAACACTACCCACCAAAAGAAAGTATATACTGCAAAAGGGTTTTAAAATAATTTGAATTTAGGTCTTGAAGTTTTATATATATATATATATATATATATATACATTGTATGCCTATATAAATTCTGTAAAAAAATAAGCTTGTATTTCACATTTAAATATGAATGGCAGAAAACATTCCTTATTGTACCTTTTAAATTCCGTATTGGACCTTCTTTATTGTATGCTGCCAGACTAGTTTCATTAATATGCATGACCTGACACAGTTCTATAAATAGCAAACATAAAAACTTCACTTAGTTCAATTTTAGTATTGATAAAAGTTGAAGATTTCTTTCAATAACAAAACTGCAAGCAAAAAGGTATAGGTATATAATAAAAGGGTCATTGTAACAGTAGCTAGGTCTGGGATTTTTGTATTCGGCTCTCGTAGATTTTGCAAGGTCAGATCACACTTGGCGCGCCTCCTGAGATCCGATCTGGCAAAAATCCACTCGAGCCCAATACAGCATCCCAGATCGAGCTACTGTTATAATAACCCTATTATATATCAAGATAATTATTATATTGTCTAAAACATAATCTTATTCAGTTGTTATATAGTGGAAATCATCTTTCAAGATTTGTGCAAAACTGTATATGTTTGCTAACATTACAAACAACTGACCACCTTTTCGAACGCTTGATTGTTGGGATAAATGCACAGCTGAATTTCTTATTAGGCCGATACATGCATATCCATGACCATATAACCTCATATATGCATGCTATCTTTGGATGTTCAGGCTTAAGACCAAACAGGTTAGTACAGGGATATTCCAAATGTACCTAAGTGGTTCATGTCACAATTTGAGGTCAAAGATCTCATATAATGTACTTCCTGCTTAATATACTGAATAATAAGTAATATGTGTGTATTTTACAACATCATCAGTATAAATACTTGCATTTTTTTTCAATTTTGATTTATTTCTAATGGTCAGATCTTGTTCGAATTTGTTGAATAGCGACAAATATAGCACAATTCAATGCCTTTTGAAATTAAACAACAACTGCTTGTATTGTGCAACGATAATATGTTTGCTGAACTGAATGAACCTTCATTGGTAATTCTTGTTAAACATAGGAAGTGGATAGTTGCTTGGTAGACCAATTTTATTATACCTTCAAGTGTGACGATTTTGGTGCTCTTAGTTACAGCCATGAGTCATTGAGTAAATTTGAAATATTATACTCTGTGTCCTTTTCATTTTGTCATTTGTTAGAATTCTTCAGAGAGCGGGTATTTTTACTACTGTTTGCAGATCAAATTGCCCTTTCGCCTTTTCTTAAATCGAGAGACTTGTACCTTTACGTCACACAAGCAGCGATGCTGAAGCTATTTTTGGATCTCGTCTATACAGGTAACTCCGCCTTTCCGATACGAGTAAAAAATACTGAATGAACTTGTTTACTTAGGCTGTATCACCGAGAAATGATGATTTAAATCCTCATAAATACTGTTGGAACGGATGTTTAACCGGATTGTAACAAATGCACCAGATCTAATCATCATTTAGAATTTAAATTAATCCTGCCACAATGCACACTACATTTAGGTAGCGTGGATGTGAAAAAAGAACACCCACCTCTTACACATTACAGGCCTTTTTCAACCAAAATTTCAGTACCTTTTGCTGCAGACTTTTCTTTTAAATAATATATCTTGTGAGAAGTTTTCACTATAATTACAAAACGTGCCAGACTCGAGTTGTTGGATTCGCTCATCATTGATTGAAGGGCATGAGTTCGAATATCGGAACCGACCATGCTTCTTTAGTTGAAAAAAGTCGCGTCTTAGTCTAACTAATTTGACGCGATCCCAGGAAACAGTTACGAGTTATTTTCTCCACTCGAAAGAAATTGTCATCGCTAGATTTGTGCTGATTTTGTTGTGAGTATGCGATAAATTAACGTTACACATAAGGGCAAGCAATAAAACCAATAACTTTACATGCCGGTATCAACTGCCAGTATTTTAATAACGGAAATAGTGTTTTAACGACTTCAAATAAATAGATCTAGATCTAGTAGATAAATTCACATGTAAGCCTACAGTATACACGTAAACCCCACCAAAAAAAAAATTAAAAACTAGATCTATAATGGAGTTAGATTCGTGATAGTTAAGCTACGGAAGACTCTGCAAAAGTTTGAATATCAAATAAATCAGTTTTTATGGATATGACAATTATATCTACAAATGTTACGTAGCTTCAAGGTTCAATGATACCTTTTCTATAAAACCTTGTATACCTTACGTGTTTGGAAATTTCGTCAATAATATTGGTCATAACAAACAAAAAACGCTGTTTTCATTTGAACATAGTTGAAATATTCTATCTTCTAATTTTAAAACATATCCATTACCACCTTATTGCACTTTACAATGTATGCAAGTACGGTGTTACTTCAAAGATAGAGTCAGAGCGCGTGCTTTGTGTGACGTCAAGATAAAAGAAAAAGGTTTCACGACAAGGTAAATGAATCATTTATTTCGGATGAGGCGGGGTTAACCTCTCAGGGTTACTCCAAAAATAGCTTCAGCTTCACAGTTTTTGTGACGTAAACATGCAACTCTATCGATTTGAAAAACGTTGAAAAGGCAATTTGATCTGCAAACAGTAGTATATATAGGCATAATAAATGAGTCCTGTTCTATAACCAGTCGCACTGCACCAGGATCATGACCCCTTATTTCTTGAAAATTGCTTGAAATGGCAATAGCCCCTTAATAAATCATGGTTGCACATTTGAGAGGAGGGGGAGCATACATGTTTTACAAACAATCCTTGTTTACAATGCCTAGTCCATATATTGATTTTGGGACAACAGTGTAGTTTAGCGCCAGTAAATTGGTTAAACCCCCCTAGTGTTAAGGTTCAACACTGACAGTGCCTGAATTGTAATCACTTTTGTACTGTCAACTGTATTTTTCCATTTGGTTTTAATTGTTGATGTTGCTATTTGACATCATTTTTCATGGATTGGCCAAACATTTCAGATTCCATGCTGAAATTACCCAATTTGTTAATGGACTGGATAAAGTGGGTTTGTTGCACAAAGAGATCCTCCATGCACCTGAAGCATTTTCTAGTCTGTTTGTTCACCAAGCTGTTCATCTAAAGTTTGACACATTCAGATTATTGTATGAAGTGAACTTCAGTCCAGAGGGTTCCAATAACCGAAGGTTGGAGAAGGATACAGTATACTTCTTGGAGGTATTCTTGATTGAATGTGATGGTAATATAAACTGCATATGAATATAATACTACCTATTATAGATGGCTGTGAAACATTTTATGGGCACACTTCGGTTGAAACTTAGTTTTGCCCTAACCTGCACGTTCGTTTGTCTGAGTATTGACAGGACAATTTCTTGAATTATTTGCTTGGCTGTTTATATGAAGAGGAAATGCGTATTATTGTCTGGTCCTGATGTAGCAAACAGTAATATTACCAGACTAAAGGGTGTGTAGTAAGTTTGTTCCAGTTTTCAACACAGGATTATTTTTCAAACCACTATATCTACAGTGCTAAAAAGTGTGACTTAAATAGTGTCCTTTTTAGAAAGTTAAATCAATAGATTCGTATGTTCAAATATTTTCTGAATAATTGCATTAATAATGGATAGGAAAAATAAACTGTCTTGTTTGGTCTTTACTAGTTTTAGACATGTTAAATCTTACATTGCCTCAATATCCTTGCATTGCTAACTATTGTTTTCATATATATCTAGTATGTAGACATATCTATTTAAATTAACAAGACAAATTTGAAATAACTTGAATAGTCATATGAACTTGTAATATATTGGAATCAGTTTTGATTTCTTATTCACACTAACTGTATTATTATGCTACGGATTTAAGAAACTACTGGAACAAACTTATTTTTTTGACTTGGTTTCACTTGTAACAGAAACAGAAACTTGGCTTGGTACTGGGAATATTATCATGAACTATCTGGTCTAGTAGGTAAACTTATGCCTATAGTCCAGGGCTGGCCCTAAATAGGAGTGTTGTATTTTGACTTTATATCTCAGTCTTTGAATTTTCACCACAATTTGTGCACTTTGCCGTTATGCAACAAACAAACAATGCACTATTAGCTCGATATTTCGAAGAAAAGACTAGCTATTGTACTCGCCCCAGCGTCACCGTCGCCGTTGGTTAAAGTTTTGATAAAGTCAAATATCTCTGTTACTTTCCAATCTATTGACTTCAAACTTAAAATATAGTTATTCACTATCAAAGTCTACACGCGGGAAAAAAAATCCCCATAACTCTGATTAAATTTTGTCAGAGTTATGTCCCTATTTAACATATAATTTTTAAGTTTTTGTTTTGGATAAAGTCCAATTTCTGTTACTATCAAAGCTTTTGACTTGAAACTTAAAATAGTTATTCACTATCAAAGTCTACACAAGGAGAAACAATCCCCATAACTCTGATTTTAATTTTGACAGTTATGCCCCTTTTAACTTAGAAAATGTTTTGTTAAAGTGTAATATCTCTGTAACTTTCAAAGCTATTGACTTGAAACTTTGAATAGTTGTTTATTATTAAAGTCTACACCAGGAGAAACAATTCTTTTACTCTGTTTCAACTTTGACGTATTTATGCCCCCTTTATATTACTAGGAATGTTCAGGTTACTGTTTTATATAAAGTCCAGTAATCTCTGTTACTTTCATAGTAATTGACTTGAAACTTAAAATACTAATTTACTAACATACGCAATTATACAATAAAAAAACTATACCGGTGACAAGTTCTGTACTTTCTGTTACTTAGCTTTTTAAGACTGAAGCACTTAGAATGGTCCAGTACTGTGAAACATCAGGCGAAACAATCCGTATAATTCTGTTTCTTTATTTGATACAGTTAAGCGCCTTTTTCTGGCAAATCTCTAACTCAAAGTTAAGCACTGGAAAAAGTTGGATGCCCTGTCTTATGGACAGCTCTTGTTTTCTTCATCTCCTTGAAAATAATTCATCCAACTTGCTATAGTTGATATACTTGCTAAACTTGATAACTGTAAAGACTTTATTTAATGAGGCTACACATTTGGTTTCCCAATCTTCCATGTGGGCCTCAACATATATACATATAAACAACAGAGCATTACACAAAGTTACAATACTGTAGTATTTTATGGAGACTGACAAGTTATTGTTGAGTATTGTTGAAATTCAGGTTGAGCAATATTGCCAGTCAGTATTAGTATAGATTTTCATAAACAGATTCATGTTCATTCTTGTGCTTGGAGTATATACCACTTTAAATGGGGATATTTTAAACAAAGTAATTTTACAGTGGAATAAATTCTAGAATAATTTCTTTGGATAGAAGGTCTTCGATAGCGTGCATATCAGTAGCATTAGTATGATTTGAAAGTGCTGTATCTTCTCACTTACAGAAACTCTTGATATTTCATTTTTAGGCAAAGAAAGTGACATAGCCTTGGCAGATGTACTAATGTTTTGGACAGGAGCAAGTTCTGTGCCCCCCATGGGGTTTGACAAAAAACTTGAAGTGGACTTTGTTACGGCTGATAGAAAACTGCCTGTAGCCCATACCTGTGGCATGGTTTTAGAACTTGTGTGTGGGTTAGCTGATCCTGATTTGTTCAAGGAGGATATGGTGAAAGCTATTAAGTGGAGTGGAGGATTCCACTTATGTTAAATGCATCAGTGTACAATCAGTTCTGAAGCCATCTGTTTACAATCAAACGGTTGCAATACTTGAACTCAAGATTCTACCAACTGCTCTTGTTTCAGGCCAGTATGCAACATTTAAAGGTTTAGGTCATTGGATCACCACAATACTTAAGTAAAGGAATGGCACATAGCACATTGTAAAGCATGTTATAATTCTCATTATAGTTATGAATGAACATTCTTCTGTCTTTTCATGCCATATGCTGTAAATCTTACTATTTTGTTTGCTTTTGTTTTAGATAGGCTCACACACACACTAAATTAAATACCTTTTATGTTCTCCAGTGCATACAGTTGAAAACTTTACACTATCCCATACTGTAGGTAGAATTGCATACTTCATGGAAGTTTAGTTATTGTGTAGCATGAAAATTGAGTTTGTTGTTACATATCACTAACACTTGGGAACCTTTTTCAAAGTCAAGGTTAAAGCTTTTGAGGCAGGATAGCATATGTCATTATACCCCAACAAACAAAGTTTGAGATAGGGTACATGTATATAGGAGTTGCCTCAATTGTTGATCAGTCAGTCTGTTGGTCAGTTAGCAAGAATTATGTTGAGTGAACTATACTGGACATTTCTTAAGATATTTACTTAAAACTTCGTAAACAGGATCATAATTGAGTGGAGATGTGCATGATAGAATTTGGTGTGGTTCAGCTTGTACCTGGTATAGTTACCCTTGGACTTAATTAAAATAACTATAGAGCAATTATATCAGTCTTGTGAACTTAGCGGAAATCAGTATATTAGCATAAGCCATGTTATGGGACAAACCACTTTTACTTTTTTTCAGAATTTTGACTTTAAACTCTGTATATTTGTTCACCATCAAGTGTATATGTTCCTGCACATGTTTGGTGTGGCTTTGTTTTTAGCTCGACTATTCGAAGAATAAGTAGAGCTATCCTACTCACCACGGCGTCGGCGTCACACCCTGGTTAAGTTTTTCGTACCAGTCCACATTTTGACAAAGTCTTTTGAGATAAAGCTTTGAAACTTTCAACACTTGTTTACCATCACCATGTCCAGTTATAGGCAAGAGTACAGAACTCTGTCAAGCATTTTGACTGAATTATGGCCCCTTTTGACTTAGAAATCTTGGTTAAGTTTTTCGTACCAGTTCATATTTTGGCAAAGTCTTTTGAGATAAAGCTTTGAAACTTTCAACACTTGTTTACCATCACCATGTCCAGTTGTAGGCAAGAGTACATAACTCCATCAAGCATTTTGGTTGAATTATTGCCCCTTTTTGACTTAGAAATCTTGGTTAAGTTTTTCGTACCAGTCTACATTTTAACAAAGTCTTTTGAGATAAAGCTTTGAAACTTTCAGCTCTTGTTTACCATCACTATGTCCAGTTGTAGGCAAGAGTACATAACTCCATCAAGCATTTTGGTTGAATTATTGCCCCTTTTTGACTTAGAAATCTTGGTTAAGTTTTTCGTACCAGTCTACATTTTGACAAAGTCTTTTGAGATAAAGCTTTGAAACTTTCAACACTTGTTTACCATCACCATGTCCAGTTGTAGGCAAGAGTACATAACTTCATCAAGCATTTTGGCTGAATTATGGCCCCTTCTGACTTAGAAATCTTGGTTAAGTTTTTCGTACCAGTTTATATTTTGTGTAAAGTGTTTGACATACGGCTTTGAATCTTTTATATCTTGTTCAGTATTATAGTCTCTATCAATAGGCAAGAGTACATAACTCTGTCATCTTTTTTGGCTGAATTATGGCCCTTTCTGAACTTGGAAATTGGTTCTGTTTTCGTATATGTCCATGTTTTGTCAAGACTATTTGACATATGGCTTTTAAACTTTAAACACTTGTTTATCATTATGATTTCCATCTGTAGGCAAGAGTACATAACTCTGACAACTATTTTGGCTGAATTATGGCCCTTTTTGGACTTTGAAATTTTTGTCAAAACTATTTGAACTGTGGCTTTGAAACTTTTAACACTAGTGTATCAACATGATTTCCATTTGTAGGCAAGTGTACATAACTCTGTCAACTATTTTGACTGAATTATGACCCTTTTTGGACTCGGAAATTAGTTAAACTTTTCATACAAGTCAATATTTTGCCTAACATATAACTTAATAACATATTTGCCATCATGGTCACACATTGCAACTTAGTGCAAGACTAATCGAAATCCACAAATACGGGAACATATTTTGTTTAATCAATTTTTTTCTTTTGTCTGAAAATCTATGGAAATATTTTGACCCCATTCTTTAATCAATTCTTCGAATAGTCGAGCGCGCTGTCATCCGACAGCTCTTGTTAGTATAATGTGGTGTTGCAGTGGTATTAATAGCATTCACTGATATTTGAATATTTGAGCAAAACGTCTTAAATAAAATCTCTTTTTCTGGATTATTGTTCCAGTCACAGACAATAATGCCCTTTACATTTGGTTTGGCTGTGAAACATTCAATATAGCACCAGAAGCAAAATATCAGATACATAGGTTCATGTCTGAGGCTTACGTAAGGGAGGATATTCATTCTGTTTGACCAATTGAACTACTAGTAACTTTATGGGATGTTGTGAGAATAGAATTTGCACAGGTTTTATTATGTCTCTCCTCTCATGGTGGAGAAATATTGTTGGTTTCTTAGATATATTTGTTTTTTTTTCCATCTGTCAGTCCCCAGGAGTCATTAATACCAAGCCTAGTTGTGCACATTGTTGGCATGTTCTTCTAGGGTTATTATCCCCCGACGAAAGTCGGAGGGATATAGTTTTGGCGTCGTCCGTCCGTCCGTCCGTCCGTCCTTCCGTCCGTCTTTCCGTCCGTCCGTCCGTCCGTCCTTCCGTCTTTCCGTCCGTCCGTCCGTCCGTCCGTCCGTCCGGAGCCATATCTAGGAAATGGTTGGGAATATTTATTTAAAACTTGATATACATGTTCACCACTATGAGTTCTTGCGGCCCGTCAAGTTTCAGTCAGATTGCCCGAGTAACACCAGAGTTATGGCCCTTAGAAGTTTTTAGTATTAACTATATAGGGTACTATAAATATGGCAATTTCTGCATCATAACTTTTGATATATTTGACTTAGAACTATGAAACTTAAACAGAATTTAGATCACCATAATGTGGTTGTGTACACACAATTTCATTTGGATTTATTTTGTAAATTAAGAGTTATTGCCCTTTAATTGTATAAAAATCAACATATTTGTACATAACAAACTTACCATTTGGTAGAATTTCATTAAATTTCTTTCATTCTTTTCCATGAACATTTATTGTAAAGATGTGAAGTTGTGTACCCACACCTGGTCACCCCCTTACCTTGATCACACACCTCCCCCTGACACCCCCCCCCCCCCACACAAAAAAAAAAAAAAAAAAAAAAAAATCCTTATTTTAGATTTTTTTCAAACAAACTTCATATACATGTTCACCACTATGAGGTTATGGGGCCCATCAAGTTTCAGACAGATTGCCCAAGTAACACCAGAGTTATGGCCCTTAGAAATTTCTAGTGTTAACTATATAGGGTACTATAGATCTATAGATATGGCAATTTCTGCATCGTAACTTTTGATATATTTTACCTAGAACTATGAAACTTTAACAGAATTTAGAGCACTATAATGTGGTTGTGCACAGACAGTTTTGTATGGATTTCTTTTGTAACTTCAGAGTTATTGCCCTTTAATTGTCTAAAAATCCACATAATTTATTTGTACATAACAAACTTACCATTTGGCAGAATTTCATTAACTTTTATATGAACATTTATTATAAACATGTGAAGTTGCGCACCCACACCTGGTCACCCACTTGCCTTGGTCACACCCCCTCCCCCTTTCAACCCCCCTCCCCCCCCCAAAAAAAAAAATAAAAAAAAAATTTTCATTTCTTATTTTAGATTTTTTTCAAACCTTCCAAGTTGTACCATTCCCCCACCTCACTTCTCCACCCAGTCATGCCCACCACTGATCATGCATCCTCTCCCCCCCCCCACCCCCACCAACTTCACCCTTTTACCCTTTTTTTTTTCATGTTTAATTTTCAATCAATATTTATAATCAGCATGTGAAATTTTGTTTCCTCTCCCGTTCCCCTGCACCCCACCCCCTAAAAAAATAAATATATACATATATGTAATATATACATATATATATTTCCATTCCTTTTTTTTTTTTTTAAATGTTCAAACCTTCAACATGTTAAGTTGTGACTGCACAAACCTTGCCCTCAGCCATGTTCAAGATATCTTACCTGTGTTCTCTTAAGGAAACTGTCCTTTTAAGTTCAAATGTACATGTTAAACAGCAACACCTGTGCCAAACCACTCGAAGACAATATTTTGTTCCAGTTAAACTTCAAGCTCATATTTCAATTAACTGCATTTAATTTTAAAAGCTAAGCTTATTACAGTAAGCATATCCCATTCAAAATAAATTCTTTAGTCAGGATCAAAGTATCATACATTTATTATATACTCTTTAATTAAACATTTGTTTTCTGTTAAATTGATTTTGACTAATGAAATTATTTGCTTCTTATTAACATCCTTTCACTTTTTGCTGGATATATCTTTTTGCCATTCCTCACCACAAACCCTTTCGGCGGGGGATACCAATTCATCGAATTTGCTTGTTTTTTTAGGAGTTGAGGCCCTTTTATTTAGTTGAGTATTGAATGCTTGCCCATGCTATTTCTCAAGAACATGTGGACCCGCTGTTTTACTGGAATGATTTTCTGCAGTATTTCTTCAAAACATAAAAAATTTAGAGGGGTGGTGCGGGATGGAGGAGACATATGTTTCTGTGACAACAACTTCTACTTTCATATGATTAAGAGTGAAACATATCGTGTATGCAGATGGGTGTTTTTAAATGTACATGTACTTATCATATGATAAAATGATTGTCAAGTTTCAGTTAATGTTGTTCCTTGATTAAAGTATGTTGATGTTATTACATTTTTAACAGTCTTTTCATAAATGATTATCTGCAGAGTGTTTTATAATATCTGTAATTTTGATTTTACACTGTCTGTTGCTTGCCAAACAGTCAGTCAGTGGGTCCACGCGTTTACTAAGTTAACTGAGTTGGTCTACATGAAAGTTTACAACAGTGATCTGTGGGAGAGCTGCAGAATGTATGTCGTTTCTATTTGTTACAGCATTAGAGCACCAGAGCTAACAATAGAACAATCTACTAGTCATGAAATATTATGATCAGTTTTAAATTGTTGCCATATTATACTCAGGCGGTCAGTCGTGGACCATTGTGGCCCTATTTGTTAGTTGCAACTGAATGTTGTAAAAAACATGTTTTTAATTTTTACTGTAATACTTCCAGTTGTTTGAATATCAGTTAAGTAGTTATTGTTTTCATATAGCTGACAGTTGTCTAGACTGAGACATTTTATGAGATTATGTGTTTACCAGTTCCTGTTTGTTTTCAGATAATAGAAATAGTGTGTTGTATGGAACAAAAATGATACACTGTCTTAGACTTAATTGGCATTTAGTATAGTTACATATGTTTCATGTTTATAGTCTGTGATTCATTGATTTATTGATCTCAAAATAAAAATCATTTGTAGTGTCGTTTTTGTTTATCATTGATTACCATTGAAAAGAAATGAAGGTTAAAAAAGGATTAGATAAAAGCATTTTTAAAACTTTTAAATAAAAGTGTTAACATAAATAGACTTATCAAGTTGCAAACTTGAAACTTGTTATACATGATCAACACAATGTGCAAATGTACACGAGACTTTTCATGCAGCTCAGAGTCATTGCCCGGGCCTTGGACTTAAAGGGGATTGCTGATAATCCTATGTGCCATCTTTAGAACAGGCTTATTGAACCATACATTAAGGTGAAAAAAGTGTGAAAATTGGATATCAAATAAGAAAGTTATGATGATTTTTAATTTCAATATTTAACATAAATGGATGCCATCATATTCACACCTCTGACGTCATCAGCTGTTTTGTACAATACAGTCGAGTCCACTTAATACGAACTCGCTTGATACGAATTTTCGGCTATAACGAACAAAATCCGGATTCCCCGGCTGAGTCCTGCTATTTCTTTGTAAAATTATTTCGGTAATAGCGAACTCGCTTCAGACAAATTTTGGGAGATACGAACACATTTTGGAAGTCCCAATGAGCTAAAATGTTATAAGTTTCCATTTTTTGATACGAACTAATTTTAGAAGTCGGCGGTCTTTTTTTTTTTGCTACGCTTTATCTTTTAACAGTTTGAATCTCTACAGTGCTGATATTTAGTCGAAGTGATTATCACCTGTATTCGATAAATACATAATAATGAGATTAATGTATGCAGTTATTTTATTCATTACAATCGAGTCCAGGTAATAATGTCTTTAGCAATTCAGCGATAATTACTTTCATTTGTACACCTCTCCATGAAAAATACAATTTCATTGTACGTTTTAGGGCTATATAGTGTACTTTTAGTATCAAAAATACAACAAAAAATTACCAGTTTTTTTTTTTCAAGTAAATGTTTGAAATACCATGTGTAAAGTACCTGTTGCAAAAATGCATTGACATATACACGTTACTGTATTCCTGTGTATCTATATGTGTTAGATCGATATGTGCTATAAACACTTGGTGATTCAATTTACATTTGTACATTAAAATTTATTTTTCATACATTTTTACGTGTTTAAGTATGAGTTATTTCATTGTAAACTGAAGACACTCACTTAATCAGTTAAAACTACTAATGAGCATCTATTCACTACAGAACTGTATTTTATTTATCAGAAGCTATTCACCGGCGATACCGGTGATACTGCCCAACTTGCTCGTGTAAATTACCTGGTAGTCATACATTCGTTAATACGAATTTCGGTAATCCAACAGTAATAAGTGTGTTTCACCTGCAGAAACATTGTGAAATCTTATATAAATAATACTAAATAATAGTGATTATTTTTGAATGAAAATAAATCCGAAGTTATTTAGGCCAGGAATTATCTGGTTTTTTCTCGTTGATGTTTTTAGATAAATGCTAATTTTAGACAACTTGTCATTACATATGTAAATCATTTGGAATGCTTCGGTTACAACAGCAAAACTATCTCTGACGTCGCATTATCATTTGCAAACATGTCAGATGAAACAGACACAAAATTCCCATCCTCCACACCCTTCACATATGTTTAATTTTGTATTACGGTTACAGATCTAATAGTACATGCTGATTTGTTGATTTTACAAAGATACTGCTGTCAGTTGTTTATTTCCAGGCAACCAAGAGGTGATGTCAAAAACAGGTTCAGTGATGCACAGGTTGCGGTTCTTTTCATTGTGCTTTGGACATCAATATCACATGTCAGTGACTTGATCTAACTACATCGAACGGTCTATTGTGGTACTCACTGAGCGCTTCTATTTGAACTATTACTGAATCAGTTCTAGACATTATCGATCTAACACAGAGTTTAGACTCGCATAACATTGCAAAATCTTGAGGGCAGTTTTAAACTGTCAGACTTGCTACACCAGATGGTAGTTATACCTTCATCAGGAGAATAATTTATGTCAGATGTATGGAAATTAAACTTAGGTAGTAGTGAAAGTTTTAAATATATCTGTAATTCATGGACGACACATGCCAGCGACTATGCCTATTTACATACAGATGATCCCTCAACTATTTGAACTACCAGTACTATTGACTCAATTCCAGATATTATCAGTCTAATACAGATTTAACATTTCAAGATCTTGAGGGAAGGCAGCTGTGAACTGTCAGACTTGCTACATCAGATTGTAGTTATATCTTCATCAGGGGAACAATTTACATCAGATGTATCGAAATAAACTTTAGGTGGAAATGAAAGTTGTAGTTATTGCATCTATAATTGATGGACGACACATGCTAGTGACTATGCCTACCGGTATTTACATACAGATGGTCCATATTTCAACTAATTGAACTACTGCTGACACAGTTGACATTATCGGTCTTGAATACAGATTTTAGATTCGCTTAACATGAGAATGGGAATGCAGTTTTGAACTGTCAGACTTGCTTTATGATGTACATCAGATGGTAACATAAATATACTTTCTTTTTTACCGAGCTGTCAGGAGAACAATTGACACCAAATGTATGGAGGTGAAACTCTAAGTGGAAATGAAAGTTTTGTAGAAGTTTTAACTATTGAATCTATAATTTGTCATTCAGTGTGTTAACAATGAACAACACAGGTGGCGATTTCCGTGTGTATATATATATATCATAAAGAAAACAAACAGAAGTGTTATTTTGAAACACTGACCTAGTCAGGTGTACTCCTTATCAATTAAACAAACTTATTTGTAAACATTGACGGTTTTAACTCAAGGGGATCCATGCTAGAAATAATGACAAAATACAATACATTACGCATATCAGTAGCCCTGACCAACCTATAAACTTGGTCAGTTTAGCCTATTTTCTAAGTACAACGACACTGTTCACCCATTTAAATGAGAAGTCATTGATTATTGTGTATAAAAATTAGTTTTGTTATTCATTATGTTACATCTCTGGATTCCATTTCTGTTATTGTATGCTGACCTAATAACAATATTATTTCGTTAAATGTAATCCAACGCTTTCCCTTACTTTTCTCATTAAATGAGTTTTTTAGGGTTTTGGTGCACGGATTTCAAATTGCATTTATTCTTTCAACACTTTTACTTATAAATGACTTAAAAGAACGGTTAACACGAAGGTGTTTGTTAACTTTTGTATTTCATAATAATGCTAGTTTAATTTATAATTTATTCCAAGTAAAAATTCTTGTCGCATCTTTATTAGGGATTCTGACTGCTGGAGATTGGCCATGCATTTGAACATTGATCAACATCTTCTTTTATGGTCTGTAAATGCTGTATGGGATATTCATGAAAGAGGATGGTTGAATATGTAAACATTCTTTTTTGTTAGGTAAATATTCTAGCAATTACTTTGCCATGTCGTTGGTCTTACTTAGGTGGAATATTCTTCGATCTGGTGAAGTTGCTGGAGTACATTTCAAAATTTATTTTTTTCTGTGAGCACTGGGTTTTGCCCACAAGCTGTTGCTGTGCTTGGTATCTCCTATGTGTCTCTTTGGCATTATAAATTTCCTTTCGATAGGACCAAATATTGATATAGTGTTCGCAGAAAAATGCTAGTGTCTGTGTCATATTGTATGGCAGAAATATTGGTAAATTATTGTACGTGTATTGTACATGGCTGAAATATTGCTAAATTATTTACGTGTATTGTACACTGCAAACATATTGCTAGTCTGTATTGTGCACAGCTGAAATATTGCTAAATTATTTACGTGTATTGTACACGGCAGATATATTGCTAGTCCGTATTGTGCACTGCAGAAGTATTGCTAATTTATTATACGTGTATTGTACACGGCAGAAATATTGCTAGCCCATATTTTGCAAGGTAGAAATGTTGCTAAATCAGTGTACTTTTGTTGTATTGCTAGTCCAAATTGTATGGCTGAAATGGGTGTGAAATTATGGTACGTATATTGTACATGACAAAGATTGCAGTGTACATGGCAGAAATATAGCTATTGTCCGGATAGATATATATATAGCGCTGCAGAAATTTTGCGTTAAGTTTATTCAAGTGTGCAGGCACGATTAGTCCTCGGTTGTTAGAATTTTCATTACATTGTCTTTCCTGGGTCATTTTATGTGACAAAATTCAGGCTTACATTTAGGCAGAAAGATGCGGCCACAAATTATCCAAACTTGTTAAATTGAATAATTTGCATAACTTGAAGTGATATTGAATCACCAATTTGTAAATGAAATATTTGTCAGTGTTTGAGAAATTAAAAGGAAGTGTATTTCAAAATTTGTGTTTATTATTATTCTTATGATTCATAATTCTGGTCCTTAAATAATGTTCACATAAACTGATGACGTTCCAGGACACTAAAACAAGCGTCCCTATTCCGTGTTAAAGGTCTTTTTAAAAGCGCCATAATTTCTTAACATTTTCTCTGATTTACAAAATTCTTTCGCTGATGCTTTTATTTTAATAAGAGTAACTCATTACGATGTTTACTGGAATTGTGATAGTTCCATTTTTTATAAACCATAATTAGCATTAGCAATTGTGTAAAGTGAACTACATCTACAGCTTTTGCAATACCGGGTTGAAATTTGGTACCCTTGATAAATATGAAGTGGAAATGTGCATGTGACAATTTAAATGGGGTAAGGGTTGTGCATGAGTTATAGCCCTTGGACTGTAATCAATGTATGTAGCTTTGCAATATTAGCAAACTACTTCTGCAGTTCTCAAAAAAGTATTGGTTTGAAACTTTGTAAACTTGATCAACATGAAGTGATGTGTATGTACAACTGTGCATAGCTCTGGTTATGTATGACAGAGTTATAGCCCTTGGATGTACCCAAAATCATCGTATTAGCAAAATCAATCTTGAGGAGTGAACTACTTTCACAGTTTTCAAAATTGTTATCTAAAACTCTGTATAATTAAATAATCAGTTTTAATCTATTTTTGTGTGTAATATTACAGTAGGCCACATTGAAACTTAAGATATTTAATATGTTCTAACACTGTTATATATCTTTATGTGTTACCTTCTTTAAATAAGTTATTATTATTATTATTATTATTATTATATTATATACATGACCATCATTAAGTGCAGATATTTTGTGACACTTTTTTGGGTCAGCTTTGATTTTAGGCGGAGTTGCAGAGGTATGAATTTCATCCAGTGATAGTTCTTGTTGTTTTTAATATGAGGTCCAAGTGCAATAACTCTGCAATGTTGGGTAATTTAAGTAGGATTTCAATGAAACTTTGGTTTACATTGTCATCAGCGTTTGTTGTTATGTTTGAGATATTTTTATGTCGACCGAGACTGCTATTTTTTGTCTTTGGATGTATTTTGTGCTTCCAAAGGACCACCCTACCAGAATGATCTATATCATGGAGACAAAAGAAAAATACTTGATGCACAACTATAGATCAACAGCATTCAGTGAGCCGTGTCTGCACTGTTAGTTTTGGTTCGACCAATAGAATAGGTAGTAATGGTATTGGACTTTGCGAGGTTGTCATGATCTATTCATCTGATTCTATCAAAGCATTTGCCGTGACAAAGAGGTCTAGCAGTAAAATTTACAGTTAGAACTAATCAGAATCCTCTCACCCTAGTTAATGGGTATGGCTCAATCAGAGGTCGTTGTGGTTTCTACGCACATTGCAAAGTTAATTGAAATCCACGAATTGTTGAAATAATTTGCACTACAGATTTCATATAATACATACGGGCCGTTCTCTAGGAAAACCGAGCTTATTGACATATAATTATTACATAATTTGACTTTTAAAAAAACGCAAATTAATGCATTATGTGATGTCTTTCAACAGTAATCTAGATACTTATTACAGTTCATACTAATAAAGAGGTTATCATTTCTGCAGAAATTTTATTTTAGTGCAAGCTGTTGCCATGGTGATATTTATTATTAGGTAACGGTATTCAACACCTTCGAAATCATGGGTTAGTTACTTTGAAGAACCATTAAGTCCAAAAACAGTAAAAAAGTAATTGTTTGGCACATTTCATTCCAGATGGTATAAAGAGAAAACAACATAAATGTATTTATGATGTGAGTCAATAGCATACATGACACGGAAATAAGCCTTAATTAAACGGACATCATTACGTTTGCATAGCATTTGTTATGTCACATTTATTAACTCGTCAGATGGATAGATGTAAGGGACCATATTTATGGAGATTTTGAATACGACAGTTTTAAGTTTTCAGGAAATATTAAATAAAGTGAATACTATGTAGTTGTGCATTTAGCTTAATCTCTGTTACTTTATCAGTAAACCCCCTTTTCCATTCTTAATTTGTAAGTCCAGTTTAAAAGAAGTGCTAAAGGAAATATGTCGCACACTACAACATATAAAGATGCTTATGTACACAAAGTTTCATTAAAATCCTACTGAAAAATGTGGAAGTAGTTTATGCTACAAATTTCCTCTAATATAATTCACATAACTAAACTTGGCGATGATTATGTATACCAAATTTCAATGAATCTGACTTCCCAGTGATTTCCCAATTGTAAAGTTGGCCAGTCCTAGTAATGACACTGGGCTCTTTGTATCAGAATCTTTATTACTCAAGCAATATACAGACATAGCAAGCAAAATGTTACAGGACACAGTGTACTTATACATGCCATTTAACATAAAACGATAGAATGTCAGTCCTTTCTTTTAAAGTGTCGCCAGTATTTCTCTTTGAAGATATAAATATAAATCTGTAGCCTCTTGACAGGTCTGTGCGGGTGTAAGGTTGTGCTCCTGCATGATAGCCACGCAAACTTCATACACATCTTGATCACAAGGAATAACTGATAGAAATTTCAGCTTCTCTAGAACACGCTGCCATATCAGCCTCTGAAACTGCTACAATCTGATTCTCTGCGTTCCACAATGACGGGAAGAAGTACATATTTTCTGGTCGGCCAAATGGCACCATAACATTAGACGAACGTCTAATGTGGTGATTGTTCCACATTCGAAAGGCCATATCGAGTTTGTCCTGCAACATGAAACAAACTGAAATACTTTCGACTATCTAGTAACAAGAGGACCGTGATTGAACTACGACAGCCTATACACTTTGAAAATAAGTTGGACCGACGGTTTATGATTAAGAAGAAATCACTATATACATATAAGGAAAGTAAGCCCGGTCCATAGCGGCCATGTTTTTTGATGAATCGACATTTATTATATGTCTATATATATTCTGCAAAAATCACCTTGTATTTCACAATTAAATATGAACAGGCAGAAAAAAATCTGTACTGTACCTTTTAAATTCCATATTGTACCTTCCGTTCTGTACGCTGCCGGACTACTTTCATTAATATGCATGACATGACACAGTTCTATAAATAGCGCAAATAAAAACTTCATTTTGTTCCATTTTAATATCGATAAACATTGAATATTCCATTCAGTTACAAACAACAAACAAACAAGGTAGAGTTATATGATAAAAGGGTCATAATAACAGTAGCTAAATCTGGGATTTTGTATTCAGCTCTCGTGGATTTTGCAAGGTCGGATCACGCTTGCGCGCTTCGTGAGATCCGATCTGGCAAAATCCACTCGAGCAAATACAGCATCCCAGATCGAGCTACTGTTATAATAACCCTATTATCTTGAACCACGAATCACTAAATACGTTATATTTACAGAGAAAACAAGCCTCAGACCAGACAGTTGTGGCCACTTTTTAACGAATCAACATGCCTTGAGCAATCTTCAACGGACACACGCACTGACAGGCGGAAACAGTGATGTCAACAATGAAAGCATCTACAGGAATGATCCCATGATATGTACCGAGCATCTGAGATTCAATTGCTTACCATGTTTTAACCATATTAATCTGTCAGAACTAAACTAATTTTCTTGATTCTAGAAGAAAATAATATTCCAACATTCTGACAACAAAGAACAAAGGACATTTTATCAGATATGTTGCTCAGCAATGAATTGATAAATGATGCCGCGGCTATTCCTGATTATTTCTGGGATAAATTAATAGGTTGGAATTACCTGAATTAATGCAAGGAAACAAAACTGGACCAAGCTTCTATCGATGAAGTTTCCACTAAAATTTCCATGATCCTGTAGGTCTTTTAATCACTCGATCCAGTAATGCATATGGTGTCTTCTTAGGTAACCCCACCAACATTCAATTCTTTGGTTCGCTGTACTGACTCCATCGATATAAGATCTATCGCTGTCAGGAGAATGGCGCCTGAAAAATGTTTGGAAATTGCGGATGTGTCCATTCTCTGTCCCATAATCTCCTCTAACAAATCGAGGACAGCCAGCAAATTGTTCTACTACCTCGAGAAAGTAGCCACCGATGACTCTGGGGTTATTATTTGTGTTATACAGATTCAGCCAAATCATACGTCTGGAAAAAACACAAATACAACCGCTTATACAAAGCCCAAACGACTTGAGTTTATCATAGCCATCTAAGTGCCAAATGAAGTTTGGACCCGCAGCATAATAAGCACGCCTGCGAAGACATCTTGCTCTCCGCAGAGACACACCTACCGGGTCCAAGTGATGTAAAATGATACGCACATCTTCCGTTCGTACACTCAGACCATTTTTTTTACATCTAGCTGCCATCATACGATATCCATGCAGTTGACCGGATTGCCGAAGTTCATTCTGTATAAAGTGAATTGCGCTATCAATTCATGTAAAATTTCGTCTTTTCAGTCCAAGTAACTTCATTATTCTCTTCAAATGCCGTAGACTGATGCAAACGCCATAGTCCTTATTTAAAACATGCCGAATTTCCCAGTATTTCAACTTTTTTTCAAACAATTTACTGATTAGCACTTCCCTATAACCGACTTACATTATGAAAATGGCAGCTCTTTCATGTTTTCTCATTTGTCTGCTAACATGTGCGCATGTGTTAGTTATCACGTGATGCTAACACGTGTGCATGTGATAACTAACACGTGCGCATGTGATAAATAAAATATTTCCTATGTCCCCTCTATGCCACCATAAAGAGGAGACTAGTATATTTTATCTTTATAAATGGCTGATGATTTCAAAAATTTGCTGTTCTATTTTTGGTTGCGGGTTTTTCTTTTTGTTTTAAATACACTGTGACAAGGAAACAATTGTTTATAATTCTTTAAACGAAACACAAATTATGAATAGCAAGTTGCCTAGGCAGTGGCAAGTGAACTGTCACCGGTGCAGCAGACCCAAGGTCTAGTGCACCGTCATTTTTGTTATATATAAAATATTGCCTTTAAGTAAAGTTTAATTCAAAGATATTTTCACCAGATATATTCAGAAACATAACTAATAGAATGAAGTAAGATAAACTTTGATTGACCTGTGATTTACCCTTTGACCTCAAAGTGCTGATCTTCATTCTTGGGCAATAGTAGTATCCATTATTTTCTTAGATATTTCCGAATGACAGAATGGATTTCATTGATTTTTTTTTTTTCGAATTTTCATGAAAGGTCCACATATATTTGTCAAATAAGATTAATCATTGTTTGTATTTGGATAAATATATGTACGTATAAAAAAACTGAAATTCGATATAAATTTCAGACTTATAATGTCAGTGACAATTGAAGTTTAATTCTTCATGGAACCTAGAATTTGGAAATATTAACATCTTGCCAGCAAATATTTTATAATGTGCATGTACAATCAAAACTGTTTACAATTTCAATATTTGTTATATAATTAATTACAATCGCTACAATATTCTCACAAAATCCATGATAAAAACTGTGAAAGACAATAAAGATTATTATGAATGGAGGTCCATAATGGTAGGTGTTGTTGGTTTGCTTGTTAAAATTTTTAATAGATCTTATTGGATTTGGCGTGTTCGTCTTTTGTGTATGCTATTTATATAAAAAATAATGAAGATAGCGCTTTTAGTAAATGCAAGCCAATGTTTATCTTACTTCTTCTTTAATAATGCTCTTTCATATTACTGGTGACAAGATATTATTAGTATACTTCAAAGAAAGGCTATCTTTTATAACAAATGGTAGTAGTAGCTTCCTCGCTTGGCCGTATCTTTTCAGCATTATTCTTTATCTGGTCTTTATCCAAAGTCATTCAGACTATCTCTGTAATTGTAAGAATTACATTCATGGATAGAGAGTGTTAAAATTTCTTTCCGAGAACATGTGAAGCAAAGACTTAATCTGCGATGGGTTTCATATGCTCTACTTATTAAGTTGCTTTGCCTGTTACCAGTATAAAAATGATTTAAATCGTTAACAGGTTCATATCATTATGTTGTTACAAACTCATTCACCAAAACAAGTCCACACACACAAAACTGGTCAATGTATAATGGAATGTCAATGATGGCTATTGTCCACTTTCAAAGACAACACATGTAGGGCATTATCCATATTCATTTTCGGCTATTCTCCATTTTTCACACAAGGATCAATATAAATGGATTTGACATAAAAAGGCAAATGTAAATAACTTACTTTAAACTATGTCAGATAGTGAGATGGTAGAGCTGTACATACAGTGAATTACAAGCATAAAAACAACTCTAAATATTTTTTATGAATTTTCAAACTAAACTTTCATGGATTTTGTAAACTATTTAACATATTGTGTATTGTATTCACAAAAATAAAGTAAAATAATATCAGTTCCATGGAAAAAAAATCACCATTCGTTCTTTTTGCAACATCTGGTGGTTTAAAATCTCTCATCAAGCCTAAGCAACTTACCGAAAAACCTGAAATTTTCAGAAGCGTTCATCGGTCATTGTGTAGCATTTTGGAATTATCATAGCATTATGTATTACCCTGATTACCACTTCTATTCAATCTATTTTCAATATGACCTCTAATCAAGGTTTCTCTGTCTGCATATTTGTATCTAAGAATGATGTTGCATTTGAATACTACTAAATGAGTCAATAAGAAATTAGTTGCATTGCAAAACATATTGAGGAATACTATAAATTTCAGTTACATGAACTTCACAATTTATATATGGCACCAGTTTCTTTGAAATTTAAAAAAATCTGTGTTTCAGATTAAGGTTGAATAATATGGATAAAATGCTCCTTCTACAAACACTGTGGGTCTTACGGAAACCTATGGTCTTACAATCTTTTTTTATTATGATCCATATTTTTACATATTTTTTAATATGACATATTACATAATAAATATATTTATAAAAGTTATTATGTCATATCTGGTATCAAAATCTTTGATTTTATGTGTAGATATTAAAAATAATAATTTCATTTTTGTAACTTTAAAACAATCACAATTGTTAGTTAAATTTATATTTTAGGCATAGTTTTACAATTTGAATCGTCTTGACACCTAACAAGGTGTTTGCTTTAATGACTTTGCCATTAGCATCTTAAGTTAAGCTTCTTCCATCTCAACAACTTGTACTTAACTTGTACTAAGCAAAGTAAAAATCTTGCTACAAAATCAGCTTATCTCTTTTACACAGGCCTTTTTAAAAATAGTCTACTATCTTTAACAAGAATTGTCTTTGTTTATACAGGAAGCTACACTAATATTTCCTTCTTGTAACCAATTCTTCAGAAAATAATGTTTATACTTGGTTTGACAGAGCCCAATAAAAACTACAGTCTCCAATGTCTAAGTATCATTCAAACTTGGACATTCAAAATAAATATACTGGATTTTTAAACACGTGTTGACTCTGTCATTTTCAGGTATGTACTTATTTTATTATTTTAAGACTTTTTATAAAATCAACTTTGTGTATTTTTATTTTTTTGTTGAAATATGACATGACTTGAAATTTAGAAATAATAACAGAACAGAACAGAACAGAGAATTTATTAGTCGAATGCATAATACAGCATATAGACATAAACAATGGTAAATACTAGCAATGCATGGTAACAAATAGTACAAGTATGAAATAACCTTTACAAATAAACACAATAATAGCAATATTTAACGAGAGTGTCTATTTCATTCACGAATAACTTTTGTAAAATATGCCATTTATAGCCCATATTGATGTTTATGATTAAGTCATAGAAATGCATTTGTTATTAATCTTTGTATTATGTACCTCTTACTTAAAGTGAGAATATCGGCTAATTTCCCCATTTCTTACTTAAAGCAAGATCAGCTAATTTCCCCATTTTATTAAATATAAAATATTGTGTATCAAATAAGAATCTAATTTCCCATTTCTGTTAAAATTCTAATATATTGTTTGATGTATCGATCATGATGATTATAATTCAAACTTGGACATTCGAAATAAATATACTGGATTTTTAAACCCATGCTCACTGTCATTTTAAAGATTTCGACAAAAAGGTGTAATAACAGTCCCTAGTATAGTACGAGTAAACAACTGTAATAAAAAAAAGGCTGCAAAACAAAGATCATAAAACCTTTAAGGGTTTTAACCAATTTATATCCAGTGTGTCTGTGCAGTGGCATCATTGAAAAGGATACCTTTATAGAAAAACTGAGAATAAAAGTTCATTTGTTTCCTGATTTCTTTTACATTTTATTATGATAGAATGAATAATATATTTATATTCCTTTTAATATTATTATACAGCTCTATCTTTAATGAACTTCTGAAGTATATTTTGTAGGGAATTTTCTATTATTCTTATTTCATATTCTCTTGCATACAAGTGTAGTCCCGTACAAGTGAAAAATTAAAATGATACATGTATTTTCATTGTTTGAAACAGTGAATTTAACTGCAATTCTTAGGGGTGCGTAGGTTCAAGCCCTACTGGGACCAAATTTTTTCTCTCCTTATTTTCCTTTTTTTCTAGTAAGTTTTTACTTCTTTCAAGACTTATTATTGATTTCTTGTACAAAAATGGAAAAAGATGAATCTTATAAGCGATTTCTTGGTGTTCAAAGTGAATTTGCTACTTAACCAGAAGGGGTAGAGTTACACATCTTTAAAAATATTGAGTTACACGCGGTGGATGTTCTCTATTTTGCTTTCACTCTTAGATTATATATTGTGGAAGAAATTTAGGTAGGTTTTACGTCTGCCCTAAGGTTATTTTTAAATGAAGTAAGCAAAATTCAAAACAGAAACATGGCATTCGACCTTATTAGTCCCCTACTGGTTGAAAACCAGTTTCGGGGACTATAGGAATGTGCTTTTCCGTCATTCCGTTATTCTGTCATTCCGTCCGTCCGCAATTTCGTGTCCGGTCCATAACTCTTTTATCCATGAAGGGATTTTATTATTACTTGGCACAAATGTTCCCCATGATGAGACGACATGTCATGTGCAAAACCCGGACCCCTGGCTTAAAGGTCAAGGTCACAATTGGAGGTCAAAGGTCAACAGGGCTTTTTTCTCTCTGGTCCATAACTCTCCCATCCATGAAGGGATTTTAATATCACTTGGCACAATTGTACCTCATAATAAGACGATGTGTCATGCACAACTTTCAGACCCCTAGCTCAAAGATCAAGGTCACACTTAGTAGTCAAATGTTAACATGGCATGAACAGGGTCTGTTTCATGTCCGGTCCATAACTTTTTCATCCATGAAGGGATTTTAATATTACTTCACACAAATGTTCCCCATGATGTGACGACATGTCATGCGCAAAACCCGCACCCCTAACTCAAAGGTCAAGGTCACAATTTGAGGTCAAAGGTCAACAGGGCTTTTTTCCTGTCCAGTCCATAACTCTCTCATCCATATCAATTGCCAAAATTGTACATCATAATAAGACGATGTGTCATGCACAACTTTCAGACCCCTAGCTCAAAGGTCAAGGTCACACTTAGTAGTCAAATGTTAACATGGCATGAACAGGGTCTGTTTCGTGTCCGGTCCATAACTCTGTCATTCATTAAGGGATTTCAATATTACTTGGTACAGATGTTCTCCATGATGAGACAACATGTCATGCGCAAATCCCGGAGCCCTTGCTCAAAGGTCAAGGTCATACTTAGAGGTCAAAGGTCTAATTCAAGAATGACTTTGTCTGGAGCATTTCTTCTTTATGCTTGGAGGGATTTTAATGTAACTTGGCACAAATGTTCACCACCATGAGACAAATTGTCTTGCACCAGAACCAGGTCGCTAGGTTTAAAGTCAAGGTCATACTTAGAGGTCAAAGGTCAAATTCAAGAATGACTTTGTCCGGAGCATTTCTTCTTCATGCATGGAGAGATTTTGATGTAACTTGGCACAAATGTTCATCACCATGAGGCACATTTTTTTAGAATTACATCCCTTTGTTGTTACTATAAATAGATTACATTGTAACTTTTTTATTACTGGCCGTAGGGAAAAATCGAGACCACTTTTCTGTGGTACAACATGCATGTTACATCCAATATTTAGGTGTATTTTGATCTATCTCTACCTGGTAAAGATTTTCTTGTGGAATTAAATTTTATAGATTTTTTTTTTTTTTAGGATTAATTTCACTTTGTTGTTACTATAAATAACTTTTATGATAACTTTTTGTATAATCGGCCAAAAAAATTCCAAATGAAAACAACTGTACGTTTTTATATATGCTTTGTTATATTATATTGTATTATATTGACAGATATCAGTTCATAATATTATGTTATACCGCAGTAGAGAAAATTAGGTGCCTTCCAGTAGGGGACTTTGTATTGCATGGCAATACTTCATTCACTTGTTTTTTCAATGTTGAAGTATGAATTCTGTCTCATTAAATCCGTTTACTTGAGGCACCATAGAAAAAATGATACTGACATTTATATTTTGTGTTTTATAATTGTTTACCAATAGTTTGATGCTTCTTTTATTAAAATTAATGGTAAAATGAATTCTCTGCAAATGTTTTGGATAGTGGCTATCACTTTGAAATTTGTCTCTAAAGGTATCAACTAATAACGGTACTGTATAAGGTGGTAAAGGTATCAACTAATAATGGTACCGTATAAGGTGGTAAAGGTATCAACTTTTAACGCTACTTTATCAGGTGGTAAAGGTATCAACTAAAAACGCTACTTTATCAGGTGGTAAAGATATCAACTAATAACGGTACCGTATAAGGTGGTAAAGGTATCAACTAATAATGGTACCGTATAAGGTGGTAAAGGTATCAACTGATAACGCTACTTTATCAGGTGGTAAAGGTATCAACTAAAAACGCTACTTTATCAGGTGGTAAAGGTATCAACTAATAATGGTACTGTATAAGGTGGTAGAGGTATCAACTAATAACGGTACCGTATAAGGTGGTAAAGGTATCAACTAATAATGGTACTTTATCAGGTCGTAAAGGTATCAACTAATAACGCTACTTTGTCAGGTGGTAGAGGTATCAACTAATAACGGTACTTTATCAGGTGGTAATGGTATCAACTGATAACGGTACTGTATCAGATGGTAAAGGTATCAACTAATAATGGTACTATATCAGTTGGTAAAGGTATAAACTAAAAATGGTACTATATCAGATGGTAAAGGTATCAACTAATAATGGTACTGTATCGGGTGGTAAAGGTATCAACTAATAATGGTACTATATCAGTTGGTAAAGGTATAAACTAAAAATGGTACTATATCAGATGGTAAAGGTATCAACTGATAACGCTACTTTATCAGGTGGTAAAGGAATCGACTGATAACGCTACTTAATAGGTGGTAAAGGTATCAACTAATAACGGTACTTAATAGGTGGTAAAGGTATCAACTAATAACGGTACTTAATAGGTGGTAGAGGTATCAGCTAATAACGGTACTGTATCAGGTGTGAAAATTATCAACTAATAACGGTACTGTATCAGGTGTGAAAAGTATCAACTAATAATGGTACTGTATCAGGTGGTGAAGGTATCAACTAATAATGGTACTATATAAGGTGGTAGAGGTATCAGCTAATAACGGTACTGTATCAGGTGGTAAAGGTATCAACTAATAATGGTACTGTATAAGGTGGTAGAGGTATCAGCTAATAACGGTACTGTATCAGGTGGTAAAGGTATCAACTAATAACGGTACTGTATCAGGTGGTAAAGGTATCAACTAATAACGCTGCTTAATAGGTAGTAAAGGTATCAACTAATAACGCTACTTAATAGGTGGTAGAGGTATCAACTAATAACGGTACTGTATCAGGTGTGAAAAGTATCAACTAATAACGGTACTGTATCAGGTGGTGAAGGTATCAACTAATAATGGTACTTTATCAGATGGTAGAGGTATCAACTAATAATGCTGCTTAATAGGTGGTAAAGGTATCAACTAATAACGCTACTTAATAGGTGGTAGAGGTATCAACTAATAACGGTACTGTATCAGGTGTGAAAAGTATCAACTAATAACGGTACTGTATCAGGTGTGAAAAGTATCAACTAATAACGGTACTGTATCAGGTGTAAAAAGTATCAACTAATAACGGTACTGTATCAGGTGGTGAAGGTATCAACTAATAACGCTGCTTAATAGGTGGTAGAGGTATCAACTAATAACGGTACTGTATCAGGTGTGAAAAGTATCAACTAATAACGGTACTGTATCAGGTGGTGAAGGTATCAACTAATAATGGTACTTTATCAGGTGGTAGAGGTATCAACTAATAACGCTGCTTAATAGGTGGTAAAGGTATCAACTAATAACGCTACTTAATAGGTGGTAGAGGTATCAACTAATAACGGTACTGTATCAGGTGTGAAAAGTATCAACTAATAACGGTACTGTATCAGGTGTGAAAAGTATCAACTAATAATGGTACTGTATCAGGTGTAAAAAGTATCAACTAATAACGGTACTGTATCAGGTGGTGAAGGTATCAACTAATAATGGTACTTTATCAGGTGGTAGAGGTATCAACTAATAATGGTACTATATAAGGTGGTAGAGGTATCAGCTAATAATGGTACTGTAACAGGTGGTAAAGGTATCAACTAATAACGCTGCTTAATAGGTGGTAGAGGTATCAACTAATAACGGTACTGTATCAGGTGTGAAAAGTATCAACTAATAACGGTACTGTATCAGGTGTAAAAAGTATCAACTAATAACGGTACTGTATCAGGTGGTGAAGGTATCAACTAATAATGGTACTGTATAAGGTGGCAGAGGTATCAACTAATAACGGTACTGTATCAGGTGTGAAAAGTATCAACTAATAACGGTATTGTTTCAGGTGGTAAAGGTATCAACTAAGAATGGTACTATATAAGGTCACGGGGGAGGAACTGTTACACGAGACTCGGTTGTGGAGGATATCATGTTACAGATTTAGGATGCTTCTGTTACAGTATTCCTGGATAACGTTACAGCATTCGGAGTATAATAATAGCTGTCAGTATTTTGTTTGCCAAAGATGTGGAAAAGATTTATCTCTTTTTCCAAAAATAAAAATTGTTTTTCTAGATCAGTGATATGCACGTCTGTTGAGACATGGCTTAACCTGAGAAACACAGTATATTGATGTCAATCAAGCGTTTTATGAAAAAATTCGAAATTTTGATAGAAAAATATCTAAAAGAAATTGATTAAAAGATATTCCAACCATATTTCATGCAAATTTGCATTGATTAAAACTCTCTTCAGGCATGGACTTATAAAACGAGGTACAAAAATTACTGTTGATCTAATATTTCGTGGTTTTATAGAATGTTGCAGTTTAGCCGGATATGTTACAGTTGTGGGGTGCTGCTTTTGAATGTGTTACAGATTTAGGATGATACTTTTTCCTTCTTCAGGATTCTGTTGTTAGATGTAAATACTGCTAAACAACATTTATTTTGTCATTTGAGACAGTCAGACATGTACTAGAGTGGCGTTGCTGTAACGACGTTTAAAAACACAGGGAAGTCCACCTAACGGGAGAAGATGTCGGTTGTGATATGTCAAGAATCACATATGATGAACAGTTGATGATACAAGTTATGCAGAGCAAATCTCCCATCCCTTTTCCATGCAAATTGACCGATCGTTTGAACAATCTCTAAATACATCGGTTGTTAAATGTTTTTCCATAACCTCTAAATAAATCAGCAAAGATATCACGGAGCGAAGTCGAAAAATGTTTTAAGTGTGTATTTATTTATATTCACATAGATTAATTACTTTCATTCAAATCTAAAAAGAGAGTGAGTTACTATGTTTATAAGGTAACTCCTAATTTTTGAACAACCCGAATTTAATGTGCTCGAATTTACGCAATGTCTACAGTCCTGAGACATGCCTTTTAATGGCGCACAGTCCTGAAAAGCCCTTGCCACCGTCATACACACAAAGACAAAGACGCATATACTTTTAGATGAAAATCCTGAAACATTATCCATTTTAACTATGAACTGCGTATAAAATCCTCTGTTAAATGATTTAGGCTCCTAACTCTGACCAAACAGATTCAATGCTTCAGATTAGCCTATTTGATTGTGCATGCTTGCTAAATCTTCATTGCGCAGATGCATATCTGCTTGTAGGCAGCTACGTGCCTGCAAGCAGACTATGATTCGATGGTTGTTCCAACAGTAAACACGTATACATGTTTAACAAAAAAAGAATCTTTTGTTATTTGAAATAAAGTTTTATTGGACATGTGCGAGTTGTCATGAGAAAAGCCAATTAATTTCTTAAATTCTCCATTAGCGATTCCGAGAGGACATTTTCTTTTAAGCTTATTAGTAATTGAAATCGTTGATAAAGACACGCATTGCCAAGCTTTTCTGAAGCTAGGACACATCGTTTGCTAGCTTAATACATGTAGCATAAACAGGTACTATTTATGAAAGAACAGCTTATTAAAGTGCAAACGACGATTCAATGCGAATTGGTGATTATGGTATCATATACATTAGATATAGAACACTAGCTTTCCATTGAAAATGTTTATATATCATTTTATTATATATAACTGTTGAATCAGATTTAGAATTTCGAAATTAGA
This sequence comes from Mercenaria mercenaria, assembly GCF_021730395.1. Taxonomy (NCBI): domain Eukaryota; kingdom Metazoa; phylum Mollusca; class Bivalvia; order Venerida; family Veneridae; genus Mercenaria; species Mercenaria mercenaria. The sequence goes on along the minus strand of NC_069374.1, from coordinate 366,638 downwards.
AAAAAATGCACTTGGTATAATATATTTGTTACATCTTACAAAAAATCCCGCATATTTCATGATATCTAAATTTTATTTGCTATCCTGGTATTGTATATTGTCAAAATGTATTCCAAAAAGTATCATCCTAAATCTGTAACACATCCAGAAGAAGCACCCCACAACTGTAACATTCTATAAAACCACGAAAAATTAGACCCACATTGATTTTTCTACCTCGTATTATAACTGCATGCCTAAAGAGGGTCTTTATCGATGCAAATGAGCATAAAACCTGGTTGAAACATATTTTAATCAACTTCTTTTAGAAAATTTTCTATCAAAATTTCGGATTTTGTCATTAAACGCTTTGATAGACATCAATATACTGTGTTTCACGTGTTAAACCATGTCTCAGCAGACGTACATACCACTGATCTAGAAAAACAATTTTTACTTTTGCAAAAAAGAGAAATATTTACTATTTTTTTGGCAAACAAAACACGGACAGTGATTTTTATCCTCCGAATGCTGTAACGTTATCCAGGAATACTGTAACAGTAGCATCCTAAATCTGTAATATGATATCCTCCACAACCGGGTCTCGTGTAACAGTTCCTCCCCCGTGAAGGTGGTAAAGGTATCAACTAATAACTGAATCCCAGGGATTGTATAAATTACATTCAATGTCATCTTGTGTGTACATTCATGAAAACTGCAACATTACTTTCTATTTAAAGATAAACAAGAGCTAATTACAGCAAATTTGGACTATTTGAAGCCCTTCCAATTAATATTAGAGTACATAAAAAAGCTTTTAAAAGTAAAATTTAACTTTAAGATGTGAAGTCTAATGTTGCAAAAGACATCATGGAGGTCATATAGAGATGGAGTGCCGAGGAAACATTGTGTGGTACTGTAGTTTTGTTATCCTGTAATAATCATATAGCTTATTAAGGAGTTTACAAAGTGAGTCCTGAAAACAGCTGGAGTGATCTGATACCGGAAATGGATATTCCAGCATTTTCCATATCCTAAAACAATATGACAATATGTTTTCCGATGCTGTTCTGTAAATCCTGACATCATAACATGTATTTTAGGTTTACCAGATACACACAATTAACTTGTCATTTAAAATCATGCAATTTTAACTTATCTGCATCTAAACTGTTCATGGCTTTTCAGTATATAAGCATTTTCAATTTCTTTTGCCAAATCGAGGGGGGGGGGGGAGGAAAGAATAATGTACAAGATACAAGATACAAATTTTATTTAAAGTCGGTGTTAAATATACAGACAACATTAGCTATGTATAGCTATTGACCGACATAAATAACAAAAGTATATTTAATAACATAATAAAGATGTACCTATTAAAAGAGTTACAACATTAGCAAATCAAGTTTATAAATAGTACATGAGTTATACATACAAATTGGTTAAACCTGAAATACATCTGTTAATCTTGGCCAGCGCCGTAGCCACACTGAGGCAAACCGAGGCAGCTGCCTCGGTTAAAATTTTAGGAGCCAAACAAAAAAAAAGAGTTAAAAGTAGGCCTATCACACTGATGAAAAATTCAGTTACAAAAATTCAGAAAAGTATATTAATATGAATAGAATATATCAGAATATCATTTGCCTCATTACATCTTTGAGGCAAGGTGAGGTAGAAATCCTAGCAGTCATATTAATAGCCTTGCCAGGCCCTTGCTCCATCCCCAGTTTGCCTATAAGTGACCTATACTCATCAAAGTTAAACCCAATTGTTTATTATCATTATCAAATTTAAACTCCAAAGCGCACCAGAGGCCACTATTTCATACCGATATTTCAAAATTTTCCAGAGGAGAATCCCCTAATCCAACTAAAATGAGGGTACCCCCATACCTGAAACTTAAGACCATAAAATGCACAAGAAGCCACCACTTTATATCTGTATTTCATGTTTTCCAGTGAGAGAGCCCATTAACCCCACTAACACGAGAGGGTTTCCCATTCAGTACCTAAACATTTACACCAAACAATGCACCATAGGCCACCATTTCGTAACTGTATTTCAAAATTTTCCAGGAAGAAAGCCCTCTGACCCCAATGATGGGGGAACATCCTCCCATACCTTAAAATTTAGACCTATATTTCAATTCTATTCGGTGAGAGAGGCCCCTAAAATGCCCCCCCCCTACCCCCCCCCCCACACACACCCCTCAGTACCTCATAATCAAGACAAAAAATGCACCATAGGCCACCATTTCAAATCTGTATTTCAAAATTTTCCAGGAAGAAAGCCCACTGGCCCCACTAAAATGAGGGGGAACCTCACGACACCTTACAATTTAAGCCGAAAAATGCACCAGAGGCCACCATTTCCTACTTGTATTTCAAAAATTTCTATGGGAAGATCCCCTGACCACCCCACCCCCGACCTCAAAATGGACAGAGCTCCCTCCCGTACCTACCCCGTCTCGGCCTATATAAACTAATAAACTACTAGTAAACTGATAAATAGCATGCTCTTGTATGTCTTTATTGGTGGGTTTCTGATTATATTGCCTTTTAGTTACAAAAATGATTGTATCCGAACATATACATTCCCAAATATCCTTGTTATCAATATATTTCTTTCTTAAAATATGAAAGTAGAACTCCGATAAATAGGGCTAAAAGGACGATTTATATAACACAATCTGAGAGGGCTTCAGAACGCACCAGAGCCTTCCTGAGGACAAATATTCCAGAGGGAGGGTATGCCCCCGGACCCCCTAGATTGCCTCGGTTAAAATTTGTGTCTGGCTACGGCACTCTTGGCCAAGGCCTAAAAGCTAGTTAAAAGTAAATAGATGGTAAAACACTGAACTGAAAAAGAACACTAATGCGTTTTTAGAAAAAGGTTTAAGACATCTACCACATCAAATCAGATTTGTTATGGACTGATTAACAGCTGTATTTCAGAAGTCAGTAAAAGAAACTTTCTATTTAAGAGCAGACAAAACATGCTACAGCTAGACTAAAAAATAAAGCAAAGCACTGAGCAACTAAAACGTGCATAATTAAATACAAGCAATCAGCACATGAATAATACTGTGTAAACTAAACACAACATGCCCGACAGAGGGCGGAAAAAGCAGGAGTGAACATATAACAGAAATTATATGAGAGCAACAAGAACAAAGCAAACAGCACATGCATAATACTAAGCACACTAGAAAAAAAAACCAAAAAAAAAAACCATATTGGTTGACAGAGGGCGGGAAAAGCAAAACTGAAAAATAACAAATATAATTTAATTCGAGCAACAAGAGCATCTACAATTCTGCCCGTCCCATGAGCTAATCAGACTCCGGAACTGATTTAGCCCCGTAACATCTCTGAAATGTTGGGGTAATGAGTTCCAGAGTCTGGGTGCCGCGGAACGGAAAGATTTGAGACCATATCTTGTGCTTATTTCAGCAGTGTTGGTGTATCTAAAAGAATAAGAATTACTTTTTATTTTAACTAAATCATGAAGATAAGATGGGGACTGCTTGTTAATTATCTTGAAAGTTTCTATAGCCATATATCTTAACCGTCTAATTTTTAAAGTTGGGAGTTGGGATTTACTTAACAGCTCTTCATAATCTGAATGATAATTGTTGTAGATGAATCTTAAGGCCCTTTTCTGAATGTTTTCTATCTTTTTGGTATTTACTTCCCCACAGAAATGCCATGTTAAAGGACAAAAATTGAAATTTGATAGAATGAAAGAATAATATATATTTAGTTTTCCTATTTTACATAGATGCCTACAAATATGTTTTAAAACATTTAATTGTCTGGAAGCTTTCTTACAAATATTTGAAATATGAGTCTCAAAGTTTAACCTAAAATCAATAGTAACACCTAACAGATTTACTTCATCATCACAGTTTATTTTATTTCCAGCCAAATCGAAAGTAATATTACATTTCTTAGTTTTAGGTCCTATAGCTACTGCCTGAAATTTGTCTGGATTGGCTTGCATTTTATTATCTGAAAACCATTTTATCAAAGATGTGCTGTCACGCTCTAAGGTGGATTTAACTGTGTCTAGGTCATGATTTGCAAAGGATAACGTATTATCATCAGCATAATTATAAAGTTGACTATCTTGAACAAAATGAAATATGTCGTTAAGGAAGATATTAAAAAGCACAGGACCTAATATTGAGCCTTGAGGAACCCCTTTATATATTTCCTGAAAATCACTTTTGACCTGACCTAATTTGATACACTGTTTTCGTTCACTTAGATAACTAACAATCAAGTTCAAAGAATTATCAGATACACCATAGCTTTTTAATTTAAGAATAAGTAAGTTGTGTGGTAAACAGTCAAATGCTTTGAAAAGGTCCATTAAAACTGACACTATATATTTATTATCATCAAGCGCTTGTTTCCAGTCCTCAATCAGCCCGAGTAGGGTTGTCTGACAGCCATAACCTGATCTAAATGCTGAGAGATAAGTATTGAAATGTTGGTAAAAAAACTGGGATAACTCTGTATTTATTGCTCTTTCGAAGATTTTTGATATAGCAGGTAGTATACTGACTGGATGGTAATTTCCTTTGTCTAAAGTACTTTTTTTCTTATGTAGAGGTGTCACTTGTGCTATTTTTAAATTATTTGGGAAAATTGATGTTTCAAAGGACTTATTTACCATAGAGGTAACATGGCTTGAGACAGTTTGCTTTGATAATTTAAGCAACTTTGGGGAGATACCATCAATGCCAGTGGCTTTTTTATACTTAATTTATCTATTTGTTTATCTACAAAAGAAGGTTCAACTGAGTGGAAGCAAAGTTCTGACTGAACATTATTATTTGATTTTATTGCTGTTATACTAGGGTGTTTTTCATCTACTGGTATTGTATCATTTCCAATGTTTTGGGCAACATTTACAAAGAACTGATTAAAAATATTACATACTTCTTGTTGGTCTGTAATTATATTACCTCCTTCACTTAAAATAGTATCTTTTTGAGTTGCATTTCCCTTATTTAGTAAGAAAGGTTTTACAGTAGACCAAAAGTTAGAAGATTTACAGTCCCCCACACAACGATCAATGAAATATTTATTCATGGATTTTCTCCTGATGCTAGTTACCAAGTTTCTCTGTTTTCTAAAGTTTTCCCAGTTTTTCGATGTTTTGTGTTTATTATATTTATTTAGTAACATCCTCTTTTTGTAAATTGCATTTTTTAACGTTTTGTTCATAAAAGGAGATGGTCTTTGTATTACTCTCTTCTTTTTTATGGGAGCATGTAAGTTTGCAGTTTCCAGAAAAATATCACTGAAATCACTGTACATTTTATTTACATCCGCTTGAGAAGTATATAATTTTAAAAGATTGGCTTTAAGATCAGAATTAAAATTTTCTTCATTAAAATGCTTAAAACTTCTGTAGGAACAAAATACGTTTTTTGACTTTTGGATCTCCTGTTTGAATTGTATACCAAAAAAATTATGGCAGTCACTTAGTCCGCAGTCAAAGTTACAAAAATTACCTAATAGATTTTTACTGTTTGTCAATATAACATAAATGAGAGTAGGAATAGCTTTGTTTGAAAAACAAGTAGGTTCTGATATGATGTTCACCAAGTCAAAAATATCACAAGAGTTTTTTAGAGTCTGACATTTTTCCTCTATTGACATGTTGTAGTTAAGATCACCTATAACCATTACATTATCATATTTACAAAAGGCTTTATCTAAGGTATTATCAAAATTTTCCTGAAAAACTGAGTTTAACATAGATGGTGGTTTATATGTACCAAAAATCAACCATTTAGTTTTATCAGAATTTACCTCTACACAGACAGATTCTATTTCCTTAAATTCTAAAGTATGTTTCCTTTCACCTGCAATATCTGATCTCAAGTATGTAATGAGTCCACCTCCATTCACATTTCTGTCAGCCCTCCACATGTGGTACTTGTCAACTGAAAATTGAGAGTCAGGAAAAGAATCATAAATTTTTATTTCGGATATAAAAAGAAGATCTACTAAATTTTCATGTAATATTTCTTGTAGACTCTACACTATAAAATTTATTTCTAAGACTATTAATATTCAGATAACCACATGTAAAATGTCTTGGAAATTGTTTTCTCAAGTTTGTAATTTTAAGCACTTCATAGTTGTTGATATTTCCATTGGCGTCAGTGGAATTAAACGAGTCATCTATGGAATAGAATGATTGTTCAAAAAAGCTATCGGTGAAATGAAATTGGCTGCATTGATTGCATAGCCAGGGGTTGTCACTGTTGCAAAGTTGTTTGTATTCAGTTGTTGTGAGCAAAAGTCAGGTGCTATTGACAATGTGACTAAAGTAATTGATCTTCTAAGTGAAGATCCATATCTGAGAATGACCCATTCACATTCGTCTTCTATATATTTTTGATTTCCAATATTGCTTTTTCGCAAATCTTTTTGGATCAATTAACAATGCAGAAATTTCCTTACTGCAAACCGAACAAAATAGTGGTTCCATGCCATAGATTAGGTCAACTATCAAAATATAATTACTCTGTCACGACTGTATTTTCAGCTGTCGAGCGTCCAAAACAAGAAATTCTTAACATATTTTCCAATTTTTATTATATACATTTCTGTTGTGTATTTCTGACTGCAGTGACATATTAATGCGCGAAAACTAGGTAACCGACAAACCTACGATGCCAGCTTTGTTTACAGCACAGACTGATCCTTGAGACATTGTTTAAAGATTACAGCTAACCTAGAAGAGTCTTTTCTGTAGCGATTTTGATCGATAAGATTTTACTGAACTGAAAAAAGAACAGTCCAAGACAAAGGGGTCCGGCACATGAATGGATTGAGTTTAATGACTTGTTTTGAGTCCTAGAGCCATAATTATGAAAAAATCCATACTAAATATAACTACTCCCTAGGGAGTAGTATAATTATGAAAAAATCCATACTAAATATAACTACTCCCTAGGGAGTATGGATTTTTTCATAATTATGGCCCTAGGGAGTAGTTATATTAGTATGGATTTTTTCATAATTATGGCTCTAGGACTCAAAAAAAGTCATTAAACTCAATCCATTCATGTGCCGGACCCCTTTGGTCCAAGATAGCAAGGAAAACAGCAGCTGTAGTTCGATTCGTCCTTAAAAAGTTACCTCCCTTCGTTTCATTTACGTCCTTTGCAAACATGTCAGAAATACATTTTTCCAGTTAATATCTCATTCCAACTTTTCAAATCAAAAGGCAAATCATAACTTTATTTTACAACAGACATGC